>NW_024038971.1:0-320000 GCF_016077235.1 Cyprinodon tularosa | reverse complement strand
TATAGAGGCCTTTCAATCATATTTTAATCCAGTGCACTACAGGATTTTATTTACCTGTATTTCATTACACTGAGCTTCTAAACAGTGACCTGCCTGACTATAAGAAAAAAAAAAGCTGTGTGCTTTAAAGAGGGTGACCCCAGGTAACAGATTAACTTTATTTTTATTATGGTTCCTACCTCCTCACGTGCCTGTCGTTCTCTCTCCTCCTCTAGTTTCTGGATCTCAGCCAATGACAAGGCATTTTGTGTGTGGTTGAGATTGGATGACTGCTGTCCCCACTTAGAAGAAGATGGAAGCTATAAACGGGACAATAACACTTCTCAACTTTAAGGCCATTTGATTCTGCTTTTAAAACCTAATGGATGTTGGGAATCCTGACCTTCATTTGTGCGAGCTGCTGTTGCTGCTGCTGTTGTTGCTGCAGTCTTCTGAGGGCCTCTTGTTGCTGCTGTCTCTGCCTCTGGAGCTCCTGTTGTCTTTGAGCCTCCTGCTCCCTTCTTTTTTGCTCCTCCTGCTGCTGTGCAAGAGCAGCAGCAGCAGCAGCGGCAGCAGCCTCCTCCTCCAGGCGCCTCTTCTCTTCCTCACGTCTCCTCAGCACCTCTAGTTCCTCTTGCCTTTTACGCTCCTCTTCCTAATTAGGAGGACAGTACTGTATTATAATAGAAGTATTTTATGTAAATAAATACATAGATCATTTGTTAGTTTACTTGTTTACGAAGGAACTCTTCCCGTTTCCTTTTCTCTTCTTCTTCCCTCCGCCTTTCCTCCAACCTTCGGAGGGCCTCCTCCTGTGCCTTCCTCTCCTCCTCCTCTTTTTGCCTCCGTTGTGCCTCCTCTTGTTCCCTTTGCAGCCTTAGTGCCTCCTCCTAAAGATCCAGTATTAAGTCAGTGGCAGTAAAGATAGAAGTGAAAGTATTTTTTCAAGTCTTTTCCCAGTCTAAACTGATATTGTTCTGTCTAACCTGTTTTTGCCGAGCAAGCTCCTCTTCTTCCAAACGCTTCCTTTCTTCCTCCTGTCGAACCCTGAGTGCCTCTTCTAGACGCTTCCTTTCTTCTTCCTCACGTTTCGCTCTCAAATCTGCCTCTCGCCTTTCCAGCTCCAGCTATCAACAGAATAAAACTTAAGAGTTAACCGCATGATTAAACATCGACAAAACCAAAACCCCCTTACAATCTGATGTGATCACACCCTTTGAGAGCAGATTCTTTGCAGAGTTGAACTGACATTCATGACTTTGTGCGGTTACACACTCATCTCTAAGATATACAAGGCCACATTCATTTATCATTTCTTTATCCAAGAATCGATCGTAAGAATAGTTCCATGAGCGATTTAAGAAACCCTATGTTTATTGGCCAATTAAGATTTTGGATAAAGACTTTTAAGGTGTCAATCTATGCTTGAGGCAAACACTCGAGACATGCCTGCTTTCAAAGAGTCTCCATAATCACTGCGTAATGATTTGCATTTAAAAATATTTATTTCACAAGCATAATTACTCTGTTCAATTCAGTTTATGTCATCTCAAGGCACATTTCACCAGATCATACAGTCAAATTGATTCAAAGTTTTGTATCTAAGGAAAACCAGTTGATTGCATCGACTCATTGACTGGAATGCAATCCCTCACACTAAGCATGCTTGTAGCGACAGCGGAGAGGAAAAACTCCCTTTTAACAGGAAGAAACCTCCAGCAGAACCAGTGTGAGCGGCCATCTACTGAGGCCGACTGGGGTTCAAGGAGACAGAAGCGGGGACACAAAAAGCAACTGTAAAAGGCGGTCCCATCCAGGAAACACACAGCCAGGCAGAGGATTATTAACAGCTGCAGTTTAGAAAAGCTGGATGAGGTCCTGCTTCCCTCTGACAGCCCTCAAACCTGCATTAACAAAGTTGCGCAGAAGAGGAAATGTCACACTCTTGCCAACGAACCACAAACTTTGGGCAGTTGATCCCTTCTGTATGCATTTCAGTTAACTCTGTGGGAATGGATGTGTATCAAATGACCCAATAAAAAGAGCAGAAAGACAATGTGCTGTATATGTACAAAAAAAAAAAATCTATTTGTAAGGCTGCCTAAAGAAACTTACGAAACACTGTAATAATCAGAAAATAATATTTCAAACTCCAGACTAGTGTATGTATCATGGGGATTGGGATGTTTTGCCTCATTTCAACAGCAAGCAATAGTCAAATACCAGAAATAAGAAGGTTTTGGTCGGGGAACGTGATGCTTACCTTCGCAGATCTTGCTTTCTCAAACTGTTGCATCTGCTCAATAGTTGGAGCTTGTGCCACTGAGTCAATAGGCAAGTCCCACACACTGCTGCCTTCCCATGCTGTGTTCAACATAATAAGATGCGTTTTTGTAGTTGGGTATTTTTACAAAAAGCAAAAACTGCTTAACATGAAAGACAAAACTCACTGGTTGTAGCAACCTGTGGGAGGTTCGGTTTACAGGAAGCCTGAGACGATGGATTCTGCATTTCCCACACAGAACCAGAGTCGGGTACTGGCAGGGATCGAGTAACAGGAGGTAGAAGACTCTCAGAAGCACTTCAAGAACAAAGGAAGTGAAATCAGAGAAAACCCACATTTTACTGAAAATGCTGCCAGGAATAATAAAAATAGAGCTTCACAACATTATATTTAAGTTTTTTTTCTTTATAGCATTTTTATTGTCAATATATTGTCACAGGTACAGAGCAACGAGACGAACTCTCTGCATTTAACCCAACCCCAGAGTGGGGCTTGAGCTCAGAACCTCTGGATTCCAAGCGCAATGCCCTAACCACTAAGCCACCACTCCTCTTAGCCATCCTGCATTTTAAACCTTGTTTGCCAATGACATATTTAAGTCAATTATTTGAGTGTCCTTTACATCCACACCTGATAAAAGGAGTTAAGAATCAAATATACTTGATGTACATAGGATCTTTGTGGACATAAGGTATGCAGCTTTTATACTCTGCAGCTTTTCCTCTTGTATGTAATATTCTGTCCGGCTCTAAGTGGGCATGAAGGACACAGACAGTAGGCTTGAAACACCACACGCCATTTAGAGTTAGAAATCGCAGTTGTTTCCAACATTTTCAAAGCTTTCTCATGTTATCCAAATGTGACTTTGATCTCTTTCCATGTGTTTATGAGCTAAATCACAAGATGTCTCTGGAGGTTTGTATTTGTGAAACCTCCTCAGTAGGAGCTGCTTGTCCACAAAATGAGAAAAATCAGTACATTTTTAAGGTTAGTAAGAATATATTTAAAGTCTCATACCTTATCTTTAAAGCCTGGTATTGCTGCAGAAGCATGTTGATCTGCTGTTGGTGCTGTTGCTGCTGTTGGACAGGAGCCGAGTTCAGAGCTAAAGTTTTCTGCTGGGCCAACGCCTGTGCATATTGCTGCCTGTTTCAGAACATCAGAGACAAAAGTAGAGGAAACAATTAAAAAAATAACTTGATTAGAGCTACCAATTAATAATAAAATAGAAAAAATCCCAGTAGAAAATTCTAAAGGTTTTTCCTCTTGGATGGAAAAGTTAGATTTTTCTGTATGGTTTTAGTTTAATTACCGCTCTAAGAGAAAGACTGGCTCAGTAAACACCATGTTTTAGAGTTATACTTTTCATTCACCAGTTATTCAGCTTGTGTAATGTTAAAATAACCAATCAGAATCATTGTTTCAACCCTAGATCGTATCATTAATTATAATAAAAGATTCAACAAAACATTGTTTATAGTTTAGAATTAAAGTTTAAAGGTTTAATCCATAAATGGGCTTCATTTGAATTAGGAAGCTTAAAAAGAACAGAACAGATTATCGATCCAACAGATGTAAACAGCAGCAGTATGAAACCTTCTGTTCTGTTTATAATAAAATACAGCATTGTTATGGAAATGGAAAACGTATGTTTCTGTATATGTCTGGTAGCAGAAAGAGCTGCGAGACCATGCTGAATGGTTTCTCTTTGGAAGTGCTAGATAAGAGCCTCACATACCTGAGGAGGTACTGATACTGTAGCTGTTGTAGCTGGTAAAGGTTAAGAGCGGTTAGCTCCTGCTGCCTCTTTAACCTCTCCTGGTCTCCATCAGCCTTTAATAAAGAGAAAAATAAGTCAGTGCAGTCAAAAGAACATTAACAAAAAAAAAAAATTATTGCACAAACCGAAATGGAAAATATCAATGCCTCTTAAAGTTTGTTGGTAGATTGGATGGACTATATCGCCATCTACAGGTCAATGGATGTAACAAGTAAAACAAGAAGAACAAACATCTGAAGCATAAAAGTCTCATCTACAAAAGTAGTTTGGACTAGTTTACGTTTAGACTCACCACTCAGCCACATTGTTTATAGTTCATGGAAACTCCAGTCCCCTAACCTGTTCTATAGTGAAACCACCTTTTGTTTATTCTGAATTTCCATGAGACATATAAGCTATGCATAGAAGACATGTTTTCAAATTTAGAAGATACCATCTGCCCACATTTGTAGACTTAGTTTTGTATTTCTAAAAAAAGCAGATGAACTGCATAAAGCGTTCATATTAATTTGAATTATTGACAGATGATAGAAACGGCTTTAGCTAATTTAAAGGTAGCTAAGAATAGAAAGCTCACAAAATGGAAGTCAAAGAACATTATGTGAACAAAGCAGCAGATTGACAAGTCAAACGCCTTATCTAATTTTAGCTACAAGGTAGATAATGAAAATGTCTTCTCAGCTTCACCATTAAAAAAAAAACTGCTGATTTATCACCTACTGTTAGGTTGCTCTGACCTGGGCTTCAAGCTATCACTTGTATTTACTATCACAGTAACTATTCTGTGTCGTGAAATTTCTCGTATTTTGCAGGTGATCTTACTTGTAGTGGTGGCGGTGCGGGACCTGGAGTAAAGGGAACCCTCCCCCAAATCTTCATCATCTCTCCCAAAGGTTGAAACACTTCATCACACCCTCTTTTCACCAACAGAGACATGGTGAAGTAACCAGCTTGAAACCAGTCAGACATCTCGTGATTACCGAATGGACCTGAAGATATAAGGGCGGGTCAGAGGTCCAAATAAGAAACAATGTTAGGAAAATATTGACAATGACAAAAAGAAAAGCTTCTTGCATTCTCACCCTGTATCTCCCCCTGTGGATCTTTATAAAACCACTTGAGAGCAGCTTCGTGGGTGAGAGGCAGGCCTGCAGGTTTGGGCTTCTCTGAAGTCTTTACTGCAAGTCTGTCATCATCCACTCCGCTGTCCTGGAGGTAAGCTACCATCTTTTCTGCCTCCTGCAAAAGAATCGAAAAATTATATGGTTTCAAAAGAGCAAAAAACTCCGGATGCACCAATCAAAAAATCTGTCCTGATTTAAATATTAACCCTGATGTAAACAACAGTCACGGATATAGTAGGTATTCAAACCACTGGGAGTCTATACCAAAACCTTAGAACTTAACTAAAATCGTCTGACACTGATGTTACTGTGGATATATCGTGCATCCCAATTTAAAGCTAAGAACATTCACATTTGTATTAATAATCATACAAAATTGAATTTTCCAATATAAAGAAAAACTTTAAATGACTTCCTGTTCAATTCAGGATAACTGGAGCCAGGGTTTTTAAAACCTACTTGCTCAAAATGTTTCAACCCTTCATCTTCATCAGCATCATTTGTCACGGTGGTGGGCCTGCTTATAGGCGTCACAATATTTGATGTGTAGAGTAAAGGATTGCTCATTGCCACAGGGACTTCTACAGGTTTTTGCTGTGGTAGATGAACAGTGGATGATGGAGCAGAAGCCTCTAAATGAAACAGAAAGAAAAAAGCAAAAAAAAAAATCTCAGTTTTGGGGTAAACACAAAAGTCAATTAATACAAGAAACCAATTCCTACCTGGTAGGGTGGTGGAAATGTGGGTCATGGGGTGTGATTCCAGCATGCTATTAGACATTGGAACACGAAGGGGGGCTTTGCAGGGCTCTGATGGAAGCTCCAGGGGTGGGTGCCTTTCAGCTGGTCTTTCAGACTCTTCTTTTCTGCTGGGCTGTTTCGGGGACAAACTCTGAGGAGGCGGCTGGGACTCGGGGAGTGATGTAGCCACAACTGGAACAACAGATGGACCGTTTTCTGACCCCCTAGTTAACTCTGAAACAAATAAAGATGTACAAAATGAGTTACATAGTTATGGCTCAAAAAGACAATCAGATCAGTAAAAAGGCTTTTGTTTTGCTCAGACTACAAAAATTAAAAGGCGAAAAAACATTGGCTGGAGAAGTTTGTTTCTTTTTCTTCCAACAACAGAGCACCTCTGTCTGCTCAACAATACTGGGTGGGTCGCCCTGAGGCAGCTAAATGAAAAGCTTTGCATTCCTACTGTACATTACATTAGAGGCCAAGGTGCATGTGAAGGAAGAGCACAGTAGTAAAGAAGTTCAGGCGCATAAATACAACTAAATGCTCTGGTGGACTTTCGTCATGCTTTTTTTGTTCTTCTTCAGCAAACAATTCTTCCCTCAAAACAATCCATTGCAACAGCATCGCCATAAACCTCCATCAACCAAAGCCTTTTTAAACAGTTTTTGTACTAAAATATTCTGTCATGATTTGTGGACATTAAGATCAAAAGAGAAGCATGACCTTCAGTTCAGACCCTGTAATTGGGTGAAAGGGTGGAGTCAGAGAAAAAAAATTTGCACGCCAAGGAGAAGGCCAGCGGCTGGAAGTTGGATGGGATTTCACTGGGATCTGCAGTGAAGTGGGCTGCCATTCAGCTGGGGTTTGACTGGGAAGGGCCATTTTGAATGGCTGCTATTGTATAAATTAACCTTAACTAATCTTCACGTTGTATTGAGATTAATCCATTTATGCAAGAAGAACAGAAATCCTGACCAAGATGATGAGTACTACTGACCTTTTCGATCCGGTTCTCTTTTGGCCTCTTTTTGCGTTTCTTTGGTCTCCCTGGATAAACTACCTTCCTCCTCCTGACCCTCATCATACTCCTCCAAGGGTCTGAAATCAAGCTCTGCTTCTTCTGGGATTGGTTCCTTCGACGCTTTCTGATAGCAAAAGAAAACATTTATAAAAGAAATCAACACCAGTGTCATCTGACCTATAGGTCACAGATAAAATGCTCTTTTCTAGAATGAAATGTTAGCATGCCAGCATATCACTGCTTGTCTTACCACAACATGTTTTACCTTTAGAGACAGAAAAGCTCCTGAAGAGTCAAACGTCCCTGCTTCTTCATCTGCGTCCTCCAGACACCACTCTGGTAAGCTGTCCCGCTCATCCTCCAGGCTGCCACTATCTGACCTTGGTCTCCTGTAGCCACGCTCCTCTTCTCTTGCATCGAATGGGAAGCGCCGACGTTGGTCTGGGTGTTCCCGCCACCCTGCTGACCGAGGCCCATCTGGGAAGCAAAAAACAAGTTTGAACGCGGAACGGATTTTTTTCCCTTAACTATCTGCATTTTATAGTGAAGTAAATAAACAAACCTTGGTTATGGCTACAGATATTTAGATATGACACCACCTCCCATTAAAGGACAGTGTAACTGGCTACAGGGTAATTTATCACTATGGTACTACTGGATGAACAAATCTAAAATATTAAACCATGTCAACCTCCAATATTTCCAGCAGGAACTCTGCAGCCAAAAAATTCAAGGGCTCAATGTCACAGGAAACCTCTGCAGCCATCTTCATCTGTGGTCACACGTAAGTACTGTTTAGGCAGCTAGCAAGAGTGAAAGGTAACTTGAACGAAGACTTCGCTCACAGAGCAGGTCTTTATACTCAATTCTGTTCTTTTTTTTCTCCAGTCCCATGTTTTTACTGTAGTTATTCATTCTACTTAGAAAATGTGGCCACTATTATACTTTTATGTGAACTGGACACCAAACCAACCTGTAATCACTTTATAATGGTTTGATTTATTTGAAACAAAAGCACAATAATGAAGTTGAAACTTTTAAGGCACTTTATATTTATTAGCAGTACCTAACAACAGACTTCACCTGTAAAGCTTTACTGTAGCTCAGATTTTTAAGAGATGGACAACTTTTTAAAATGTAGCAAGTTTTCTAAAGAGAAAATGGGTGAAACCTCAGAACTAGGACTGGGTGATACATCCTACAAACCAAATGTCAGAATCTTTCAAACCAAACCTCATTAACTTTTTTTTTTATCCCTTTTGTTTCATAAAAACAAATTAAAAATGACTAAACTTGCTTTAAAAAAAAGATGACTCTCCTTTTAATCATCCCTTTAGGGAGTTGACATAAATTTCAAGTGCAAGCAAATACCAGCTGTGTAACATAACTGTGATACAAGTTGGCAGACCCTCCTATTTCCCAACAATGAGAATAAAACAGAAAACATTTGGAGCACAAATAGCAAACTTTGAGCCTTCTATGCAGGGACGCCGCCAGGAAATTGGGGCCGCATCAAAGACATTGACATTCGGCCCAACAAAACTGCTGATTGAACTTATTTTCTTTTTATATTTGAAAAATATAGCGGGGTAAGTCTTGTCTTGCCCTTTTGGGCCCAGCCTCAGTCAAGGACCCTTAGAATTATCCTATTTTATCCCCCCAACACGGCACCCCTGCTTCTATCTGTCGCAATACGGACAGTAGAAGTATGTTACTACTGCCAGCTGGTGTTGCTCAGGTATGGGAGAGTCAGAAAACAGTGGACCTGGAGCCTTCTAACGAGTCAGTCACCGGTCTGGTCAATCAAAAATCTGAGCACCTGCTGGTATTTTGGTAGATCTTTAAGAAAGACTTCCTAGAATGATAAGTTGGTAGAATGTACCTATTATTTTGTTAATGACTATAAAAATTAGAGCACAGCTTACAGTCTATGACAATTGTGTACCCTTCTCCCAAAAGGTAAGCCCACAGTCATAAAACAGACATGACACAACCCACCAGTACATTTATCAAAGATGATTCATCTAAGATAAATGTTAAGGTGATGTTGTTACTGCAGAGCCCACCTGGGCGTAGGGGGCACCACTGCTCAGTGTCCTGATGAGAACCTGCCAGGCTCCAGCCCCCCTCATCATCCTCACCGTTCAGCTCGTCACGAGAAGTACGCCAGTTCTCACTCTCTGACCGCGTGAACTCGTGCTTCCTGGGCAGTCCTGTCCCGCCATCCTCATAGGTGGCTCCTCTGGCTGTAAAAAGGAGTGCAAGGCCCTAAATCAATTATACTGGTTAAAACTAGCATCTTAAGGTGAACATCAGAAATCACTGAGCAATGAAAAATGTAGTCCTGCTCATAAGTCCCACATTTCCAGTGAGTAACATCAGCGTTTGTGAAGCAGACTTACTGTGATTGATCTGAAAATGTCCAGGAGCAGCTTCTGACATGTTCAAAGAGAAAACAAACAAGGAGGTAAACTACTCCATTTGCCAAAACAGTCAGACATATATTGATCTTTTCAGCTAAATGTGAAACCAACCTGGGTCTTTTCGACCTGGCTTTTCAAATCTTCTATCTCCCCTGATTGAAAAAAAGTCATCACTAAAAAGGAGCAGACTAGTCAAAAACACGCATCGCACAGAACATTGTATGTGGTCAAAACAAGGCTTGGTTTTGCCACAAACACTTGACATCAGAAAATCTGCCTTCAATACCTTTCCTCCCAGCTTTGAGAGCGATGAATTTCTCTCCCCCCACGGCCAAAACCTTCAACGTCGTCAAAACTTCTTTGGTAAAACCCCCCGTCACCTCTTCCCCGCCCTAAAAGCAGAACCACAAATAATATGAGCCACGGGTTTTTAAACATAGATATGATTCAGAAAGTCAAAATGTTCCTTAAAAAAAGCATCACAGACTTAATTTCAAAACCCTGATCTTAGCTTTTAAATGGCTAAATGGTTTTGATCCTCTGTAGGGATGGCTATGGTTAAGGATTTTTCATTACTACTAATCCTTCTTGTTAATGTGTATTTTATTCAAAACCTGTATTGATATCATTTTTAAGAGCAACAAATAAGTAATGTCTTTTTATTTTTTTTACTAGTGGCTCTTTTTTATGGACAGTAGGTTGACAGAAAAGGGGGTATGAGAGAGGGGGAGAGACATGCAGGAATGGACCACAGGCCGGATTAGAAACCGGGTTGCCAGCGTCAAGGACTAAAGGCCAATTTATACTTCTGACGGTGCAAAACTGGTTCATGACCAGACCCAATCAACATTTGATGTGTGTGGTTTCAAAAGTCTAATCTGCCCTTTAGGCCTCCATACATGGGTCTTGTGTGCTAACCACTGCGCTACCAAAGCACACCCCACAAATAATGAGCACTGACTATTTTTTCAATTTGGAGGAAAAGTGAAAAATCAATTACAAGTACAAAATAAAATAAAACAAATAACTTTTCATATAAATAAAAGGCTAAAACCTTATATTATAGATAAAATGCTGTATAATTCTAGGAGAGAAAATTAAGAAAACTAACAAGACAAAATGTGATGAAAACCATTCTAAACAGGCTTAAAACAAACAGAAAAAAGAGGCAGAAACCTACAGTAAATGAGATAAGAGGCTGTGTGAGAATCAGTTACAGGGAGGGATATAAGTGCTGTTTCAGAGGAAAAGAAAACACCATGTTTACATTATATGTGCATCCCGCTTTGTAATTCAGAGCAAATCAGCAGAAGCTTTTCTCAGGCTGGACTCATTTTTAAAGTGGCCACCCAGTCCTGAGGCTGCTCTCTTCATTCATCTGATTGTACGCTATGATTCCTGCACGGCGATATGGGCTGACCTAGGGCTGCAACAACGAATCGATAAAATCGATAAAAATCGACTTTTAAAAGCGTTGGCAACGAATTTCATCATCGATTAGTTGTGTCGCGCGATTATTGCGTCATCCGCCGCGCCGTCATCACTGCCTCTTGACTGAAAGAGGAAGAAAAAAAAAATATGGCAGAGCGAGTCAGCGCCGCAGGTGCAGTGTTGCCAACTCAGCGACTTTTCAGACCCCTCCAGCGACTATTTTTAAAAAAGGCGACTAGCGACAAATCTGGCGACTTTTTTCGGTGTCACTGGCGGCTTTTGGAGACTCTTAGTGAAAGCATGTATCATTCCTACTCTGCCGTGGGGCGCCTCCCCCACCCCAACCGCGTTTTCCCGCAGGAGTCCCTCTCAGCGCTGCAGTCAGAGCCTCAGCGTCCAGACTGCAAATGAAGCGCGCATGCACCGGGATTGACGGCGCAAATTGATCACAATAATTAAAATAGCCTGCGCTTTGTAAAGCGAAAAAAGTGATAACATGCAACTTTTTTCAAAAGAAATGAACATGGCACGGAACCACCATGTTTGTTTGGTTTTAAAGTGGGGAAACGTAACGTTAGTTTCTCATGTAGCTCATCTGATGCTTTCCTTACCGTGTTAGTAGGTTACAGACAGTGATAAGGTTGGCTACTTATTTTACTTTTAATTTCATTTGAATTAGCTTAAGCAGCGTTTACATTTACTTTATAAATAAATTAACTTGCAAATTATGAGGGCAAGGCTTTTAAAGTTTAAATCTTCTGGCAAAGATAAAGTAAAGAAGATCCTGCAATTTATGGAAGTAAAGCAGAATAAAATCCAGCAAGATCAGTAATATGTCAATTAATTATCTGCCACATTCCCATGTAAATATCTGTCTTTGGAGGATGTGTTTTTTAGCACCCCTAGTTCTCTCATTTTTATTCCAAATACAATTTATAATTTGAATCACAGGGCTATTTTTATCTCTATGGTTCAGTATTTTCTCAAGTAGCAACTTTAACTGCTATACTTTCCTGTCTTAAAAGGCAGAACTCTTCTAGTCTAAAAAAAAAACTAATTTGTTGAAATGGGGGGGCCTATTGTTTGAACCCCTTAGGGGCTTTTTTTGCGCTGATGCGCTGATGAATCAAAGTAGCCTATATTTTGTGGATGTTCAGCTACATTTCTCATGTAAGTTTGCGTAGTTTTAACACAAACATTTATTTTTCATATTGGACCAGTACAGTTAATGAGCAACCTGTACTTGTGTGCTTGTTTGTTCTGTCTAAAATGTTTATTTTGGAATAAAGAGGTTAATATAAAAAATATTTTTTGTCCGATTCATCGATTAATCGAAAAAATAATCGTCCGATTCATCTATTTTTAAAATAATCGTTAGTTGCAGCCCTAGGCTGACCTCCACCTGTCAGTGCACTCACTGCTTCCCGAAGGCAGTAAACTCAGAATGATCTGTGCTTTCATTTGGTACCAAAATCCCAAACACAAAAATGTTGCTAGAATTGTGGCGAGTCGCTACAGCTGGACAATATGGCTTAGAAATCAAATGTCCAATTTTTTTATTGTTTTTTTTTCTGATTTAAGTTTCATAACAAAAATAACAAATTACATATATTGCTTTCAAAGAAGAGCTTTGATTTCAATCATCCCTTCTGGGAGGAGACCTTAATTTAAAGGGAAACGAAACTCAAGCTGTGAAATGTGGTGTAAAATAATCATGTTCCACAAAAAAACAATAGAAATTTAAATAACTAAATTTGCAGCTGATGGTTTTAAGCTGAAAGCTATAATTAAGAGATGTTCAAGAAGAAAAATCTATGAACTGATGTCACTCAAAGCTGTGGAAGGACAAGAGCAGCATGGGTGAAAATAAAATCCAGCTTTTCTAAGGAAGGAAATTGTCACAAATAAAAAATGTTATCAATTGAATTCATCGATTAATCCCCCATTCTTACAAATCTCTTTTGAAAAACACAAACAGATTTTGAGAAGTTTTGTATGGCCTCTAAATAAACACATTGCTACATTTGAACTTAGTCAATGTATAAATACCCAAAATGTAAGTTATTACAAAGGCATACAATTATTACCTTTAATTATACAGATTAACCATCAGGATTTAACATATTACAACATTCACTAGTTAATGAATTAGGAGGACAATATACCTTGTTCAAAGTGTGGTACGGCAGCAGAAAGTTTTACTGTTAAAGAACTTAAATTAAACCTTTCAATTTATAACAATATTCATGCACTTGTCCCAACCATTATGTTAGTTGTTTGCATATGAATAAATGATGTCAAAAACACAGGTGTCTGTAATAAGAACACCACAGGACATTTGGTAAAAGCTCTAGTCTTTAATGTAATTATCATCAGCCTCGTTTCTGAACGTCGGGATCATGGCCTAAAATTAAGGATTATTCCTTTTCCAGCTGGAGAGGTTTAGCCTGTCAACTGTGGCAAACATCTCTGTTCAAAGGGAGGTTCAGTCCTTAGAATGAGTCTAAAACAGCTGAGCTTTAGCTATGCAGGCTAAGCATGGCAAATAGAGAGTGATACTGTTACACCCCATGTCTTTAAGAGTGCAACAAATGCTGGGCTCTTAAAAGGCATCTTAACAATCTGCAGTTTTTTTTTCCCCTCTTACGCCCCACACCACTAGGACAACAAACAAAAAATTAAGCTTGAGGTGACTTATTTCCCTCGATCTTCCCTTCGATATTCTTACCTCTACCTCTAGATGTACTTCGGCCTCTTGGTGCTCCTACTATGGGCCCGCCCCCTCGTCCTGTCAGACGGAGTACAGCTGCACTGTTTACAGACATGGAAAAATTTCTCTGCAGATACAAGGGGGTGGGGGGCAAGGGGGACAACAGTGAATACTTAAGCTTCATCCTCCACTCATACAAATGTCTGTAGATGAACTAAAAAATAAACAAGTCAACCAGAGATGCCACCAGCATGTTTTACTAATCAATCAATACAGTTTTAAACTAATGGATAAACCTTGTTTCTCAAAAAGGAGCCAAAATATCTAAGCAATAAAGACGTTCATTTAATATAAACCTCACAAAAATGTAAACAAAGCTTTGCACTCAATAATATATTCTGTCTCATCATAAATTTATCTTTAATACAAGGAGCTATGTGCAAATTTACTAGCAGAAGACAAAGTTTGCATTTAGTATATCAAATGATAAGGAGACTGAGTTGCAAATAAATAATTTTGGTCGTACTCCAAAATAAAAACAATCTTTTAATAAAACCCTTCATTTATATTGTAATAAAGGAGACTATGCATTTAACTCACAAAGTCTGTAGATTAAAAAGATCCACATCATCAACAAATCAAACATGCATCTTTACTGAAACTCAAACAGGAAACAGAAATTTTGAGGAAAGAGCTGAAACTTTCCTTTACCTTTATTAGATGTCTATATTCATATACTACTTGTTTTTACTTATATTAATACCGTCCGATTGTTATAGCTTAGATCATCAGCCATCATAACATTCCACATCAGTAGTCACATCCTCCATATCCGCTCCATTCCAGACCGCCTGCGCAAAGCAAAGCCTACAGCCTCCGCTGTTCCTTCCATCTTGCTCCACTCCGATTTCCTTGGAGCTCGAGGAACATGTGTGATATTATTTAATTCATAGGAGCAAACATGCAGTAATGAACAATTAATTTGGCATAATTAAAACTTGGCATCAATCACACACGTTACTGTCCAAACATTTTCTTTTTGTTGTGGGTCTTTTTAAAAGGGATAATTTGGATCAAACAAATATGGTTCTCTACTTCCAAACTCAGCACCTCTTCATTCATGCCTGGGATAAGAAGTTTCTTTTGAATTGTGAGATGCGCTATTGGAAGTTATTATGAATGGATTTGATGAAACTTTGAAGCCTCTCAGTAAAAAATATATGTTTTCATCAAGATGAGGAATCTGCTTCCTGGTAAGCTGAAGTACCAAGAGTTTGCATCCAATTAATTTAATTAAACGGTCTTAGTTTTTGGGAATATATAAGAATTATGCTCTAGTTTGTCGTTACCATATTTTAATTTCACAAACTGAATCTTCTCGTGTTCTTTTTCCTGTTTGGTGCGATTGCAATTGCGGATCTTGACCTGGGAGGCTTTGAAGGGACTGGAGCGGAGCAAAAAATAGCTTGGCTCCATATTTTGACGGCAAAGGACAGAGAAGATGTACGTGATTTGCGAAGGAACAGCGGTGGACGTGGAACAGTGCTCATTTGTTAACATGACTGCTCAAGTGAGCGGGGTGGAGTGTAGTGGTGACCGGGGATGTGGTATCTGGGGGGTCACTCCAGTAGGCCTAAGTTAAATTATTTCTTCAAATTTTTCCCACCTGCTCTTCCTCCGTGAAAGACACGAGTGCCAGAGGTGGCAAGGGTTCTTCTTGCAATATGGGTAGAAACTCCTTATCATGTAGGTCTATAGGGATCTGGATAAGAGGAATACAGATATTACTGTATTATAGCTCTGAAGCATTTTATAGGTAGGATATAGAGCCTCTCTTAACATCTTAGCATTAAAAAGGCTTTAATCA
Organism: Cyprinodon tularosa; assembly: GCF_016077235.1. NCBI lineage: Eukaryota > Metazoa > Chordata > Actinopteri > Cyprinodontiformes > Cyprinodontidae > Cyprinodon > Cyprinodon tularosa. The sequence goes on along the minus strand of NW_024038971.1, from coordinate 304,638 downwards.
GATGACAAAAGATGCAGTCACTGTGGAACTACCCACCTTGTTGTCCTTTACATAAAGTGCTAACATTTCTTCTCTCCCGTAACGATAGTCTGCAAGTTTATACTTTGGCAACGCAGGCGAGAGTGGGGGAGAAGTAAAAGCATTGCTGCTCCCTCCAACACCGCCGCCACCACCTCCAGAGAGGGCGCGGAGCCTTGGGAAGAAAGAAAATCGGGTTAGGCAAAACGGTCAGGAGAGCACAACCTGCCTGATAGAGCAGCAGGCAGGTCTGATCATTTACAGAAAGTGCTGCAACAAAAAAATTGAGCGCTGTTAAATTTAATCATGAATGTCAATTTGATTACCATTCAGGTCCAAAGTTAAGTGTCTGGGTTTCGGCCATTTTTCCTCAAAGTTCTAGAAATATGCAAAGAGAAAGAGCAAATTAGAATTCACTTTTTATTAACAAAGAAAAAGAATCAGATGTATGCTTCTGTGTAAAATTTTTCTAAATAAAAAAAAAAAAAAAAAAGTCATTTAATGTATGTTATGAAGTATTTACGGAAGCACCGAAAAATCTGAAGTATAGAGACTCTAGAACATGCCTTTAGCTGACAGAGCAACCCATTTAGAGCAGTAATTATGCAACAAATATAAAAATATATATGAATATTTAGCATTTAAGATAAAAAAAACAAAAAACTTTTTCATCTGTCAATGTGCTCCATCCAGAACTCCTCAAGCAGAAAAGATTTATTTTGACCTGGTTTAATTTTTTTTTAGTTTGTTTTTAAGGAACCTTTTGCTATCTGATTATTTATCAATTCATCGTAAAAATAAACAGATTAATCGATTAGCAAAATAATTGTTATTTGCAGCTTTACCTCTATATCACCTAAGATTGGGCAACCGTTACTAACATTTTAATAATGCAACTGTAATTAAATGTTTTAAAATAAACCAGATACATAACCTGTTTAAGGAGCACATCAACAGTTTAAAATTTCAATCTGCTATTTCAGTAAACCTTCCTGGATGCAGTGCCAGCATTTCACCTGTAAATGATAACAGAGGTGCTCTTATCATAAGCAAATAAAGTTTCACGCCACGAGATAAAAAACATAAACTGACAATCATCTTTATAGTCGAGGGCAGACAGCAAATCACAGCAGAGAAGGAGTCCTCAAATAGCAGGCACACAGAGTGGGCTTGGAACACCACCGCCCATAGGAAACCCTGGAGAAGCCACGTGTAAAACTCCCCACTTACAAATAATTTTAAAAAACCAAAACAAAATCCGTTAGAAAAGGGAAGTCACGAACGCCTTTAGCTCATTTTCCCATGTTTACACAAATCAAATAATCTGACATAAAGCTTGAAACTGTTTACTTCCAAACAACTCAAAACGATGAGAAACAACTTTTAAGAACGTTGTGATTAGAAACTTAGAAAGTGGGGGTCGACATTCTACAATTTGTGTTTAATAACTGTTGGTTAGGATATAAACTTCAACTCCTAAGTGAAAGTTATGTGCTGTTAGCCATTGCGACCAACTATCTGTGTAACATCAGACTGCATTTAACCATAAAGGGAAACGCTCGGTTTAACCCTGGAAGTTACTCTAAAAGGTTAAACCGAAATAACCTCACTTGCCAACACTGTGTTAGCAGAAGTAGCGATTTAAGTTTTATATTGCAACTTTTCAACACTTAACTTTATTCGACCTCGATCACGTTATGTATTCAAAATAAGTGCTGACTATAAGATCTTATTTAAATTATCTCGGCAGTCAGGTGAAGTTAAATAAATCTTTAGCTGCATGCTGTTACCTCAGTGTATTTTTCCTAGCCACTAACACGAGAGCCAGTTGTGCTAGCAGGTTAGCTTTCGGTACCAAATACACGTCATGTAAATGTAATAACATTTTGACAGCTATTTGAATTCTATCGGCATTTGTTTCTTAAACTTGAAATGACAACAGCTGTACTAGAATATACTCTATACATTTAACCTAGAGCTAGCATGCTAACTGGTTAGCTGATAGCTCCACGCGGCCTTCGCGAGCAACGGCGTTTCTTCGCCAAAGTGCACCGGGTTTAGCGCGACTTGACGCGGACGCCAACACACCGGAGCTCGGTGCTGCAAGGCCAAGTCAACATGGCACGTTAAACAGCAACCCCAACCAACTCTCTGCCATGAGAACATGAGCCTTTAACGCGGGATTTAAATCATGTGAATTAAGGGTTCTGGCTGGTGTGTAACACTTTGGCCGTCTTACCTCTGCTAGCTATGACAGCTCAGGGTTTGTATCCGTGTTGTTGAGTGGCTCTCTCTCTTCGTTTTCCACAAGATGGCTGAGTGTGGGTCACATGACCAGACACAGAAGCCCGTATGCAGTGGACAGATTTGCTGAGTAGTGCAAATTATTATTCCCTTAACGACATCATGTTCAAATAATATTAACAAAGTACAATGTAAAAAAAATAAACAGATTGCTTTTCAATCTCTAAATAATCCGCCTTTTTTTAAGAGGTTTTAGAGGAATTATTCCATCTGTCCAATATTCTACAATGAAAAATATATCTACTTATCAGTCGTTTTTTTTCTTCAGGAAGAGCAGAGGATAAAGTAAAGGAGAACAAGTTACAAAAATAGCTATATTGATATAATTATACCAATTAGTGAAAAATAAATAAAATATTTTATTAAACAAAAGTTTAAGGAAAGATAGCAAAAGCAGTGGGAAGAGGATAGAACTGGAAGGTGGCTTTACAGTATTCAAAGAAAAGATGGTACAATGAGGAGAACAGGAAGAAATAGAAAAGAGGAAACCATTATATCCAGATTACGTTTTGATCATACCAGGTTAAAAATAACTTTATTTAAAAAGGGGAAAACATCCAACAGGAAACTGTGATTTTTGTTCTCAAGAAGAGACAGTTAAACGTGTTTTGTTAGTCTGTTCTAAATATTCTGTTGAGAGAAGGGAATTGGTTAGTCCATTGCAAGAAAATAAATTCTAATTAATTAAACGAGATATTTTGGAACAAACTTTCTACTTCTAAATGTTATTTTTAATTTAATGAATCACCTTTAAAAAACGAAACTGATAGAAAGAACATAAGAGTTATTAACTTAATTATTATTATTTTATTTTATTATTTTTTGTTTTGTTTTCTGGGAGAATTCATATATAGAATCCTGATCCACGCTCTATTCCAGTAGATGGCGGTAATGCACATCAATAAGTTGCTTGCCAACCACCATAAAAAAAGAAAAGGAAGAAGAAGCAAAGGAGAGAAAAGTTTGTGTAAAGTGAAAATCATCAATAATAACCTCACACAAATAGGATTCTACCAAACTAAAATTCTTATATTTTTAAATATTATTTCAGACATTTTCAAACATTTTCAGGAGGGCACTTTTATTGTCCAGAGGAGAAAAGGGTCGGTGCTCTAGCCATAGATATCCATAATAAAGGCTTTATTATGGATATCTATGGCTCTAGCACCACCTAGTGTCTATCTGCGCACGGGCGTGGTCATGGGCGGGTCTAGATGGGGGCCAACAGGGGCCCCTGCGGGAGTGTTGACCCCTGTTATGGCCACTGTACTGAAAACACAAACCTCAAATACTTAAATGTACATCAGTTTTTCTTCAAATAAGTTTATATCAGCTTGATTTCAGCAGATAGGTTTTAAGAAACATTTTATAGATCAGTTTTTGTAGTTTAATACTAAATCAGTTTCTTAAGCTTGGTTTACTTTTGACTTGTCTGAGAGGTCCGCAAAGCCTAATGAAATCATTTTGGGCTTCCAAAACTACCTAAGCAGACACAGCTGCGTGGAATAACATGACAAGTGAGCAACAGCTCCTACTGACCAGCGTTCGGGAATGTAAACATCTAGAGATCCTGTGATTAAGTAAATACCAACACCGACAAAAGATTGTAGAAGAACTCCTGGAAAGAAATTACTGCAGCTTTTGGACAGCACGAGGAGTCTTTGAAAATGGTCGTGTTTTCTACTTCCTCATGTAATGCGGTGTTGTCAGCTTGCACTGAACACGGCCCCCCAGGAGCCAGAATGGGGGGAAATGGGCCTTTTATGATGATATGGTCTGACAGAGGAGACCGTAACTAATTTGTCCACAAGAACAATTTTGTATTTTACCTTTACAAATTCCTTCAGGAATTATTTAAAAATTACAGAAATGACCAGTTTATGGTTTAATTAATAAACCAAAGAATGTGCTGTTATTGTTTTTTTTTCTGTGTGTATATGTGTGTTATAGTTTTGGTCTTTGTCCCCATGGAAAATCACTGGACCCACCCTGGCCCCCCTGGTAAATTCCATGTAGAACTACCAGGTGTTTGAGTTATAACTTTTTTAGTACTGCAGTGCAGTACCTCTAATGAAAGCTAAAGCTGATTGCCTCCTGGAAATACTTTCAAATAAATGAACATGTTACCACTCTAGATAGCTTAGTCACTAAAGTGCTGTTTTGTTTGAAGTGGCGCTCACCTTACTGGTTATACTAGCTAAGGCATTGCAGCTGGTGCCAAACAGGTGTTAACAGGCCCGGGTTGAGAAAGCGGCAGAAAGGTCGGATCTCATTACAGTCCCACTTGGCGTAAAAACAGCACAGATTTTAGTAAACGATTCACAGTTTCAAGCAGCAAAGTGAAACCCCAAACACAAGCTAACATCAATAATTACCAAACTTTTCAGAGCTACATACGGTATGCAAATATAATGAACATTTTACAAGTAGGTCCCTCCAACGCTGTTTACAAAAAAGGTGGGATTGTCTGTATCAGACATCTGGCTCGTTGGTCTAGGGGTATGATTCTCGCTTAGGGTGCGAGAGGTCCCGGGTTCAAATCCCGGACGAGCCCTATTTTTTTTTTCCAATTCCTGTGTCCTCTGCTATTAGGGTCCAAACGAAGCCTGTAGAAAAAAAAAAATACATATATATTGATATATTTTTTCTTTTATGCGCTATCTCCTTTTTGCTATTTCTATTTATCTGTGTCTTCCTTTAGATTGGATCTACTTTTTTAAAACCGTAAATAGTGTTGTCATAATTCAAAATTTGTGTCAATGATACACTTCCTAACGGTCATGTCGCTTGAGTATTACAAAATGGTAAAACTGTCAAAAGATATTGACCCCGACGTGATTTGAACACGCAACCTTCTGATCTGGAGTCAGACGCGCTACCGTTGCGCCACGAGGTCTCAGATACCTCAGTGGTCAACTTAAAAAGGATAAATAGTGCGCACTATGGTTCGCGGTGTGTTTTTTGCTCAGATAAGGTAAGAGTGATAAGTAGAAGTGGTGGACGTCACGACAAGATCTCCGGTTTAATCCTTGTACCTATCTTTTGATCTCATTTAGTTATGGATCCCGCCCATGCTGGTGTTCAGCATCCACAATGATTAGATTTACCACGTCTAATTTAAGTTTCCTTTCACTTCAACTTATTTGACTACCGCTAGGGCTGTTTTGTAAGACCTAACTGGACGCACTGGAGCATCAAAGCTGCTCCTGAAGATTAAGCGTCCGTAATGTGTACAACTATCAAAAATGAAGCAGCAGAAGCCCTTTTTCTGTCTCCAGTGCTTACGGTCTGAACGTAGCACAATGCACGATATTAGTTGTAATACAATATGCGTGTACTTCATATCTGGTGTTAGATGTGTTCTATATTTCCGAGGTGGAGGTATGTGTCGCGTTGGTGGTATAGTGGTTAGCATAGCTGCCTTCCAAGCAGTTGACCCGGGTTCGATTCCCGGCCAACGCAATCCTTTTTTATTTTAAATCAGATATATGTTTGATTCTTGGTAAGTATCATTAACTGCTTGAGATTGGTATTCAAATTATTTTTACTTATTGATATTGCATTTATTTTATATATATATTATACATTATATTATAAAGCTTAGTTATTTCAAAACATAATATTTTGTGTGGTGTTTTTAGCCTTTTTTATCTAGTATCTTCTCTTTTATTTAGTTATCAATGCATATAAATTCCAATTCAAATGAACCCCAAATCTGTAAAATGTCTAGTCTATACAGTCCAAGCTAGGACTGTATAAACATAATTATCTCTTGGGCCCTGAACATTCACTTGTTCACTGTAAGGTGAGTCCATGTAAGAAACAGACAAAAAATGCATAAATAAACACAAACAGAAAAGGAACATTTGGGGTTTCACAAACTATAAGGACTGTTAAAAATGACTAAGGCTGTATATTACATGCAGCCATCAAGATTTCCTATTCCAGTGATATATGATGAATGAAGACACATTGTCTACCTTGAGAAAAAGGTTTGTCACCACAATAGCCAAAGAACTGGTTAAATAAAGGCTACAAAAAATGAATGAAGACAGTCACAAGTAAAACTTGAGGAGGAAATGTATCACTGTTTCCCCACAGAGTGCTGTAAATTAATTTGTTACCCTGCTCAACAGCGTTAATCCTGCTTACCCTCCTCTTCCCTGTGTTGCCATGGTTTTGCTATTTCTATAGCAACTGCATGCCTTTGTGGATGGCCTCGGGCCCCCACCATAGACTCTCCAAACCTTTCATTACACATTCCCTTCAAGCTCACAAGCAACTCGTAGAAGTCACACGTCTGACTCTTTAATTACGGCCTTTTCTTTTTGCCTCTCGCCCTGTCTCTCTGTGTTTATCCACAAATGGAGCCTGTGATACCAGATGCTCAGACTGGCAGAGGTCTCTGATCAGATTTGAGGCAAAGTTCCCTGTCATACGATTCAGGGCTCCGAGCATTCTCATTTTCAGTAGAAACCAGAGCTCCACTTTAAAGATTCATGAGATCCCTTAACAACCGGAGAACATAGTCTAAACCAGGGAAAGTGATTGTGCATCAGAGAGAGCAATAGAAAAGAAAGGGAGAAGCTGTTGGTGGAACCCAGGATCTGAGCTGAGGTAGATTTCAGTGTATCAGTGCTGGGAGACAGTGTGTGGGTGAGTGTGGCAGGTGGGGGATCTCCACCTGCTGAATGAACCCTGTTAGCATCGGGGAGTACCATGGGCTACGGGTGGGCTCGGCCCTGCTCGGTATTGTTGCCGGCTGCATCATTATCGGGGTGTCCAGGGAATGTGATGCTGATGCTGTAGGAGGAATCTTCCTGGGAGCTGGAGGCCTCGGTGAGAGCATGTAACCCTGAACGAGAATGATGATGATGATTTGATCATTTCCCTTCCAGATTAGCATTTGCAGATAATGAGAAGAGATACACAAAGTTTCCAATCATCTTTTTAATGGTCTAATGTAAATATGAATCATTAAATCCCTTGCTTTAAAAGAAAAAAATATTTTTTTATCAAAGAAAGCATTGCAGCTTATACCTTTCAAATCTTTGTTTTCTAAGAATTTTCTTTGACAAATAAAAATCTAAAAAGTGTAGTGTACTTCTATAATTATAAGCTCGTATGAAGTAAGATAGTTTTTTAAACAAACGTATGTGTAGGTGTCTGAATTTTTAAATATAAGTCAATAAACGTAAGTATTATTGTCAGCTGCACATGCATTTCAGAAAAGATATAGCACTCCATCAATAGCTCTTCTTCTTCTTGTTTAATGCTAATTGGTGAACAACCTCAGGGGGTTTTAGATTTGTCCTTGTAAATCTCAGCTGTACTTGTAGTTTTGCAAAGTTGTAACTTTGTAACTTGTATCAATCTCTATTTAAACTCTTCCACAGCGTTATACCTGTGTTAGTCTTCTTGATACTTTTGCTCACTGATGTTTTCCTAAAAAAACGGAGTCTTTTAACAGCTGTGTTTATTATGAGATGAAATATGTATATCTATAGATATATATATATATATATATATATATATATATATATATATATATATATATATATATATATATATATATATATATATATATATATATATATATATATATATATATATATATATATATATATTTGTATATAGCTGTTTTTTTTAGATTATATTGACACATATATGACAAAGTAATATTCAAGTCATTTAATTAATTTCGGCAAAGATCAAATGCCCCAAATTATTTGATGTTTAATGTTACCCATTTTCATGCTATATATAATTTAGAGCCTGTAACCAGAACCAGCTGATAGTAGGAGGAGATGCTGTAATAAAAGCGAGTCCTGACTGGTTTCCTGGAGAGAAAAGAGCAAAGGGCAGCGTTGGTGATCTGTGGAAGTCAACATAAGCATCTATATACATAGTTAATGAGAAATTCATTCTCACCAAGGAGCAGATCAGCTTTCAATAATTAATTTGTCTTGCTAACATGCACCTACTTGCATTAGGGTAGCAAAACTGATACTTTCACTATTTTGTGCGGCTGAGCAGCAGACGTCCTAATAATGTTTTTGGGGCTTGTGTGGCTCAACGCCGCCTCCGACACACAGGCTGACTAATGAGTTTGAACAGAGTGTTCTCGGCAGATTGTTTTCACTCCTTCTGCAGTTTCATGACATTTTAAGCACAGACATGCATCACAGCCACCCTCAGGATCTGCCAGGCTATGATGCCAGGTCTTCAAACTAATAAGGTTTTGTTATGTACTGAATAGGAGGACAGTGCTGCAGAACAAGCATAAAACCTGTGTTTAAAATTTTACTTTGTATTTGATCTGAACTAAAACAAGCTTTTGCATCAGGATCATACCAGAAATCATTATTTTACCCTTGGGAGCTTAGACTATATCGTTGAAAATTCCTGATCATCTCTGTCAAAATCAGAGAATAGATCATATTGTCTTCAATTTTTCATAGTTACTTCTATTTTCCAGGCATCAAAACCATTAAGAAAACTTCTTAAAATAAATTAGTTACTTAGAAGAGGCACATTTTAAAGCAATGTCACACTATTCACCTAAACATTGCCCGTTTCTGCTTTGCAGGCATGCTCATTTCAATCTATCCCTTCATAAAAGCTTGGCTGAATATCAACAACATCCTGCCATCTTTTGGTACGTTTTATTTTTTTAAAATCTTTTAATGAAAATAATTGACTGCTTTTACTTTTCAGTATTGTTTGTTGTTTTCTTTTGTCCTCTTAGGAAACTTCAGAGTTCACCCTGCTGCAGCTAATGCTGATCAACCAGCTGAGACACTGAGACGAGAAGGTAAGTGGAAACAAGATCCTGGAGAAGAGGCTGATGAAAAGCTGGCATCCTTAAATTTACTCAATGAATACAATACTTTAATATTAGCCACAACGGAAACACACTGATAACATTAAAAAATAAAACGGCAATAAAGGATAAAACCGTAAAATTAAGTGCACAATAATAAATTGAGAAACTTACTATAAAACACAATAAAATATTGCAAAAATATACAAAAACAATACAGGTATCAATTAAAGATATAGTGGAGGATGTTCCCATTTTTTTAAAAAGACACAACCTCTCCACTTTAACAAAGAAATGCACATGCACACCCTGTACACGCTCCCAAGAGGGAATGCCTATTATATGAGTGCAAGAGCGTGCACGAGCCCATTTCTCCTCATGCACGCTGTTTAAAAGTTGCTGTTTGCATCACTCATACAAGCTTATTTTCCAAAAAAGGATTTGCAATTTTTCCACTATGTCAGACTCATCACTGGTGTGTGAAAATGGGGACGAGCACGTAGGACGGCCTTTTGTAAATATATCACCAGACTGATTTACAATTAGGAGGACCAATTACTTTGATGATCCACCCGGAAAAAGAACATCCTCCACTATACCTCTAAGTAAAATAAAATTTCACTTATCTTGAAGGCTAGTGGATAAAATTAAGTATTTCTTAAAAACATTTAAAATGGGAAGTGAAGCCTGATTAATGTACAGAGGTAGAGCGTTCCATAACCCAGGGAGACCAACAGAGAAGGCGATGTCCCTTCTAAGCATCCGCTTTGAGCTGGGAACGATAAGGAGGAAATGGTCAGCGGACCTAAGTGAACATTTGGAGATGTTGGGCTGGAGAGGTTCTGCCATGTAGGACGGGTCCACCTTGTTTAAGACTTTAAAGTGACGCTAAGGGATCCTGTGCTGCTTAGATGGGATAAAGTCTAAGGACTAAGCTGTAGTTGTGGACGTTAGTTTTTAAGTTAGGGGCATAGTTGGTGACTTCGTACTTGCCAACAAACTTCACCCCTCTCTGCTGTATCTACTTTGCGCGTTTTTGTCATGACTGCTTATTGCTGCCGATGACCCGTTGTCAGACTGTTTTGGGCGGTCTTTAGAGCCCAATTTATAAGTGGCGAAATTAAAAACACTCTGAGCAGCTTCAGGTTCTTCAGCTTACCACAGCTCTAGTCATTACAATAGATGGCTCAAAAACGTAAGGATTGGGATTTAGACAGCCAAGTGTCCTTTCACCTATGTTTTCCTTCATACCTAGGTTCTTAACCGTTTTAAGGTATATACATATATATATATATATTAAAAATATATTTACCATGAGGGTAAATATATGTGTATATATATACCCATCTATATAAATACCCATGTTAATACGCTGTGCAATAACCCTTTATAATAAACAGTCTAAATAGGAGACTTCAGCTGTCATATATATATAAATATGAACACATTGTATATACTCCCTTCCACCTTTTCCTCCTTTTGGTACCTTCTTCTTTTTGACTATTGAGCCTATGTAAAAAGTTAATTTCTTCACTGTGAGACCAATAAAGTCAATCAATCAACCAATCAATATTATTAATGTACTCAACAGCTATCTAAAGCATCAACCAACCCTGTGATGTCACTGATTGGAGCACAGCAACTTGGCAGCACCCCCGCCAAAATATTCTTAAACCATGCTTCGTTTTTCTTTTACGTTTATATTTTTCACATTTGTAATATAATTATCTACAATACTACAATCTCGTGAACTCAGCTAGTTTGGTTGACTGTTTCATTTCCATGTTAAAAACAAACACAAGGACTTTAATGTGAACTCTGAAATAAACTGGAAGTGAAAGCGGACGAGGCAGGACGGAAGCAATATGCACTGTTGTACGTCTTTCTGTTAAAAGAAATGCATTTTGCAGCCTCTGCAGATGAGAAAGCAATGAAACGTAATATATTGGAAAACTAATAAGCAACTATTTTGATTCGTATTCAAATTTATGAGACTGCAGTCATAAACCTTAATGGGTTTTAACGGGATGTTATGCAAAAGTCAAAGATTAAAGTTAAATGAGAATTTGTGGCAAGATTACAAATAACACTCTCCACCTACACTCATCATCCAATCTGATTTCCCCTGTGCTAGACAATGATACTCTGATGTGGGTACATTTCCCAGAAAACATAGACAGTATCATCATATTTGGTTTTTATTTCCAAAATCCCTGATTTTCAGGGTTCCTGTATCTCATGTGTAAGATTATCCAGTAAGCTAGTCATTACTCTGTAATATATTGTCGGACAGGACAACTAATGGTAGCTGAAGGTTAAAGCTGCACAGATCTGAGAACAACGTGCAGTACTAGAGTTGATGGCTGCAACCTTAAAGGGTGGAATATATGTTGGGTGGCATGAGATAAATGCTGTGTTTCTCTTTTCCCTTTCATCATAATCCATGGAGCAATGCAGTTGTAACAATGTGTAACAGTAAACTCATTGCAGTGGTGTGTTGCTGCTCTCCTGTGGTCTTGACAGGCACTCAGAGTCAGCTCCAACTGGAACGCTCCAAGAGCAGGATGGGGACCTTCATGGAGGGAGGACCAGTGGCTGAGCCCAATCCAGATGAGGGGTATGGACTAAAAATACAAATATATAATAAATACATAACAGGCTTTTTTGTAGTCTCCTTAGTCTTATTCCAATTGCAACCAAATTAATCTATTTTCAAAAAAAAATCTGCACACAATACCTGATTATTTAAATGGACCTTATTTTGTTTTATATCTGGAATTGTATTTGAATTAACACTACAAAATCACATTTATTTGAGTATTCACAGGTGTAGCAGTTGTTAATCCACCTTTGGCAGCATTTCCAGCTTTTCTTTTTTAATGCAAGTGCAGGACGTCTGTCTTCAGGTATTTTGGCCCATTGTTTGCAGTTCATCTTAAGCTATATCATGTTGGATAGGGCATCAGTGCACAGACATTCTCGGATCAAACTGCAATCTAGACTCTAACATCGGGACATTAACATAGTAGCTCTAAAGCCACTCATGTCAGAGCTTGTCTGTCCCTTTTGGGTCATTTCGTATTCTGAATTTAAGAGCACTATGGAACATGTTTTTATCCAGGATGTCTCTTTACATTGCTACAGAGGAGTCTTCTCCTCTATTCTGACTAGTCTGGCAGTTCCTGATGCTGAAAAACATCCACATATCATGTTGCTCTCACCACCATGCTTTACTAGGAATGGCATTGGCCTGGTGATGAGCAGAGCCTTTTTTCCTCCAAACATTTCACCTGAAATTCAGATGAAAGCGTTCCGTCTTTGTTTCATCGAGCCAGAAAATTTTATTTTTTAATGAGAGTCCTTCTGGTGTCTTTTGCAAACTTCCTACAGACTCTCTTTTATGCAGCCACTCTGTCATACAGGCCTGATTGGTGCATTGCTGCAAGTATGCTGGAGCTCTGACAAGGGTCTTTCTTCCCCCATCACGCACGTTCAGGTGGCTGACCGGCTCTCGGAAAAATCCTGGTTCCAAACGTCTTCTTCAAATGAATCATGAAGCCACTGTGCTCTTTAAGACCTCTAAAACTGCAGAATTGGTTCTCTATCCCCACCCCATATCTGAGCCTTAAAACAATCCTCTTTCTGAGGTCTCCAGACAATTCCTTTGACTTTACGCTCTGTTTGTATTCTGACACGCATTGTTAACCTACAGACCTTATATGGACTGGTGTGTGCCTTTCCTAATCATGTCCAACAACGTGAATTTACCACAGGTGGATTCCATTTAAGCTGCATGTATCCAGCTTGCTAAATAGCAAGGTGGATACATGGAAACAGACCCCTCATCTCAGTTTTGAGCTTCACGGTAAAGGCTGTAAATACCTGCTTTAATGGCTTGTTGGTTTTCTATTTGTAAGAAATGTGCAACAATCTTAGAAAAAAACTTTTTACTTTTTAACACACTTTTATGATCAGGTATAGTGTGTACATTTTTTTTGAAAGAAAATAATTTACTACCATTTTGAATAAGACAGTAAAAAACAAAGTGTGGGAAAAAAAACACTACGACACATCAAACCTCAGAAACCTGTTTATTTTAATATGTTTATTTTAATACATATGATAAATATATTGCTAATATGATCTTTAAGAGTTACTTCAGAAAGTAGCTAGCATAGAAGACTAAATAGATGACCTTAACAGTATATTTGATTTATTTACATAACATTGATTAATCTGTGTTGCATTGTCAATTGTTAACATATAAGCAATGATGCTTATCTAATCTAGTCTTTTAGAAAGTTCATGTTTCTTAGTTGGATGAAAAAGTTGGACTAAATATATTATAAAAAAAACAGATGGAATTTCGTAATAAGTTAGTCTAAATATAATTTACACATCTGTAAATGCCAGCAAGTCCAGACTAACCGAGTAAAGATCCGTTTTCTTTCAGATTTTCTCTTTACATGTCTGTTTTCTGTCTTTCTATCTTTTTCAGTTCTGTCACACACTGACACCCACCACATAACCCTCACTGCCACCGTGACTCATGCATTGGTCTGTTGCAGGACGTCTTCAGACATGCCAGATGTCTTATCCAGATGGAAAATGAAACAGTCGCCCACTGATCAAGACCCTCCATGATCTGATCATGTGAAAAAAGTGGACCAATAGAGACTTCAACTCTCTCCTGTGTTTTCTGTTCATGTGTTTGAGCTGAGCTGCAGGTTACAATTTGCTCCTTAATGTGTATGCTACCCATGTTCTAATAAACCTAAAGATATGAAATCAATATTTCTAAATTTGCTCATTTCAGATTCCCAAAGCCAGGTTGAAGGAGTTTAAACTAAACTGAAGGTTGTTTCCACATGTTGTGAACAGCTACAGGTCTTACACTCACACCGTGACCTGCTCCCCATCGTGTTACATAATGCACATTTTCAGGACGTGAAGAACTGCTTCATGGAAGGAAGGCTGCAGCCTGACAATAAAACATAACCTGCTGTGAGGGTAAATAATGCTAAGTTGTGTTATTAAGCCTTTAACAATCAGGAGCCTGAGCTTTCAGCAGTGTCTCATTGACCACCTGCAGCTTCACTGCTAGGCGTCAGGAACCACAAAGGCTCACCACTCAATACCTTTGCGTCACTGAATGCAGCCATGAAATAGGATGTGAAAAATACTAGACTGCTGACCCTTTAGAATGGATTTTAGTCATCTTAATTTACGGCGTTCAATTGTTTTCCTGATAATCTTCTGTATTCTTTAAATATTTTTTCTTTTCTCCTAATCCTAAATTTGTTGAGAAACTCGTGTGAAATTTACAGGATAAACTTTTATCTCATACTTCACTGTATCAGCCATGGCAATAATGCTATCTTATACTATAAGCACAATCTTTTTAAAGAAGATCACCAGAAAGATGTAAATTATTTTACAAGACTTAAATAATGTATGTTAGGCAAACATAATATAAAGATGAGCTGTCAAGAAAGAGCAGCAACAGCCTTCATCCTCATTCAGCTCACTTCACGCAGGGTTTTTACGGCAGGTCATATTACAATTTATTAATTGGACACTTTAATATCAAACCAGTATTAAAAATATTACCAAAGTAGTTCAGGATTTTAAAATAAGATTCTTGCAACCAAGTCTTGAAATTGTTCGATCCATATTAATTTTTCCCAGAGGCTGAAGCTAATCATTAGAGTTTTAGAGACTCATGCTGAAGTAGACTTCTAGTGTGTAAAAAGCTCTTAGTCTTAACTTCCAGGCCCAACTAATATTAAAATATCTACAAAGAAGACATAAAAGCAGTAATTAAGCATTCTTCGTATTACCTTTTAACTAAACCTCACTTCATATTATGTTCTTTACCTTAAATAATATAATTCTTAATCCAAGATGGTAAGCAGTTACATTTGTAAAAGGATTTACATGAAGAAGTTGTTTTACTTTTTGGACTAATCTCTTTTCCTTGAGCAACAAATCTATGAAGTATTGCTACTCTTACTTGAGTAGAATTTCTGGCTATTCTTTCCACTGCAAGCAGCTTATGCTATTTGGAGATCAGATAAACATTCAGTAAGGAGTACAAATTGTTGGTTGAAGTTCTTTACCCTGATCCAGCATCCATTCATGACCTACTGTATGGATTAGTCTAAGGTTACCGGTATTTAAAATGGATTTGGAAATCTTTTTTGCCCAAATTGTAATTTTTTATATCATTTTATTAGTAAGTATTCTTTTTTCTAGTATTTAAAATACACAATCTGCATTTTTATCTTTTCAAATAATGGTCACAATTACTCATTACCTCAGATTTTGGTCGTATTTGAGTAGTTTCTTGCAGGGCTCCTTTTTACTTTTACTATATATAGTAATTATATATATATATATATATATATATATATATATATATATATATATATATATATATATATATATATATATATATATATATATATATATATATATATATATATATATATATATATATATATATATATATATATATATATATATAGTACTCCACCCACCTCTGTTCTTAATGTACATTCTCACTTAACATATTGAAAGTCTATGGACTGAAGAGGAATTTTCTGAAAAGCTTGGAAAAGTGTATTTTCTAACATCCTTTTGTGAGTAAGGTGGATATGCATCCAAGTAAACATTAGTATTTTAGCTTTCCAAAAGGACTCTTCCTTTACACAGTCATTTCAAATATCACAACATACATCTTCCTTAGACAAAAAAATGACACGTTTGTCAAGTTTCCAATTCCACAAATACAATCCATTCTAACATAGAAAGTCAGCAACAGATTTAAAGATAGAAACAGCCTGCCTTAAAAGCAACACCTTTCAGATATGCACAATACCATTGTTACAGCTTGGTTTCATGTTAGAGATGCAAAATTTAAATTATTATTGATATCAAGGAACAGAATTTGCACATTAGATCAAGCATGAAATAAGAATAAATTATAATTTCTCATACATTTAAATTGGGAGCGCTGGAGCATGTATGGAAATTAGGAATATCACAAAAGTTATATCACATTTTGGGTCAAAAACAAACAAAATGTATATTAAAATGTATATATATTATATCAATTAAAGCCTGTAGATAGTAGCTGTAAGTCTACATAGTTTTTTATTTTTATTTTATGTTGTTTATACTTGAAAGAGATGACATTATATGTGTCATATTTTACCCTGTGATTCAACACGAGATATTCTAGATATTTAGGTATTCATCATGACAAAATAAGTGAAATATGGTTTCCGTAATTATTTGGCAAATCAGCTTGCCATACCTCGACCTACTGATGGATGGATCGCTGACGTGGTGACCAAATCGTTGCATCCAGCGGTTCATAAAGGAGGGGAAAGGCTCTGCGTCGCACACATCAGATAAAAATGAAGGGACCATGTAGGTTTGACACCGTCTGACATGAGGAGGCTTTCTGGTTTTCGCCATTTACGTCGCAGCAGTGACCTGTCTGCTACCAGCGCATCTCATCTGGTCCACATCTGGAGCCGCGTGTCAGCTCAGGAGAGATGCCGTCTCACCTAAATGATCCTATTTCTCCTCCCGGTTTCCTGTTCCACTGATTGAATTCATCTGATGACTTGTGCCACACAGGGGTTGAAAAGGACAAAAACAAATAAACAAAAAAGGAACATCGAAAGCAGGATGCAAAATCTCCGTTTGGTTTTGATGCAGCCTTTCAGCGTGTAAATAATTACATGTGACTATCAGATGAAGGATTGCCCTAAAACATCTGATGGATTAACAATGGGAGCACCTTTACAGAGTTGGCATAATGGGTAAGGTAACAGAGATCAGCTTCAATCTATTTTTGTGTATGGGACATTTTATTCTGACAAAATATAACATTCATTAGGCTGTAACTCCTTTTCTTACTTTTATTATTAAATCCCATATACATGATATATGGGAGCCTCAGCTCTGCTGCAACAAGGTAAATAGGTATAAACAGTAATACATTTGGCTGGAAAATGTACTAATGGCCTCTCTGGCCTGAAGTAGGCAGCTGCCATGCCTCTGATCACATTGAAATTTACAGATTCAGAGAAAATGCATGCAGATGCTTATCAAACACCTTCAGGAGGGTTTCAGTTATTGTATAAAAAAATAAGTATTTATCACCAGAGCTTGGTTATATTTCAATATATATATTTTTACTGCACATTTGTAGATGTTAACTTACATGCATGCCTTACACATTTACAATGAATTGTATTAAAAATCTAATTTTATTTGATATTTAAAATGGATCTTTACTGAGAGCATCATAGAGGCTTGCATTATTAGGCATTTTTCTAAATTATATAATAGATGCTGTGGATGTCAGAACCATAGTTTATGTGTCACTGAGCTGTAGCACAGGGGTCACTGTTTTCTGTTTGTATGTGTTTAGTGATTATTTCGCTATATTTCATTGATCTTTATTAACCCTTTATAGGTCACTCAGTTAAATCTTTTGCAAATCAAAATTTCAAGCCATTGGTGTTATTGGAATCCAGGACTAGACCTTATTACCTTTTTTAACATAAAAAATATGGATATTTTGATGGCACGAAATGCCTACTTGCCTGAATATATTAAGAAAAATAAGAAAAATGTTTCTATAAGACATTCATGAAAAACAGAATGAAAAAAAAACACTTTTTTTTTGGTACATTACCTTAGAGGCATTAATGCTGATACTGGCTCTTACATTTTTTAGTTTATAAACCTAAATATAATTGTTAACGAAACTTTAATTTTTAACTTTTCAATTAGCTTTTTACCTTTTTTGTGGACTTAACTTTTTCCAACTTTATTCACAGTAGGTAAGGCTCATCTAATTGGTCAAATGCCAAAATAAGATGTACAGCCATGTAGCAGCATCTTTGCTTAATGGCTGGATATAGTTCCTGTGCTTCTAGACCTCACTGAGGGACAGGGGTGTTGGCGGTGGGGTGGGGGGTGTTGGGGGGACTCCACTTGTAAGGGGTATGCAATTGATCAAAAACGCTAACTTGTCCTATAAAGGGTTAAATGTTGCACATGCCAACCAATGGCTTAAGTGTATTTCAGGGGGGTTGTATGTGATAGTATTGATTATATTGTTGTGAAAAAGAAAACTTTATAGGATTCTCAACATTTAAAGGGAGACAAAATGCATTCCTTTGTATTCCTCCCAGTACTTACTGTAGAAATGAATAATTTCAGAGGCAACCAAATTATTAATCATTCTCAGTCTAAATACAAAGTGTACATAGTTTTTTTAAATGAAATATTTTAGAACCAAATACATCATGAAGTTAATAAAATAGAAGGCCTGAAATAAAAGGTTAGGTGAAAAGATAGAACCCAACGCTTTGTATATCATTATACAATATTCAGAGAAGCTGTTGAGGGGCTTATAGAAACACTGGGATACTGTAATGTTAAAGGAGGCAGTAAAATGTCTAGTTTAAAATTTGGTTTAAGGCAGGAAATTGTTTTTATCATTCTGGAAAGATTAGATCAGAAAACCAGTGGAGATAATATACCACTGCAGGAAAAAATACAAATACATGCCACTCTTTAGATGTCTAAACACTGCATAGTTTTCCCTCCACTTTACAGTGCTGCACACATTTAGTCACAATAAATTACTTTGGAGTTTGAGATTCTAGCTTGGCGCAATTTTTGAAACTGCTCAAGGTGTATGAATACTTGGCTTACCGGTAGCTCTGAAGCAGTGCACTTATCAATGATCAGATCTCACTGATGTTTGCAATAAACTCCCAGAAGGACACTGTAGTGGTTAGAATACAGTGTTAGAGATTACGTGTTATGTGTTATAGCCGGTGCTGAAGTTTATCTTCTTTTATTCTGTGTTTCTCAAAGATAGACAATAAACAAAAGAAGCTCAAGAATTAACAACATGGTCATCACTGATAGGAACAACAGCACCCCTGTGTGTAACAATGAACCTCAGAAGGATAGGAGAAAGTCTCGTCCTCATGGCCTTCCCTCTCCGGCGCTCTGCTGCGCCTGTGGGCTATGCATCATGCTGGCAGGACTCAACATCACCCTGGTGGGAGCATTTGCCTTCAGCACACTGGTGCCTTCCTCTAATCCCCCGATCATCATTGGACCCGTTCTGCTGCTGGTGGCCTTCTCCTTCTTTGGGGCCTGCTGTGTTTGCAGTCGCCTCCCTCCTCCGAGCAGCTCCAGAGGCTCTAAGGTGGGTGGCAGGGGGTCTGGGTTGATGGGACATGGTGGGCTGACTGGCAGAGCAGCGTTTGAAATAGAAACCAGTGAGCACACTCTACAGGACACCACAGCTGTGCAGCTGAGCCCCACATCTTCTCCTGGATCATCCAGAGCCTCCAGCCCTGAAGGAGAGGCCCCTGATGGGGCCCTGCAAGGACCTTGGAAGCTGTTCACCATGGAGACCAATGGCCCTTCTTGTGCTTCTGCCACAGCAACATACTCTGCCACTGCAGCAGCAGGTGGGGAGGTGAGGCTCAACCTACCGCGAGAGGAAGTGGACACCTAGCAAACGAAAAACTCTACCAAAGCCAGATCTCCAGTTGTGTAAATACGCTTCTGAGTTTGGTTGCTGGAGCCGAATCTGTCCTGGGGGACATAACTCCTACATAGTGCCATATAAAGTTGTGAAGAGTGTGGTTTTAATTTCTCCTACTGTGCAGCAGGTTGTTAGCATGCAATGTTGAACACACATCAGCGTATTTGTAAATCTAAGCTTTGGAATTCCAATTCCTACCTCTCCTGTGGTGTTCCTTTACAAACGTTGTTAAAAAAATCCAGGGCATTATGAACAGTTTTAATGCAGAAATGGAAAGGAAGAGATTTCCTTTTTTCTCTACACCTGTGGTAACTGCTGACCTGAACCGTCAGCGTCGGTTTCAGAGGGCTTGAGAGAAACTTTGACCACATATTTATTCTGAAAAGATTAGACTTGAAAGGTCAGCAGCTGATCTTGAAGTGGGGAACATTTGGCATTTGCTGAATTGCTGAGCTTCTTTTAGGGACATATGATTTTATAGGTCACCGAGGTCCCAAAGCAATATTCTCTGAACAGAGAATAATTTCTAGGCACAAAACGAGTATATTTGCAGTATATTAACTCAGTGTTAAAACTCTGCACATCATCCGATCTTTGGAAGCATCATTCTTGTAGCTTTTGTCATCAAAACAGTGAACACTGTGAATATTGTGCTTTTCCTTATGGTCTCAAAACCTTGTGATAATGTTAAACTTATTGTGGGGCTCTATTTAGAGCTGTGTGAATGCATGAAGTCTGCATAACCTCTGTGTTCTATTTAAGACATTGCAAAGCCAAGTTTGTTCATGTTGAAAAGCTGAGATAACATCCCTACCACTGTGATGTCTTCTTATCAGCCATAAGTCTGAGTGATCAGCGGAGACATTAAACCCATGATCTCCTTCGAAAGGAAAGTTGCCTTAGATTCAAATTTCAGGATCAATTTAATGAGGGCTATATAAAAAGTGCAAACTGCAGTTTTCTTAGAAAGCCTTTATGTTGGTCTAGATTTAAAAGCTGTGTTTGCTGCATGCAAATGGCCTAAATGTCTCCTCTCCCACATCTATATGGAGTAGCAACAGTGAAATCTCTAAGCCAACAAAATGACTGCAACATTGTCCCTCAAAAGGACATTTTTTGTTTCCCGATAAAGCTTAGCTTCGAACTAAATTAAAGCACTGAGCTTAAGTTTTTTTGTGCATGCTTTGAAAACAAAAGAACTGAAAATGCAGGTATTATTTCTGTGATCAGTTGGTGTTTTGTCTGTGGTTTTATTTTTGTGTAGCACATGAAACCGATGGAGAAAAAAAACAAACTGTAAAGGTCGGAACTATTTTTGTGAGGTTTATAATTTAAAATAACCCATATGTGAATCCTATAAAAGAGGTAAATAAAAAAAAGCTTTCAGTAAACTTTTCAAGTATATAATTGTGTGTTCTGTCACTGAAAGAGAGTTGGGACTGTAATAATATTTTTTTATGTAAAATTAGTTGAAATTTTGTGACTGAATTCTTGTTACACAGAAAAACACAAAAACAATAAATCAACTTTTACTTTTTGCACATGGGAGGTTTCCCAAAATTTACACCAGATTCAGGCAACGACTAGAATGATCCACACATTAAAGCTAGGTTAAACAACTAACAGGCTCACTGAATTTGTTAAAAAACCTTTTAATGCAGAGTTCAAGATATCCCCTATGTGTAGGAAAATGGTCATATTCATATCTCAGATTTTCCCCTATTCTTTAAAACTATCTGTTTTAAAACCTCTGGGGACCCATCCACTTGCCATTGATCTTTATTTCTTATCTACTTAAATTACCTTAAGAGCAGTGGGGGCTGATGCTACCCGAAATGGGAGGTTCAGTGGTTTTATTTAAATCCAAGCGTCACCTATTGCATTAAAAATGTTGAAAAACATAAAACACATTACCACAACAGGTGAAAAAAGCTTTTGTGATGTGCTCTGAAATAATAAACTCAAGAAACAATGGCAAGAGTTCAGCACAAGATGACTGTTCTGACTGAATGATCACTTTTCTCCCTCGACTCATTAGGAAAACCTTCTTACTGTCTGGCTACTGTATGTTTGCTAATCAGCACTGAGCAGCCAATTCAAGACCCGCCCCTGCTCCTTAGACCATCTAAGAGGTTTAACCACTCTGGAAGTGATGTATTTTGCATGTTATCCAATCAGGGCTCTACTTTCTCACTGCTTACCTCAATAGACGAAGGCTTTAACCTCAACAGGGATTTATTATAGAGTGGCAGCGTCCTGCTGCTCCAGAGTGGAGGGGAGATCGCATCCGGGAGCTGAAAAAAGCACCTGATTAATGTGCAACATACTTATTAAATCAGGTGCATCTTAGCGTATATTTAAAGCAGTGTAATGACTACATTTATGAAGTTTGGCAAAACATATTTTACCATTAATTTTAAGAAATCTACTGGGGAGGTTTAACCTTCATAGTATGCAATGAGAAATCGCCGCTGCTTAAAGGTTTTTCTGATTGTGTGTTCACAATCACACACAAATCACAGAACCTTCTCGCGTATCTTCTCACCCCCATATTTCACTGCATATTCTTTGTGATAAGATTTCAAAAGACAATGTTTTATCTCATCTGACACGTGTGTGTTTTAACAGGGTCTCGATGGCATGTCCAAAGGTTCTGCAACAAACTTCCACTGAGCGATAACTTTTGTTTGAACAGAGGAGTATTTTCAAATGAGCAGCCATTAAGTCCATAGTGCTTTATTCATTTGTTCTTTTATGGTTATGTTTGCATAAAGCTTATTCAAAGCAGCTTACAAATGAGAATATAGCAATGCAGCTATTATTAAAGTGTAGAAATAGGGGTGAATGCAGACAGAGATAGTAGAGAAGAGAGGCTGAGGAAGAACAGGGCAGATAAATATTCTTTCAAACTTTTAAACCCAGCCTTTCAGAGAGACTACCCTCAATAAGCTTGTTTCATTGTGGAACGACTAATGAAAGGAGTCTAGTTTCTCTTTCTTGTGCCGCATAGATCGCACACCAATGAGCTTTTGACGAACTGAATGACTGAGTTGTCACATAAACTTTTAAGAGTAGATGGGAGCCCTCGTGACGTAAATGTAAGGGTGACAATTGATATTTCTTTGAAATAACATTACTAAGCCGTGGTCTTGCACAATTGTTTATTGATTTGAATCATTGATTTGCACTAATAGAAAAGATTTTATTTATTTTTTATAAAGACAAGTTGAAGCTGTTTTTTTTTTTTGCGGGGTGGGGGGGGGCTTTCTATATGTTCAATATTTATTTTCTGTGTTGTTCTGCTTTGTATGCGTGTCTTACTTAATTTATTATGAACATCTGTAATGCATTTCATGCCAATTAGAAATATATTTATAATGATAAACAATGACCGGTTCGGTACCCGTTTTCCTTGCATTAACTTCAGCAGTCCTAAAGTGAAATCATAGTTTAAAGGGGATATTTTCTATGTGTGAACAATTAAAACAACTGTTAAAAATGGCAGAGCAAAGAGGATATCAGCAGTAATTGCAGTAAGATATTCTCAAAGGTCAAGATAAAGCTTGGTTTATATACAGCACCTTGGGAAGCCTCTTTGAATTGTGTTTAAAGTTATGAAAGCAGGAAGATGATGCTTATTTAGACAATTTCTTATATTCTCATATTTCTTAGTTAATCTGCTGGTGAATCAGTTCCCCATCTTGATGATTTAGCTCTGACACTTGTGGTGCTTTAAGAAAAAGACAGGCTGGCTGAAAATTTGGTGCGAAGGACAAGAAATCTTGCTTCTTCTATAAACACATTAGATCAAGATGGCCTTGAGCAAAGAGTGCAACATGAGCTCCATCTGGCTCTAATGGAGCCATGAGGACAAAACGTTCCCACTAGAGGGCGCCAATGTCATATGTTTGAGTTGCAGTTAAGGTTGCATAACATGGCTGCATTTTTCAAACCTGCAGAGATATACCAGTAAATCAGGGCAAGTCCTTGCTTTGAACTAATGAGGCTGGCTCTGTGCTAGGGAAAATAATATGAATGAACGAAAATATTGAGCAAAGCTTTTCTTACTACTGTCCTGTGATGCTCCAACATAGATAAAACAAAATTTGATTCCATAGCTTCAGCTGAAATGAAGCAGCTGTCTCTATGGTTCTAATGAATCTTTTCTGTGCAAATGAAATGGTGAAAGCACACAATTTTCTGGTGCTCCAGTTTAAAAGGCTTCTTACTTACTAAGCCTTTCACAGGCTCCAAAAACATTGTGTTCTTTTTTCCTTTAAACATAATTACAGTAAGCTTAAAAGTGTCTTTCAAATGTCTTCATGGTCATAACATGTTTTAACATTTGTTTCGGCTGAAACCACATTGTATGATTATAAAGTAAATCTGTGTGCTATTGAAACCATAACTATGCTTGTTAGTCTACCACAGCATCTACACTGTGTTTGTGCAAATTCTCAGTCATCCAGGTCATGGCAACCACAACACAGGCTTAGATCAGAGGCAACCTGACTTTTGCTTGGTTTTTCTGAAAATGTTTGGACACTGATCCAGGAGCCTTTATCAGTCCTGTAGTTGTTGTGCTGATGTTGATAAAAATCAGAGCTCAGATGAAAGTTGTCTTTCGATCTAAGCCTGTTTTGTCATTACATCTTCAGAGTGAAATTATGTACGGAAATGGAGCATCATCATACTGTGGGGACGCAAAAAAAAAAGGACAATTGTGGCAGATGACCTGGTTAGAGGACATGAAACTGAAAGCATCCCAATCCTATAGCCAGAGCCTCTGGGTTAATGAATTCATAGTTTTGTGTTAAAATGGCCCAATCAGATCCAGACCCGATTCAGACTTGAAATTTTTTGAGCTGTAGAAATAGTTGACCTAAGGCATGCTCATCCAAACAGACTGCACCAAAGTTTGCAAAGAATGAGCTAACATTCTTGTATTTTGATGTATTGAGCAGAGACATACCCAACAAGACTTGCAGCTGTAACTACAGTATGGCTGAACTCCAATGCATTGCATATGTTGTTAGATTCTCATCTGTAAAACATATCAAACTATGTATCCTTTGCACTCCAATCCCCAGTTATGTAAAATATTGTACTCTCTATCACAAACTATCCTTCAATAAAATGAATGTCAATGTAAGGCTGAACCATAAAAAATGTGCGAAAGTTCAAGGGGAGTGGACATTTATATGAGGCACTGCAGATCCAATGTCTTGCTGAAGCACTGTGAAAACCTACCCGAGGGAAATGTTTGATTTTAAATAGGATGTGGTAAACCTGAAAAAAAAAGAAGAGTATTTCTGAAGATTTTCTTGGAAGGTTTTCTCATCCAAAAAAAGTTGACAGAAGTGTTAGAAAGCAGATGGTGGGTTGAGGCTTGTCTGATTCTGCAGAAGCCAAAAAGAGAACACAGCCAAGAAACAGAGTATTAATGTTCACCTCATCTTTTGGGATTTTCTGTGACTAACAGCGTCGGAAAAGATGGTTATCGTTTTGGAAACAGTTTTATTCACACAGTTCCTGCACAAAACTGCTTTTATGTTGCCCTTCAAGTGAAACTGCCCATGGGACCCTTGTCAAACACGCTGTCCCAAATCTTTTGCCTCTTGTTCTCGAAAGGATGAACAGTTCTGTAAACCCCATGATGATGGGTAAAGTTTTTCTCCCCTTTGCAAGTTTCTGATCTGCAGCATAAGCAGATTCATGTTTATGGTTTTGGTAGGCAAAGATCAGGGAGATGTGCCAGGGTTAACTGATGTACTTTAGCTTACTTATCACAAAAAAGACAAATGGATGTCAAACTTCAGACACTGAGGACACCCTGCCCTCAGACGGCTTTAAAACCCATTTTACAAGCATGACAGTGCAAAAACAGCTGTGATTTCCTCAAGTTGTGATTTCTTTAAGTGCCCTTCATACTCTGGCTGTGACGTGGCTTTGAACGACAATTCGTTTTTTTTTTTTATAGTTTCAACATGCCAGAATATAGACTAGATTGCTAGTTTAAACTTGCACATTTTAGTGAGCTCAGATGGTACAGCTGCATGATGGCAAAATACTGTTAATGACCAAGATATTTAGGAGATTAAATTCACATCTTCTGTACCTGGACTGTTTCTTGTTTTTTTTTTTTTTCTTTCTTTCTTTTGAGAAGCAGTGTTCCTGGTGACGCCAAAATGCAGCAGGAACTGATCAGAAAGTTAAAACAAAATATGATGTCTTCATCTCAAACTTTTCCATATTCTGTCCGGCTGCAAACGCGAAAAAGTTTTTTCTGGATCTATTTCTTATTTTAATTATTTATAATTTTTTCGAAATAAAGATCTATAAAGGTTGGCATGCATTTGTATTCAACCCATTTTTGGAGTATCTCTAAAAATGACACAGGACAACCAAATGCATTTTTAAAAGACTGAAGAGATCTTTTGGAGAACCTTAGTGAACACATGGCCTGATATAGACCAACAGATGCATCAGGGATAAAGCTGTAGAGCAGTTTAAAACACAAAATAATGGCCCTGTGAGCACTGTTTAAATGATTATCTGAAAAGGAAACTACAGTCCATTGCAGACCTAGCAGGACATGGCCATCCACCAAAGCATACAGGGCAGGAAAGGTGAGTGTTAAAGGTATAGTGGAGGATGTTCTTTTTCTGGGTGGATCATCAAAATAAGTGGTCCTCCTAATTGTCCATCAATCTTGTGATATGTTTACATAAGGCCGTCCTACATATTTGTCCCCATTTTCGTCCCAATTTTCACTTACAGGTGGTGAGTCTGACATAGTGGAAAAATTGCAAATCTTTTGGAAAGCAAGCTTGTATGAGTGATGCACACAGCAACTTTATATCAGAGTGTGCACAAGGAGAAATGGGCTTGGCATGTTCCCTCTTTGGAGTGGGTTCAGGGTTGTGAATGTGCATTTTTTTTTCAAAGTTGCGAAAAATCCTCCACCACACCATTAATCAGTCAAAGTGTAAAAAGGCCAAAGGCAACTTTGGAGGAGCTGCAAAGATGGACAGCTCAATGGGAAGAATCTCTTGAAAAGAGAACTGGTAATGGTAAGGAGTGGAGGAATTTTTACTCTTCTTTTTTAATGCATTTAAATGTAGCTGTGAACAATTCTAAATCATTTAACAAACCTTGTCTTAGTTTCAATTAACCTTTATCTTTGACCTAATTAGAGGAACGTTAAATTTAAAAAAAGCTTTGGCTGTTGCAATCTGCTTTGAAATTAAGATAATTTCTAGAAATACGAAGAGAAAAGGAGCCATGTTACATGGCTCCACACGGCAGTGGCATTTAAAAAATGTATATAACATTCAGCCTTTATGCTAAAAATGTTATCTGCATGTTTTGCCCACATTCTGATACAAAATAGTTTTAGAAGCATTATTGTGGGAGAGTAAAGATCCTCAATGTTGCCAAGCGTTTGCCAATGTAATGGTAAGGTCTGCAGCAATGATTGTGGCAGTGTGCCAAGAAATCTGCAGCCCTATATATGAAATCACATAAAGCTACCCTCAGAAGCATCAACTGATGTTAAAAAACACACATGCAGACACCTGTGACCACGAGCATCCCATCCGCTTCAAACCAGAGCATGGCGGATCCAGATGCCCTGTTCTTGTGCTCCTGTGCTGATGTGCTTGTGCACAGAAACACTGAATTGAGTGACTCGGCAGACGGAGGGTGGGGGTTGGAGGGTGCAATCAAGCTGAAAAGATTAGGGGAAGACGAGCTGCTGAGGATCTATGAGAACAGACAGTGGTTATATAACTCCAAACCAGTTCAGTTCGCTTCTAAAGAGAGACTGGGCAGAAGCAGAGGGAGCATGTATGGTACAGGGTGACTCCCTAGGCTCAGACTAAAATGAGCAAGACCATCAATTAGCTGCATATGCTACAGAATTGGCTTCTAACACTGCATTACACATGCGCTCCTTCCTTCCAGGTCAGTAAAGTCATTAAAGATCGTCCAATGAATTCATGTTTTCAGGTTTTGTTGCATTCTGCAAACCTGCAGGGGAAGTGTTTACTCAACAATGCTTCCCAGCCACCTTTGGACACCTGATTTGATCAGAGAACACACAAACCTTGTTTTGCTCTAAGGGGTGATGGGGTTCTGTTGGTTAACTACGTGTGCCATGTCTCGTGACCTCTCCTCTTCCATGCATGAGTAGAATGAAGCTGTTCACAAATCTGGGTAAAAGGTCCAGTAGAATTTTGATCAAAACCAACCAGCACTTTAGCTCTATTGCCAGCAGAGACTTGCATTTTAATCAGGGCTAACAATGGATCCCTTGCCATTCCTAACTCCTCCATTCACACTTGCAACATGGCAACATATTCAAAAGGCTTGGTTGTTGCATAAGCTATCTTTATTACCAATCTATATGTGGGCCCTCTGAGAGGGGGGCTGTAATGCACAGAAAGAACACCAGAGCAGGTCAGGGAAAAGATGGCAATGGCTAAACAACCATTTAGGTTCATGAGAAAGCATCAATGTAGATCAGTCAGATCAGTCTTTCTTTCCAATGTGCAGCCATTAGGCCAATCAATGTTGTTTTTGGATGCTTCTGCTATGCTGAGCCTCTTTGCAAACACTGTGCAGACAGTTTTTCTTTCCACCACATGCTGTCTTTGACTGATTCTTTGAAGTTTATCTTCATGCATGCGACCCACTGTTTATCTGGCCAAATCAATGCACAAACCAAGAATAGAACATCGATAGATAAATATTTAGAGAGGATAACCTGTCAAATAGATGACTTCGGTGATCTGCAAACCAAAATAACACACTGTGATGACTGGGCTCTATATTAACCCCTAAAAGTACATGTCATATCTGGATCATTGTTTAAGCTTTAGCCTCAATAAGATACCAGCTTCATTAAATGTTTTTTAGGGATTTTGTTGGAGAAGGATATGTGACTGAAATCTCCTGAGGTGCAAGAGTTTTGATAAACAACATGCTGTACCACTTAGTTCCAGCAGAGGCCCCTACCTGCTCAAAGAAACACAGGGACAATGAAAAAAATAAAAATAAAATCCCTCCTGCACAGCCCAGCCAACCGCTTCAGACTGGTTTCCCTGCTCCACATTTCAGGGAAGGCTGTCACACTCAGGAAATCAACATCCACCCAATGTCAGCTTTTTCTGTGCATGCATTTTGCCCCCTCTGTATCACTTATAACCTGGAGACTAATTCAACTCTAATTGTTTTATATGCATAAACTGGACTTGCTCTCCTGCAGTAAAGGCAACACTTTAAAATTTAGGTGGAGCCCAAAAAGCCACCTCACCTGTAATGATTTTATGGGGATGAAGACAGAGGACCCTTTTCTGCTTACTTGTGCAACCTCAGGTGCAGCGCTTAAATATGAATGGTGTGATTTTTCTTGTAATGATATGATCACCGGGTTTCAAATGACCATTATTTGAATAGATGTCTTCTAAGCCCTTATGTGTTAGGCATTTAGTTTCCTAGACAATAACATGGGGATCCTTGTTTAAGAACAATCTGAAACCACTAACAGTAAGTACTTTCGCTGCAAGAACAAAAGGCCAGTATAGTTTGGAGATGGTGGTAGACACTGGCCACCTGTTGAGGAGAGGAAGCCATTCTCACAGGGTGTTCAACAGGCTGGTTTTCTATCAGAGAATCGGTTTTCCATGGCAGCGGCTATCGTCACACACGGCCCCACAGGGGTGGCCCAGTAAGTGTCAGCACTCATTAACATCTACCGCCTTTAGGGGAAGCCTCTTCCAGGAGTCCTTTGCAAACAAATAAAGGAGAGATGCTTTACACTTTAATGACTTTCCCACAGTGCCTCTCATAAACAACAGCTCTGCTTAAAGTGCTGTGCACTGGCCACAGAGAAGAGTCCCCACTGATCAGCAGAGGAAGGGAAATACTGAGTCCACTGTGTGATCGAGCTGCAAGGCCAGCCAACGAGCAGGGAGTTGGGGGGGTGGGGGAAATAATCAGATCTTTATGCGGCCCTAAGGTTAGCAGGAGACAGCCTTGACATTGTCGCCGCAAGTCCTCCCCCTCGTTGCGTTTTGACTGTTTCTCGTGGTCACATTGAAACTCCCCACAACAAAAAATCTAAAGTCGGTCATTTACTTCTCCTAACAAACCTCAAAACTGGCCACAGAGGAAACTTTTAGTTCAAAGCATACAGATGAGGCAATATGTTCTCTCAAATATTTTTTTTATGTATTCCAGCACATTTTTCTAGGTACAGTCTCTTGTTTGGATCCTTTCTCAGCATGTTTGTTAATTTCAACATCAAGGGCCATGTTTGACTTGCTCATTGTGGTCACGTGATCCCCTTTTACCCTGCAAAATAATCTTTTAGAATGTATGCTTTGTTGACATGACACTGAACATATGACAACAGGACATGGAGCACCAGCACAGGTCAATTTGACTCACGTGCAATGGCATTAAACCCTTCATCTTTAGACTATGTTCACAAGTGGCTCGGCATCCGTGAAGCTGCTGGCTGCATAATATCTAATATTAATTTATACAGTCTGTGATAGAGTGTAGAACACATTCCTGCTGGTCACACAGCCGACACATTGATCGGGCATATATGGCATGAAAACTTGTTTCACTTATAGAGGTAATTTTCGAAGTGATCCAAAGGATCTTCTCACAAACCGCATTCTGATTTTTATCATTTTTTTTTTTTATTTAGCTTCATATATGACTTATACAAGAAACTAGTGAATGCCAGGGGTGTATGAGGACATGATACAGGAGAAAACAATTACAGAATAGTAAACGGTTGGTATGTCAAAAAGGAGACAAAGGAAAAATAAATAAAAAACTACTCATTTTGTCAAGAACCTATTTTGTTTTTAACTGCAAGTAAGTTATTTTGTTTTGATGTTATTTTGTTTGATTTATTTTTCCCTCTAAATTTTATCTGGTCTTCATTGAAAAGGCATATAATTGTTTCCCTAACAGCTGATTAGCCGCTGGGTGAAGCCTTTTGTAGGATTCAGATCCATACTGAAAGCTAGCCTACCCCAGAGCAGGTTTGTCATTCAGAGTAAGTACCATGGTGACTTAGCCTGATAAACCAGACTAAATGTGAGATTAAATGAGTAATTTAGACTGCCCCCGATGAATGAGACATCGGAAGATTGTTGATGAGAACGACCCGCGCAGCTTTGTCGTCACGCCCTCAAAACACCGCCTGCTTTGCATCCAAAAATTTAAAACACATCTCTGCTTTGTGATTGGCCCGCCAGTGCCAGGGCCTGGGGCATTGATCGAGGCTAGACTTCTCGCAGGCAAAAATGATGGCAGGTGGGGATAGTTTAATAGGCTAATGGTGACTAACTTTGCTAAATTGTGTCACTAACCCAGTAATCCTGCTGCCTGGTACAGGCCTCTGATGAAGACAGGAAACACTCCTCACACTAGGTCAAGTCTGGCTTCAACTCTTATCCTTGAATTTCTAATGCAGATTTCTAAAACAAGCTTTTTTTATGTGTTTTGCTTTTTATGGTCTAGCCGGAAAGCTAAATTTTTAAGCTAAAGCACATCTTTGCTGCTCCCCAAAGACACATTGGCTCCTTAGTTATCAGCTGTGCCAGTCTCTGATCTGATGCTTGCAACACCACTGAACATGGTTCTTTTTAGTGTTGCGCCGATGCCATTTTTTGGCCCCGATACCGATACCCAATACCTGGCTGTGCAGTATCGGCCGACACCGATACCATAATAATGTAAAATAATTGCCATCATGGCTTTGTCGAGCTGCTGCCGATCTTTGTGAAGCAGGAAAAAATCAAATACAAAGTGAATCCAGTAGAACTTTTTATTGCCTACCAGGAGTGGGTGACAGTAGTTGAATAAACTTATGGCTCTTAAAATGGTATCGGTGCCCTATTGGTTGGTACTCCCCGATACTGATACCACCATTTTAGGGCAGTATCGGGGCCCCGTCCGATACTGGTATTGGTATCGGTGCAACACTAGTTCTTTTTGGAAATAATTAATTATTTTCATAATTATAATGATTAGTTGTTTGAATGCAGTGATCACCACACATCACAGTGATCTCTTTTTAAAATTTAGACTAAAACTAAAAGACTAAAATCAGCTAATATGTTAGGTCCATCTGCCCAGTTGTTAGCCTTGAGCATTAATTCACTTTCTTATAAACTCACTGCAACATGACAACTGTCTACCACAAACATGGTAACTATTAGTGACGACAACCTCAAACAATCCAAACTTGGTGAACAAATTCTAACAGAAACATACACTTTAAATCCTGAAAACCACCCACATTACTTTTTGCTTCTTATTTATTATCTTTTGCATCAAAGTCATCTCAAGTGTTTGAACTCCACATGTATTAAATGTGTCTTTGCGCTTAAGAATCTACATTGAAAAGTCGCCTTTCAGCGTTTACTACTGCCAGCCTAATTCACAAGCATTCTTTGTGATGCTGTTCACTCAGAAACACATAAAGCAGACAGGGGGGGTATTTTCTTTGGCTGTGTTTTCATTCTGACTTTACACAGGTTTGTGGAAGAGTGACTTCACTGGATATCACCTTTAAAACTACAACATTGATTCCGCTAATAGCGAGAGCAATTTTAATCAGTCATTAACTAATATATTCCATCATAGAATCCTGATATCATATTCATCAAACAGGCAAAACAAAAGCATTGTGTGATCAAAATGTAAATTTTGAGCTCTGAGTACACCCCTGCTTACTTTGACAATGTTGTCCTGTCCACATTGTCAATATTATGTAGTCAAAAACAATGGACGTATAATGGTCTGACAGGTTAACAATGCTAATTTTACCCCTGACTTTGATTGAATAATATCATTGTGTGTCCTAGCTGTGGCATGTCAGCAAATAAGGTCCTGTTAAAGTGGATTATAACCAGTGACGACATGTGTAATAAAACATAATCCTCCCCTAGCTGTAAATCCACACTGTCCACGCTCTCTATTACGACCAGTCATTGTGTGTCCATCTGTCCTACTTTTTTTTTTTTTTTTTGGCAAACTTATTCCTGGAGTTATACGATACGCAATTTAATGTCTTGTAAAATATGACTCTGACGAGTTTCTGTTGCTATAACAAGCAGGTGATTCACTTTGTACTTTTAACCTTGTTTTAACTACCTATGATGGTCAAGTGAGTTTTCATTTATGAGGTCCTGTATGTTGTCTCAAAGAAGGTCCTGATACCTATGAATGTGTGGGTTCTCTCCGGGCACTCCGGCTACCTCCCATAGTCCAAAACATGAATGTGAGGACAACTGGCTTCTTTAAAATGTAATTAGGTGTGAATGTGTGCATGGATGTATGTGTCTTTGTGTTGCCCTCCGACAGACTGGCAACCTGTCCAGTGTGTACCCCGCCTTTAGCCCGTAGTCTACCTGAAACAGGCACCCCATCACGACTCTGTTAGAATAAGTGGGACAATATGTATTCATGAGTATGCAATTTTTCTACAAAAACATGTTGTGCAGCTCCAGGACCAGTTTGACTGACATATGACAACATGATGCATTTTGTGATCTGATCTGACTTAGATCAGATAAAGAATGATCCAGAACATATGAATCAATGATCAATACTGCTTGCATTGGGATGGGGGGGCATAATTGTTTTCAGGGAGGTCTTAAGACCCCCCTTTACAATCTTCCTTCTGTTTCCATTGCCTGGTGTTGACAATCCGGGTATATTTGTGAAGACAACTTGGGCAAGAAAGGAAAATATTTCCCTATGATCATTGCCACAAAAACATGCTTATAGAATCTGTTTGATTTTAAGACGCCTAATTTGACTTGAACAGTTTCTTGAGAAAAAGAAAAAAAATTATGTCCATGAAGCTGATAGTGACATAAAAAATATCAGATTAAATGGAAACAGCAGCACTGCAGGTGGTATAAACTATTGCCCAGGCCTAAGTATTACACCTAAAATACAAGCTGTCTGACATCATCGAGTAAGCCAAAACAATAAGAGGAAGCAACACTAAATCTAAAGAAAGCATATAGTTTACAGTTTTGTAATTCTTTGATTCTGCAGTGAATCGCAGTGAGATTAGTGATGAGAGTTTCTTGCAGAGGTTGGCTTACCAGAGTTCCGTCAAGAGCACATATGTGGTTCTATATATATATATATATATATATATATATATATATATATATATATATATATATATATATATATATATATATATATATATATATATTCATATATCACAAAAAATTGACACCTGTCCTGCAGTATGTATATGTTGTATATGAACTGAACTGGATAGCCTTTAGATATATAAGCACAAGGTCTGATCAGCTTCTAAGTATTATCCTACTGTTAATATAAATGTCAAGATGTTACACAGGCTGAGCTAATTCAGGGCATTTGATCAACAAATTTGCTAGCCGTGCTCCAGAGGAAAATGTTCTTGTGGGTTCACACTTTTTCCAGGAGTTGTCAGACAATATTAGTTATTGTGCACATATATCCATTTTTTATCTTCTGAGAACCCCTCTGTTTCTTGCCTTTCTGTATTTGCTATCAGAGATTGTTGCGTTGATAGTATTCTGAAATACATAGGGATTTTTTTTTTCTGTCTGGAAACCACTTCTGGATGGGCTTGTGAAATACCATTTATGCAGAGGCCGCTGCGGTGTCCGTCCAAACTTCCTTCCTTTTGATCCTCACCGCTTTGGTAACCTCACCCGCCTGCACCATGAGTGATGTGAGTGTACACATTGATTTGAATTATTTTACTTCCTTGTGGCACCCACACCACAGCTGCACAGCAGCTCAGTGTGAGTCAGCGAGTCTTATCTGCAGCAACAGGTTATAACTGTATGAGAAAAATTAACCTGATCTTCTTCACCAGTTATTTTAAAGGTAATCCATGTTTTTGATCCCAAAGTTATGCTAATAATTTAGGGCAGGACTCTAAACTTGCTCATCCATGTCTTGCTTCATATTAGTACACATTAATGATGGAAAACAAAACAGTTGTCCTGAAACAGGTCAGACAAAGTTGGGATCATTTAGCAGCCATTGCTGTGCTGCAGCATTAAGGTTCATTTTATTGTAAAAAAAGGGCCCAAGTCCTTATTTACACCCTATACCCACTCTATTTGAACCATATATAGAACTGAAGCAATGCTGTTCTCATGGTGAATACAAAACTCATTCTCTTCAATTGAAATTTACATTGTTTGTCCCTTAAAGTTATTCCATTAACACTGTTCCTGGACTAATCTAAAGTCATATGAAGTTTGGAGGTTTGATGTTATTGACTTGGTAGAAAGTTGCTTTCCTATGCACACTCTGAACCTCAGCATTGGGTAACCATGCTGAGTTTTTATGGTCTACTCCTTTATGGCCGAGGTAATGTTGCACCCTATCACTTCCACTTTCTTATACAACAAAATAAAACAGTAATGGTATTTGACTGTGAAAATTTAGTAGAGAGGGGTATTTCACCAGTGGACATTTTCATGGCTGGTTTACAATTAAAGTTGAATAATCACTGAGCTTCTGAATGCAACTCAGTCTTTTACATAGTAGTAAATGCATGTCTAGGACCTTGAAACATATGGAAATGGAGTGATTGGCTAATGACTCAATCTTCAGTCTTCAATGCTGGAAAAGATTCTCAGTCCTCAAAAGACAAACGGACAAAGGACATTCTTTTTAGGATCAGACTGTCTACATTTTGGACAAAGAAGATAGGTGGTTTGAGATGGGTGTGAAGGAAGCCATCTATGTTAAGAAAGAAAAAAAAAGACTTAAAGAGGTGGGGTGGACTTCCTCTTTCAAAAACCTACAATATAGCAATTGAGTTGATTCCTTCCCGCTATCAGCGCAATCCCCCTTACAGTGGAAACAAAGTCCAGTGGATTATTTTTTTTTTTTTTTGGAATACAGTCTTCAATAAATTCATATTTTGCTGTTTATGTTTTTATCCTTAGCCCTTTGCTGAAAAGCTGGGCTAAACATAAGAGATGGCCTGTCTGTAGATGTTAAAGATTTTATTTTACTTTTATTTTTTTCTTGGAAATCAGTTATCAGCTCATATAATAATAAATTTTATCTGCTTTAATTGCGCGTACATCTGAAATACTTTGAAATGCTGCCAGTACCCACTGTTCTATGAAAATTGCACTGGGTGAGTCAATTAATAAAATTTAACCTGTAATAAGTCAGGCTATTGAAAACAAGTGACAAGACTGAGCAAGCTGAGCACCAGCCTTGAGCAACATGCCAACACAAACACAGATAGGCAGGAACACTGAGACTCCAGGGGAAGGCATACATTGTCCCCTGACACTTTTATTCTGTATACTTTTGCTAGTACCAGGTTGGACCTCTTTTTCCTTCAACACTGTCCATATTGTATGGTACAGATTAAACAAGGCGTCTGAAATATTCTTCAGTCCACAAAAATCCAAAACATTAGTAAAAAAAATAAATAAATAGGGTTACCTTGTGTGTGATCATTGTGAATGTAGAAAATAGATGTTTTTTATTTTACAGTGTGACAGAAGTCTGGGTGATCTCTGTTAGCTTACCTATACTCTGTGCTGCCTTCAATTACATGTTGTTTTTTTTATTAACAAGATATGAAGAAAGAAGTTACCTGAAATAGATGATAAAATGAGATAAAAAAATATATTAAATATGTTGTTTAACACCCTGGCTTACAGAAGTCAGGCTTTGTTTTTGATAACTTCCCCTCATTAGCTGTAAATGCCTTTAACCATATACTAAACTGCATCATACATTCAGTTTAGTATATGATCATAGGTGCCCTCTATCGCCATGTCCATAAATAGATTCTTTCTATCTTTGCAGTCATGATAAAAGTGTAGATGTTTTACTCTTTTTGGGTGAACTTAAAAAAAAGTCAGACAGCAGACGGAAGCAGCTGCTTCCTCCTGTTGGGACATTCTCATAGTGGACGTCACAGCTGACTCATGAAGAACAGTCATGTCAGTTTCATCACGTGCACAAACTGCCTGCTTAGAAGTCTGACAGAGTAAAGACACTGAGCTTTGTAGATTTTAATCTTGTTCACTTGAAAAAAAAATGAGAAGTGGACAAAAGGCACAAGATAAAAACAAAAACGTTAGCTTAATAAATAGGTAATGATTAAGGATGGCTGAATCTTTGGAAGCAGAAGTTGTACTTGTTTTTACTTTGATCACTGGGTAGTCAAGATTTTGGAATCAAATTTTATTAAACTAAAAATGTCTTATGGAGGGGAACCATGACCCCAGTCCAATCAGGGGGCACCGTCCTCAATTGCCATGTGAGCTTGAAGATATGTGCCAGCAAAGACAGTCTAACAGTGTCCAGAGACCTAAGGTACTCAGGATAGATCTCATCCACTTCAAAAGCCTTGCCACTATGAAGTTTTCTGACCACATCTGTCACTTTAGTCTGTGTGATGAGCAAGTCCATTCCCGAGTCTCTGCTACTACCAGGCAAGGCATATCAGTTGGGTTGAGATCGTTAAAGTATCCCTTCCACTGTCCTCAAACAAGGTCAGCAGCTCCCTAATCCTGCTAAAGATGGTGTTAGTGAAGCACTGCTTCCCCTTTTTGAGGCACTGGGATTGACCCCAGGCATTGACATGCTGTTTCCCCACTTTCTTTAACTTCATTTAAAATGCAATAATGCATATTAATCAATAGCTCACAACAAGGTTCAACACGTCAATATGACAGATTTGACCATACAGGTTCATTTTCATCTGCAGGCTTATTTCTAATGTTTAGACAATTATTGCCATGTTATGGCTGAAGTATAACCCAATTGCAAGGGGACAAGAAGGCAGAGAGGTGAAGTAAGAAAATATGTAATACCAATAAAAAGTAATATAAACTTACACAGTGGTAAGAGTGGAACACAACATGGAGTTAAGACAAAGGAACGGGCAAAATGAGACAGAAGCAAACCGGATCAGTATGGAACACGGCATCAAGAGAGGAAAAGAGAAAAATGCAGCAGTGTATATAAAACAAAGAGTTTATATATTGAGGGAGGTGTGGAGAAAGGCATAGATTACAAACAGGAACAATCAGCTGAAAATTAAGAACAGCTGAGGCAGGAGGAAGGCAGAGGGGTTGAGAGAGGTTACTAAATAATACCAAGGAGCTAAATGGAGAAGTGAAGAAATCATCATACAAGAGTAATTGTAAAAGAAGACAACAATAAACTGAGAGACAAATACAGAATGGATGAACAACCATGGCAAGTACTCTAGGCAATAATAAATTTAACAGAAAAACAAAAGAAATACAAAACTTCAACACCTGCGGAACATAATTTTTTTTTTTTTTGGGGTTGGGGTAGAAGGCGAGAAAAATATTGAATTACATTCTCTTTAGTTTAGCTCAAAGGCTTTCCTTGTAAGGATAAATGTGCCCAGTTTCCGTGGCTCTAACCCAGTGATTGGCATATGGTCCACCGTGTGACACGGCCAGCATGATGGTGAGATCAGCTTAATCAGGAAGCCATAAAGACAAACTGCTTTCAAACATTGCAATGAATGCCCTTTGTTATCTGATTCTTAGATCTTTGACTCCTTTCATAACCATTTCATATTTAAATAACCAAGTGGATTGCAAATATATTGATACTGTTGCAGCAGTAGCAAGTATTCTTTTTTGCTTTACCTGGAATTGATCATCTTATTTTGTGCCAAAACAATAAAGCGGTCAAATGAAGATTCTCAGTCACCCAGGTCATGGTAAAGCCTGAAAAGTTCAGTTTAGTCAGCTGGACATGACGTCTATGTGCCTAAATTGAACTTTTCATGCTTGAAAAATTAAGCTCATTTTTCACGTTTCTTTTAATAATTTTAAGAAGTGGCCTTCTTGTGCAAAGTAAAACATGAAAAATGCCAGTAATGCAAAAATAGGAGCTAGGTTAACAGAACAGCTCCCTAAATTTTTAGTGCAACAGGTTTGAATTACTGGCCCCATCATGTGCTACTTCTACAGGGTTCAAACGTGCAGTGTAAGATGTGCTGTACTTGCTAACAGGTGCAGACAGTACTGTGAAAGAGGCTTACAGCCATCCACTCCTAATGAGCCTTTGCACACACTGGGTTACTGGTTCAGAACAATGACTCGGCTGTGCATGTGTTCCTTTTTCCGTTTCAAGTCGTTCAACATATGGAAAGTTCTGCAAACAGATCAGTGGGTATAAAATGAGTGCTAGATCCACTATGCATGCGTGTATTTTTCGGAGTGGCTAGATGAAACATCGCTGCACGATACTTAAGGAACCTATTGCATCCAGAACAAAGCAAAATCATGTGTTTCATTGAAGTTAAAGGAAGAGCAGAATTTGCAGAACGCTTCAGGAGACAATAATGGATCGCATGCCTCATGGGTTCAGATTTCCTCTGTGATCTCCACACTGGTGCCATAGCAGAATGATTGGTTTGGTTTATTTGCAGCTCACTGGGCCAGTTTGCATGAGCAGGAGGCTTCTTATGTTTGAAGTTTGAAAGAGGCTTTAACTACTCACCAAATAATGGAGCCATTGAGATCAGCAAGGCTTTCATGCGAACTGAACTCACTATGAATAAACAAGCCCCTCTTACATAAACAGCAAGCAAGACCAGTCCCAATTATTATACAATGGTTTTCCGCACTGAATGTCACAATGTCAGAACTTGTTTTATTTATGCTTCATGATAGCTTCTGACATGTATTGACAGCCACTTTGCCATTAAATGCATGGAGGTCAATCGTGCAATCTCCAAAAATACACCCATGCTGGTAGAAGGGTAACCATGGAGGTCTTTGCATTCCCTGCTAAATAGGAGAAATAGGATTACCGGTAAAAGTCTATAATCTGATTTGAATCTATGGTTTATACTCAGAACTCTGTTAATTTTGATCTATAAGCTCTGTTAGTTTTAATCCTGCTCCGCAATGCATGACATATAGACTACTGCATGCAAATATAATAATACAAAGGCAAAGTTTTAGATGAGGTGTTTGTGGTGGTCATTCTTTTTTTTTCTGTTTTTTTTTTAATGATTTTCTTTGTAGGGTATAGTATTCAAGATTTCAGCAACATCTACTTTATTCAAAGATAATGCAGCCTCCTGACTTATTCAATAATTGAAACAATAGGCAACCTTTCTTTTTTTAAAACATCTTTGTTTCTTTCAGTTGAAAAGTTCACCTGAGCCCTTTTTTCATCTATAAGTTGTTTTTTTTGGCAATGAACATTCAAACCAGCTGTTAAAACAGATGTGTGTCCATGTTGGCACTACCATTAAAAAACATTAGATTGGATCAAATTAACAACTGGTTCTTTGAAAGGTATTTGTAAAGGATGAACTTCCATTGCGATTGTTAACATGTGAAATTGCTAAACACTACTTAGGTTTTATTTGAAGCTCTGTACCATGGTTAGATCAAATTAACCAGATTTCAGTTTCCTAGCAACAGACAACCCTGACTGACATGTGATGCTGTGGACCTCTAAACTGGTTAGTATTGAGACCTTCAGTAAAAATTATTTTTTATATCCTTCTCAACTGAGTGAAGGACAGTATATGTTTGTTTGATTATGTGTGCAGAAACATCCTCTACCATAAGCAGGGTTGACAGAGGCAGCTTACTCTGGCTGCTACAAACCAAGCCCATCAGGAGGCAGCATTTGATAATCACTGGAGTACCAAGAAGGTTATCGGATGTTTCCTCACTCGAAGTGAAAATCCAGATGAAAATCGTCTAACTTCTTAGTCATTTACCCAAATCCTTTTCCTGGGTAGTCCTTGTCTCCCTGTCTACCTCCCACCTGTCTTCTCCAGTAGTCCAAAAGGAAAACGAACTCAACACCTGGATGATTTCCCTGCAACAGATGGATGTGCCGAAACCTAAGCTTATAAATTGACATGTATGCACTATTTTGCACGCCACGTATCACTTTACTTGGATTTATCACTTTACTTGGATTTTCACTTTATTTGGATTTAGTTTTTACATATGCATAGATATACGCATAGATATATACACAGAAGAGCTATATGTGTATATGATATATCTCTTTTTATTCTTAATTTTTTTATCTTTATTATATTGTGTAGTTGGATGTTTGTATATATTATATAAAACTGTAACTGGAGCGTGTATCAAAAGTAATTTCCCTCTGGGATTATTAAAGTATTTCTGATTCTGATCTGATTCTGATATTAGCAACCCAACAAATGAGTCGTTCTTTATTCAATTATCCATGTCTAATATCATGTTCACTTCACTGTCTCAGTTCATTATTAGAGGCAGGGAAGACTTGCATTTTTTCCTATTGCCAAGTTAAAAGTTTATAACTAGTCTACTGTTCTCTATTTCTTTCAGGAGGTCAGCATTACAAACATAACACAACAATCCAAAATACCTGGCCATATCAATAAAGAGCAGTAAATAATTGCTTAATTGTAGACAAGAAAGCATTTACAGGTCCTTCTTAAAATATTAGCATAGGAATTTTGGGTTTTCATGAGCTGTATGCCAAAATCATCCATATTAAGACAATAAAAGACCTGAAATATTTAAGTTAGTGTGCAATGAATCTAAAATATATGAATGTTCAAGTTTTATAATTACATTATGCAAAATAATGAACTTTATCACAATATGCTAATATTTTGAGAAGGACATGTAGAACGGCCTAAGATTATTGATGATCATTACTGGGGTTCAATAAGGATCCTCGTGTTCAGCCTGGTTATGTCCCTGCTCAGAAACATCAAGCTTTTTATATATGAACAATAAAATATATTCATATTTGTGTTTTCACACACAAATGTATTAATTGATTTTAATTATGGTTCTAAAGCTCTAAAATCCACAATAAAACTGAATTTTATATATTATACACTCAAGTTCAAATGCAAATATAAACGTTCCAGGGAAAAGAAACAATTAAAATCAATTAAAATAAAAATGCTCAATCAAATATACACCTATACTGTTATCTCAGTCTATTGATAGTCAAATCATTATGTTTTTGTAAGTTTTCTCTTTGGAACGTGAACCCCCACCACACTCTCAAGTCTTTGTTAGTCGTTCAAACGTTTTCTGTAATCTGTTTTCAGAAAGAACCATACACATACTGATCAAATCGAACCAGATTTTCCTGACTCTGGTGAATATCACACCTCCACTAAAGTCTTGCACCATGCTGATAGTGTGTCCAAGGTGATGCACAGTTTTACTCTTTTTTTTTCTTTTCTCTACAGTGTGTTTTTTTATCTGACCAGAACAACAATTTAAACATTTTGGGTTTGTCCCTTTTATGTTGACATGGAAACGGCTTCCAAGAATTTATCTGTTTTGTTAGGACTTCAAAAATACCTGATTTTGCATGATGAATAATTGTGAATTACTAAACCATGAGTCGCCATTGGTTTGATGACTGGTTCTGTCATTTATGCTCTCCTTCCTCAGCCTGTGTCTTTAGGTGGTCTGCTTAGTCTTGATGGGTTTACTGTTGTTCTGCCCTTTTTCTATTTTCTTATTATGGAAACATTAAACTCTGCACTCTAAGATGTTTGGACGTTGTTTTATGACCTAACCATGCTTTAAAGTAATGGCTGTTCTTTGGTCTTCATAAAACTTTGATCTTTAATCTTATGCTCCTCAGAAGAAAATTTATTGCACTGATTTTTTTTTTTGTGTGCAGTTGTCAGCATGACAAGCTATTGAAATCTTGTAAAAAGATGTCCTTCAGTGAAACAGCAATATTTAATTTTGTGTTCTTCCAGAAAATTCAAATAAAATGCATAGTTGATAGTTGTAATGTGAAAATACATTAAAAAAACCCACAAACATATTTATAAATACTTTTGCAAGAAAATATAACTGAATGCAAAGTTTCAGTATCAGAATATAGATTTTTTGTCATACATATCTCTATGCGTAGCTATCAGCAAATATAGTTCTAATAAATTTACAACCAGCTGTCTATTTGTTCATCCCAACTAGTTTCCTTTCTGCATAAATTCATTGTGCTTTCCTTTATTGTTAAAAGTGGGGACAATGCATTTTGCATAACATTTAACCATTTGTTTTTTTAGATTTCAGCTCGAGCTTTCAGTAAATACAAGTACATACTGATTTTTACAAATTAGATCTGAGCTGGCCTAGTTAATAAGTACAAAACCAATTTCTATAAATGTTATTATGATCAGAGCAAAATGTAATAAACTTATAAAAGGGGAAAAGACCACAAGACAGTGGTAATTTTTACATAATCGAGGACATGAAAACATTGTGATTTTTAACTGTGAAAATCCTGTGTGAGGATCAAACCTTTCACAGAACAAAGGCGTCACCGTAAACTATTTAAGAGATTTTAACTCACATCTCAGGACTCATAAAGAGGCCATTTGTTCTCTTTGTGTGCAGGTTTTAATTGAGATGGCTCAGTTAAATGTCAGTGCAGCAGGGAAGGCCGAGATAATAGCTCCTTCAGTCTGTACTCAGTGTTGCACCCAGAAGGGAAGAACAATCAGATGCTTCTGGCCTAACAAGGTCCGGGTTGACTCGGGTGATGTTACACGAACAGGCCGCTGTGTGCCAAACAAATGAATTGGGTTCATGGAACAGGACAATTCTTGTTTTATCCCACTGTCCCTTCTGACATCTCCTGTATAACAATACTCTGCTCTTCAGAGACATAGTTCCCACGGTACAGGGCTCAACCTGGGACATGCTGTGTGGTTAATGGTGTAAGGAAGCACCAGTCTGTGCTTACCTGTTCAGAGGCTTACAGAGGACAGATTAAATGACTCTCCGTGAACTGGCATGTGTATAGCTTGAAATAGATTTAAAACCACCCCATTGAATTGTTTAAACAGGCAGTGCAGCTTTTTGTGAGCAAGGATAAAAGACTCCTTAGTCTGGGGTTGTGAAAACTTCCTTTGGGGAACCAGAATAATAAAGAAGATGTGAAAATCCTCAAGAGGAAGCAGACCCAGACAAACAAAGGGAAAAAAACAGAGAAAGAGTGCATCCGGGTCAAGAAATTATTTTTCAGGCACAAGATGGCAAGGGTGGTGGGTTGTAAAGATGAACAAATAAAGTATTTGCCTCGAGCAGAAATGGGGCGTTCCAACATCCTTTTCCTTCTGACTCACAAAAGCTCTCCTTCAAAGTTATTCAATTTATTTCTGAGCTAGTCTCAACAGATTTCACTTTAAGTCAACTAAAAACCTCTTGAGTGATAAAAAACAATGTTGGCACGAAACCTGATTAAATGCTCCTCAACCATCTGAGCAACATTAGGATTCAGGGGAACTGTTGTTTCGTAACGAAAGAGGAAATTTTCCCAAAGAGGATCCAGATGTGTTCCGCTGAATGTACAAAGATGCTGCCGTTTTTCATTACTGCAAGGACAAACTGCAACTTTTTTTAGACTCTTCAAGTTCCACCTCTTACAACGACTAAAACTCTATCAGCAGTTTCAGTTTGGATGAAACCTAATTGTTGATTTAGATATCTTACAGTATGAGGGTTGTGTTCTCTTATATAATTGTATCACACCTTAGAGGGTCAAAATACCTGCCGATATGCATGATAAACTGAATATGACTGCTGTTAAATTGAACCAGAAGCATTTTGAAATCAATGTAATCTATACTAAGTATCTTTTTATAATATGATTAAAGTGATTATTGCTTTCTGTATATGATATTGATCTCCTTATCTTATCAA
The DNA here is from genome assembly GCF_016077235.1 of Cyprinodon tularosa. Taxonomy (NCBI): domain Eukaryota; kingdom Metazoa; phylum Chordata; class Actinopteri; order Cyprinodontiformes; family Cyprinodontidae; genus Cyprinodon; species Cyprinodon tularosa. The sequence continues at coordinate 260,126 of NW_024038971.1, read as the reverse complement.
TTGTTTTGGGGGAAAAGCAACTGACATTTAATAGCATTTGATTAAAATCTGATTACAGGGATAACTCATAATGTCGTTCTTTTTAAAACTGTCTCTCTCTCACCACTGGAGGGCAATCCCTAACTTTAGAGTCCACATTGATTAAGCTATGCTGCACATATGATGCCTTATAAACATACAGCGGAGCTGAAATGACAAGTTCTGTTAATCAGTAATTAATTTACTTAATTATCATTATTATAGATTCTCAGTTGCATTATTAACCAACAATATCATGTGTGTTCAGTAGATTTCCTTCCTCTGCACTCTGCTTTAGGATCCAGTTCAGACCAACAATAATGCATCTTAGTTGTTCTGTCTGTGGGGAGACAGAACATAAAGAAGTTTGACACTACCTGCTAAAGTGGTAGCTGTACACCTGAAACATTCAAATTTTGCAAAGAGCTATTGCAATCCTGGCTACAAACAATGGGTTGGTTGGTATGATCCTAAAATGCACAAGTTTCAAATTACATATTTGTATTTCTAAACAAACTACATTTATAAACTGTGTGATTAACATTTGAAAAACTAGTATCTAGAAAATTTAAAAGTATAAGTTTAGACTTTTCTAATAAGCAGTATAGCTTTTTTTCTAGATGTAGAATTTAAGTAATCCCCAGCTCTCTTATAATTTACTTTACTCATAGGGAATGGTAGTCAAAGATTCCAAATAAAGGGCAATAAACTGCATGTGTAATTTCTTTTTTGCAGATTGTAGATTGCTTCCTAATTTAAGATGTGCAAACTGAATCAATGAAAAGGTCTGACAAGGAGACGTTAAGTTCAAGCATAGTTGTATTTTACAGCAGATAATCCGAGAATCTAAAGCACATTAGGAGGTCGAGCATGAAACAATTAAATGGATGGACTAAACAAAGTTCAAAATTTGTTGGATTACAATGATGTACCTTGAACTTTAAAGCTTGTTAATGCATAAAACCTCTCTTGTATTGCTATTTAAAAACAACTTTATAGGGAATAGTGGGCCTAAGTTTCACCCCAGTGACTCATTGCCGCCTAAGTTGCCCACAGATACTTGATATCAGTTGCGGCCGTGGCATATCCAATTATTAAGTTATGAGATCACGTTGAGCTATGTTGGTTTGGAAAGCATTTACCGGTATTCTGAATCATTATTCAAAAACTGGTTTTCAAATGGATCTTGTTTACGCCTTACTGACATTAAAATATAATTAAAGTTCATTAATATCTAGGTAAGAAAACAATATGTAAGAGGGAAAACATATTTTCACAGCATGGTTTAAAAAAATCACTGTCCCCATTTTTCCTTTCTCAGAGTACAGGTGGTCTTTGTTCAGCAAAAGATTAGCAAATATTTTAGGATGTCGTGGGGAGACGGCAACAATCTCACACGTGCAAAAACATGAAGCCCTGCTGGAGGAAGAAATAAAAGAATTGACCTTCAACCTTCCTTTATATCAGCGTTCAGCCACACAAAGTGCATATACTACACCCAATGGTAATAAGATTAAATAGAGGTAGTGGCTGGTTGCTAATATGTCAGGATTGAACAAGCTTTTACCATACAGAGAACACAAAATGCAAACAATCACACTATTTACAGATCATAATTACTCTTATAAGATTTCCTTTATTTAAAAGGTGAAACAGTTTGTGTTATTCAAATTTTTTGTTTCAATAGGTTAAAATGAAAAATCTGATAGAGAGAAGACCTGAGCTGTAAAATCATGTTTCACTTTGCTGCTTACATAAATTGACGTAAAGGTGATTATCAGTATGGGATTTAGGCATAGATCAGTGGTAAAATTGTCCTGCATTAGGACAGACTGATTTAGAAGACTAGATAAAATCATATAGATTTTGACTAATTATTCCCCTCAAAAACTATGATTCTTCCCATCATTCCAACCATCAAGCTTGCATAGTTTACATGGTTTGTCCCAGTATTCAGTTGAGGAGAGGCTTTACATATCCATTAGATGGTCTATTCTATACATATCTATTTTAATATACATTAAAAAGCAATGCATTAAAGACACTGGCTGACATTAGAGCATTGTTACCCAAACAAAAGCAAACCAATGGGTGCTTTGCTGAAATAACTTGGAAAACTGGATTTGCAGACTGATTCTAAAGCCCCTGTGGGTGTTTTTCAAAAGAGGACATTGAATAAACAAAAACAGAGGGGTAATTCTATTTATCGCTTTATTTTTATAGTTTAATATAACCCTGTTTCAGATAGTATGTGGCCCAACTCCAAATTATTGTAAAATCTACTCTATAGCCAGTGTCAAAATTTCAGAGTTAAATTTATACATATTTGTGTCTAAATCGTTATGCTTTGTTCTGTGTTCTCTCATTTTTGTATTGTTAGATTTGCTGCCCCCTACTGTCCTTCCCTCCCCCCTTAGCTCCTTCTAGTTACTTCTGTCTACACCTGCTCCCTATCAGCTAATTAGTTCTCCTATTATTTCTGTCTCCCATATATAGACATCTTGTCCAGTTACACATAGCTGAATCCTTCTTTAGGTCTATTTCTGTCTAGTGTTTCCAGCTTTTTTGGTTGTTGAGTTTCTTGTCAATCCAAACTGGCCTATGGATTCTGTATTTTTACTTCTTCAATAAATTTGGTAAGAAATCATCCCTGCCTCTTCTACATTTGACAACAACATCCACCATCCTTGACAGTCAGGTTTTATCAGTACATTTGTTCACCTCCTACCACCTTTGTACCACATTTTGTCATCAGTAAACTTCTTTAAGCAAATCTCTTTTTAACTGAAATGGCATATATTATGGTAATCAGACAGAAGATGACACCATCATTTCAAGTCTGCTTAACAGCCACAAATGAAATCACTTTTAAACATAAGTGACATCACTTTTTCTGTTGCACTTTATCATACTATTTATAGCTCGTAAATTATGCACGGGTTGGAATGCTGTCTTTCTGCAGTATTTCCCAAGTCTCAACAAGATTAAAGCTGACTTACTGTAAAGAGCAAATTTGTCAGAAGCCGGATTTGAACTGAAATGAATTAAATTAATTTATTGTCCGCACGGGCCAATTCATATGCAGTAGAATTTACAAAATCTAATCTTAATGAGCCTTCACAAAATCATCCAAAAGGAGAGAAAAAAAAAATCTGTTTGGGCATAGCATAACACTTCTTTGAAGTATTAACTTCAAGAAATTGTTTCTTAGAAACTGGAGCTACGTATGCAGAGGGTCTTTAGGGGGTTATGGATAACTTGAATAATTGTGTTGATTTTAACAATTTCTATCGTATTCTCCAATTTAGAGACTGGATCTGATTGTGATGTGGAGTGAAGAGAGAGCAGCACAGACAAAGCATTTTTCATTTATAAATGTATCTGAGGTTAATCTGCTCCCAATGTGGGACAGCAGGTCCTGTTACTGGAACCTGGACAGATTGAAGAAACACTGCAAGTGACCATCATCCATCTGCAGTTTCTGGAGCAGGTGGTAGGACTCTGGATTTGTCTCTGGTGGATTTGGTGAACCAAGGGATACCGGTGCCAGTTTTCGGCCTCTATATTATGTATAAAGTGACTCACTGGGTAAAACTAAGGCCTGCCATGCTAACTGGCAAGATGTAACCTCTATCTGGTGACATTTGAAGAAAGTTGGAAGGAGTTAAGCGATTTTTTTGTGAGTGATGGGAAAACATAATGTTACCAACAGCAGGCGAACCAAGCCAAAATCTTGCCACGTTTGAGTTCCTTGCGAGTATTTTATTAGCATTATCCTGAAGGCCTGTATCACACCTGCTTTCAAGGTACATTTTTTGCAAGGCTTTTCCTTTACTGTATCTACTTCCACCATCTTAGATGCCTAAGTAAACCAAAAAGAATTTAAATAAAAAACTTTGTCAGCCTTTCATCTAACAATTATTTCCTTTAAAAAGAGGATGTGTCACATAGAAACAGTTGACTCATTTTAAAGGCTCTCTCATTGCTCATTTCTAAAATGATTTCCCTGTAAAGTGATTTACTTACTGTCAGTGACTATCACAAATATGGATCTTAGTCGCACCTTAAGTTCCACTGAATGTGAATCATTAGTTCCTTTTTAACATCAACTAAGAGCCTTCACAGGAAGCAAGATGCTTCAATCACTTTTTTTATTATTAAATTGTTTTTGTGATTTGCTGTTCCTCATTGCTAAAGAAGCATAATCAAACTGTTATCCAAACAGCTTTTTAACCCTTTACAAAGGACTTTTCAAGAAATTTGACCAGTTATTTGTTGCAATAGAAGACTTGGGAGGTCTGTACTGTCGATCCTGGCGCAGAACACAGTCATAATGGAGACCAGGGCCCGACGCAATGCTTGCTCAACCACAGGGCATAAACATGCACCAAATCTATAAGTACTGCAATATCCTGGACATCAACGAGTTCTACTCCAATGAGGTCCATGCCATGACCCTCAGCTATGGGATCGAAGGGGTTCTGAAACAAAATTTCCATCTGTAGGAAGTTGGGATTAAAAGGGAGGTATTTATTTCCGAGGGATACTGATCCTTGAATAGTGAGATAATCCATTCCTGCCATAGAACTTAACGAGATCATAGTAAATTACTGGGACATTTTAAAACATAAGGTTGCCTTGTATGGAGACAGAAGTCAATGCAAAAAAAACAAAACAAACAAACACCAAATTTAGAAAAACATCAAAGACAGAACTTTTAAACCAGTTCTTCAGGTTTTTTTTACATTTATCCTAACAGTCCCTCTCATTTTCCCCAGATCCAGCATTAATAGTAGCAGAGGAAAAAAAAAAGATGGTATATACTCTCTAGCTAGTTCAATAAGTACTCCTGGTATCTGGTTGGCACTGGAGGACATTTGCGCAAATATCAAGACACTGAAGATTTGAGCTTTGTGATATGGAGTAATATTATGCCATCGAAAAATGGATACAAGACATGGTCATTGACCCTTCTATGTTGTGCAGAGAGAGCTATGATGAAAGTCAGAACCAACTCACAATATGCTTTCTTTTCCATCTGATGCTTTGTTTGAATTTAGGCAAGTCATCTTCATCAAATTCATCAAATCTAAATGCCTAAAGCTATGAAGTGATTAACACATTTATTTGTTATGTTTAAAAGCAACTATACAGGTGTACCTCATAAAATTGCTGAAGAGAGTGTGCCCCAGAAAATGGCCTGTAGTCGTGTTGCACCTTTTTAAGTCAGAGGATCATTAACACACACCAACACACCCTGATGGTGCTGAGCGACATTGAAGCCATAGCTGCCCTGGGGCTTACTGATAGAAGCAAGGCTTCTACATATAGGTGCTACCAGGCCATATGACCACCATTAGTAGGTGGTCATATAGGGCTTCAAGACACTTCAATGCAGTGAATTGTCTTGCCCATCCAGAGGTTTTGAGTTCAACTCCCACTGCCTGCCACTCTGGGTCCCTGGGCAAAGACCCTTAAGCCCACACCGCTCCCAGTGCTCCGCACAATGGCAGGGTTCAGTTGCCCTGTACTTGCAACAATGTAATGATGGTTAAAAATTAATTAAATAAATCAAAATAACTGGAGTACCAATCGGCAACCATTCGGTTGCTGCTGCTTCTATGTCACCAGAAACAGCACATTTTGAAACAATTACATTTTTCCAGCACTTTCTTGATGTTTGGTCAAAAAATTACTTCCAAAAAAAAAATCAAAAATAGTTAGTTTCCACTGTAGCCTATTTGGTGCGGATGTGCACTTCAACAGATTGGGTTTATTTCTAATTGTTGATGACACCTAAAGAAAACTTGTAAGAATGACAGGATCAATGTATTTTATAAGAAGTATGTTCTGAATATATAAAATAATGCAATTTGTAATAGATCTATATTTCTGAAAATAGCTTTCAAAAATCTTTGGATAAACTTGTAATGGTTCTAAAGTGACACTCCTTACCCAAACTGGTTCGACTTAAATATTTCTCTTAGGAATGAATAAAATCTGCAGAGAAAACAGGAGTGTCAGGCTTTAAGGCTTTTTAAAATAACACTTAAGACTCTTTCCTGTCATTAAATATAACCATAGACTGAAGGCCAAATTTTGGCCCACTCCTCCAGCCTTACAGGTTTCTAGGCTGTCGCTGAGAAACAGAGTTTGAGACTGACTAAGCCGCGCCAGAACCTTGATATGTTTCTAACAGAGTCACTCCTTGATTATCCTGGCTGTATGCTTTGGGTCACTGACATTTTGGAAGACCCCACCTTGACCCATTTTCAATGCTTTAACTGAGGGAAGGATGTTTATTTTCTCTTTCATCATAGTTGTGCCTGTAGGCAGCAACCTGATACAGCTCCCGACCAATAATGAAATTTTGTTTTGTATACACTCTCTGTATACAAAATGACAATAAAGGTTGTCTAAGTCTAAGGTTGTCTAAGTCTAAGGTTGTTCCCCAAAATCTCGAAATACATTGTCATGATCTGCCCTGTTAGCTTTCCAGATTGTTCAATTCACTCACCTGCCTAACTCTGCCCTGTTGTCAATCACCACTCATCCACCTGCGCCTGATGCTTATATACAGTTTAGCCCAACTATCGGGGCCAGATCATTATGAATGCATTTTTGTCCGTTAGCTGAGTTTGGTTATTTCAAGGTTTATGTTTTCGTTCTCAGAGGACAAGGGTTAGAATGATTCTTTGTTTTTTGTCTTGTTGATACCTGATTGTGTCCGGGCTCTATCCCGCTGAGCACACCCAGTTCCTGCTTTGGCTCGGTGGGGAGGGGCCTGTTTACAGTCCCATAGTCCTGGTTCTTATTCCACTGAAGTGTGCCTCATTCCTGTTTTGGCTCAGCAGAGGGAGCCAGTTTAAAGTTCTGCAGTTCTCCTGGTACCATGTCTTGTGTATGCCTCTCAACTACTGAGCCTGCCTGTCTACATCTAAATGTGTCTGCCTGAACTCTCTGTTGGAGTCGTGAACCCTGAACCTGCCTGAACGCGCTGTGGATTCCTGGAACCCTGGATATGTCTGTTCCTGCGCTGATCGGTTACAGACATTGACCAATTCCTGCTGTGTAGTTCTTGGCTGATTTCTCACCTTTCTTAAGGCTGGTTTATGCTCAGAAACCAGGCTGTCTGCGTATGTGTCGCAGTTAATGCAGATATGAGTTACGGACCTTTTTTTTCTCCATGCTGCTTGGCAATTTCCCCATAGCAATTTCCAGCCTTGTGGAGGTGTACAATTTTTTCTCTAGTGTCTTTTGACTGCTCTTTGGTCTTGACCATGTTAGTAGTTGGATTCTCACTGATTGTATGTGGTGGAAAGGTGTCTTTATGCAATTAACTTACAACTTTTTTTTTTTTTTTTTTTAGAACATGTCTCTAACAGTGGACATGCACCTATGATGGCAATTTCAGACCCCTCAATGATTTCTAGGTGGGAGAACTTGCAAAATAGCAGGGTGTTCAAATACTTATTTTCCTCACCGTATATATGTATATTTAAAAAAAAAGAACAGTTATAGTTTCCTTCTTTTTGCTATTGCATTTATTAAACTCAGCACTTTCAAGAAACAACTAAGGTCAGCCTTGTTATTCTATGGAAACATGTCTTTTTTTCACCAGTGCTCATGCTCTCCATGCACACAAGCATCTGTCTAATCACAAGTGTCCCGGCTGCCTGCTGTACTCCTGCTGCTTTATGACCTCTCCAAAAACTCTGCCCTCCACTGCTGTGATCCTATTACCCGGAGCAGGTCCCAGACAGACATCAAGTTTGCAGCCTCCTGTGAAAATGCGTCATTCCCGTCTGTTGTGGATCATTCTGTTTTGATTACTGCCCATGGATTAAAAGAAAATTGTTTCTCTGTAATGTCGTCAATCCTGAGTCGCCACACATCAGTTTTGAGTCTTTGTCTTATTTCTCACATTAACTTTCTGTGCCACAGCTCAGGCTAACATTAGTACGTGTGTGTGTGTGTGCCGCATGTACTGAGGAAAATAAAGGATTTACTGGGATTAAGCCTTTGCGACAGACGAATGGCAGTAAGAAACTTGCTGTGGCACCATCAAATACATGATCAGCCTTTAATCTTACAGGAGCTCAACATGGTATGTGTATTTGTGCGTGTGGGGGGGTTGGAAAGGCCGCTGCTTTCGTACAATCTTCGCTAAAGCATAGAGCTAGAGCCCCAAGCATAGAATGACTGATTTACGAGCTATTTTTATCATCTCTTTTACATTTTTAGAGAAATGTTTGTGGGTTTTAAAAAAAATAAAAAATAAAAATAAAACAGAATAAATAACAGGGTGCCTGGCTGTAACCCATTGAAATCTAATGGTGTAGTCACGCTGTAGAGCAGAGTTCTGAAACCTCTGTCTCCATGGCCATGTTTTTTTGGATGTAGTACTTTGGACCTTCAACAATGGCTCTTAGGTATGGATACAAATAGTAAAGAACCAAGTAACAGGTTTGAATATATAAAGCAGTTTAAGAACCTTTAACATTTTTCGAAAGAATTATTTAATTGAGTTTCTCATCCTAAAAATGTTCGTGAAATATCTATTTTTATGTTTTGCATCAATTTTTTCCCTCCATAGCTTGAAAACTGGTTTGTTTTACATGATTCAAAGATATCAACATCCAGGATAGCCATATATCCTCTCTCCACAAAAGATGCAGTTTTTCCATATTGTAAAACCTAAAAATACAATTAAAATGTTGATTGTTTAAAATGGCAACACATTTCCTATAGCAAGTATTTAAAAAAAAATCTTCTTCTATCATAAAGTTGTTATATTTGTGGCTTTAATCAACTTTTATCTAGCTGGACATAGAGCAAAATGGCTCATTGGGTCTTAGATTTCAGGCCCCTGCTGTAGAGGCTTTGTGAGAACAAGATTAGGATGAGAACAGAATTAGTTACATTTTTAAGATTATTAAGAAATTTATTAAATATTTTGATAATTAATTATAACTTGTTACAGGTATCTATGACTGTGTTTCCTTGTACATTATTTCTCTTTGAAATTACACAACTGTAACCTGTGATTCACTATCATAAAGGATTTTCTCAATGAAAACAGAACTTCAGTTCGCTTTGCTGCTCCTAAATCTGAATTTACTTACTGTGAAAAAAGTCTCTATTCTATTCTATTACAAAATCTACATAAACACTGCAAAAACTGAACTCTAAAAAGTAAATACTGCTCCCACCTAAATAATTTACTCCAATTGCTAACAAGTAATTGAAGAGAGCTGATCCAACTATAGATTTTTTTATGCATATAAGTTGAAAACTTAAATAAATTAAGTCAGGCAACTTACTTGTTGTCAATTTAAGCAATTAACTTAAGTTGGATCTGCATTTTTGGGTGTGAGGTGTGTTATTGATAATTTGTCTAACCAAAGAATGTCTCCAAGCTGCAGTGCAGAGACATTTTTCCAGACCAAGAAGTACATTTTGTGACAAAGCTTTGCCTCATTGGAGTTTGGGATTTTGTGGCAACTACCTGGCTCGTGTTTTATGCTTTCATAGAGCAAGAACGGTCTCCCACATGCAAGGTCATCAGCCTTTGGGTTGTTTATTTAGCATTTTTGGCATTTTTTTTTTTCAAACCTACTCCTATCATTATATTTCAAGATTTCAGCTATAACTACTTTATTCATTTTTCTTTAGATGAAAAAAAAAGTCTTATCATTATGCTCCCTATCTAAAAAAATATCCTAATGTGAATGTTAAGAATTATACTGTATCTATCATGGTTTTAAAGTCAGACTTTTGTTTAATTCACTTTATATAGCTATAGAGACTGTAGTCATGCACTATGACCATAAAAACCTAAAAATGCCTGATGAGAATTTTTGCACCATGAAGACATTAACAGCGCTGTGCTGGCAGCATCTTATATCACCAAAGTTGAATTTTAACAATGTCAAATATGAAATGCATTACATAGCATATAAACTTTTCCGTAACTTTAACTAAGAGCATAAGAAAAGCATTGCTATCAATGGTATCATTTTTAGCCGGGAAATCTGATTGCAGCACCATGTATTGTGGACACTACTCATGTCTTATCCCTCTTAGCATGCAAATTATTTTTTGCACTGATTCACTCTGAATTGTGGACTTTTCCTCTGGTAAACGTTGCTAGCTCCCGTATGCATTTACTTGTTTAAATATTGTGAGCATGTGTTATATATATATATATATATTAATATCTATCTATATATATATATATATATATATATATATATATATATATATATATATATATATATATATATATATATATATATATATATATATATATATATATATTGTAGTACCTGCAGCCTTATGGTATTGTTGGCATTAATATACAGGCACGTGCAGAGGGGGGGGCTAAGGGGGCTTGAGCACCTGCCCCTTTTGCTCCATGATCACAATGTGCCCTTTTGGTCCCTTTTTTTTTTTTTATTTGACACATGTACTGAAATTATTATTATTATCTTTTTTTTGGCAAGAAAAACAATACAATAAGCCCTCAGGTCACGTTGTTACCTTTGACCTTTTGCCGGTGACGATGCACTTGCCCTTCGCACAGTCAGATAAGGCGGCTAACTGCGGAGCTAAAGGTAGCGAATATTCCACATTACACTGTGGCCGCTGCTCATTTGGTGAGGTTATTACTTGTCAGACAACGGAAAACTTTGAACGTTGTATAATTTCTCTACTTTAGCAAAGAGTAGCCGTTTAAACGGAGGAAAGTATAGGACGCGGCGCGCCTTTCTCTGAAGAACTACTGAGCGGGAGGAGACAGCCAGGTGAGGAAAAGCTGTTCTTATCTATCGATTCAGTATTTTTATCATACAGACATTAGGCTGTTGTTCTTGTGCTATGAGCTAGCTGCTAGCTAATGACTTTGCTAGCAAAGCAAGATAACTAAAAAGCTTCCCTGTGTCTTTAATGATAGTAGGATATTCTTCAGTATTACTTATGCAATAGGGGCACATCGCCCGTCAAAAACCTATCATCTCCATAATGGATATATGTCTGATTTTCTAATTTCCTTTGCTGCATGATGTACATTTGATTTATTCTAGCGTTAGGTAAATGTATCTTGAAGGAGAACTCATCCAGAACTACCATGATAGATATATGATAGATATAATGTATGAAGCTGGTGAAAACAAAACTGCGCAGCTTATGAAAGGAGGATCGGATGTCAGACCTTCTTTTGTTGGCAATCGAGAAGGATGTGCCAATCATTCACAGTGAGCTTATTAACATTTTTAAAGACATGGCTAACAGAAAACTGCTGCTGTGAACAAAAGAGAACAAAAATAGCAAAAATGCTTAAAAATTGGAAATTTGTTTTTAAACAGTAAAATCACCATGACGGAAAATACGTTTTTGGATCATAATCTTGGATTTAGTTTGGGGGAAAAAGAAAGGCAAGAGACTGAAATAAATAAGACATTGACCTTCACTCAACACAGAAAAGATGAGACAATGAGGAAAAAAAGAAAAGAGAAACTGACAAGAAAAAACGAAGAGGAAAGATTGAAGAAAATGTATATAGGTACTTACAAAATACACTAAGACACAAACAGAGTAGGCTTTTCTCATGGTGACATTCATTAATAAAATGTTTGTTTTGTTCTTTTTTTTCTGCAGTTCCACGTTAAAGTTTGATGCAGCAGCTCTGCTTTTCTGAATGGACCGTCTCCATCTCCACTGTCAGTACAGCAAACCAGGCAGACATTCTTTTTTATAGATTACAGTACACTAAAAGGTTGCATTGTGCCCTTGTATGCATTTTTAACAGTTTAAGTCTGTAAAGACAAAATATGTCTGGTGGTCCAGCTCTGATTTACATCTTTGGCTAAATTGCAGGTTTGAATATTGTAATACTTTCCTATAACAAAATAGACCTGCAGAAAGAAATTACTAATAAAATATTTTACATATGCATAGTTCTATGTTCTATGTAGAGATTTCCCTTAGCTTTGATTGTATGTCTCACAATTTTGTAATTTATCATTGTTCATTAAACTCTGAAAGCTATGTGACTTTGTTAATATTCTGTCCTAAAATGCGATAAGATGTGCCCTTTTTTTTTTGAGCACCTGCCCCTTTAGTGGTCTCTGCACGGCCCTGTTAATATACATGTATATTAGTTTTTTTAACAAATAGAGAACAACATGGTACTGTTGAAAGCTTTAAATGCAATCAGACTTGGTTGTATACTGCAATGGAAATGGCAATGGACACTTTAAACCATAAGGTGGCCCCTGTTTGGAGATAGAAGTCTATGCAAAAAAAAAGCCAAATTTGAAAAACCACAAAGACAGAAGTTTAAACATGTTCTTCAGGTCTGTTCTTCTACATTTATACTATCACACCCTGTCATTTCCCCCCAGATCCAAAGTGTTCTTTGTTAGAATCACATTAAAAATTAGTTCTTATGCATTTCAAATAAAAAAAACCCAAATTAAACCAGTATTTTGACTGTGTTTTTACTTTCACTCACTTCTCTTAGAAGTATGTAGCCATCTGTGTTAGCTTTTGTCCGTTTTATGCTATTTTACATTGGTGACCTAAAAATTATTTTATACTTTATGAATCATTGCAACCAAGGTACATAAGTAAATTATTACTAAGTCTATTAGTTTTAGACTTGTGTGCGGAAAGGTTCAATCATGTATTTATAATCAGCTAACATCCTGAAATAGTACATCATGGGGACTTTGTCTGGGAGGGCATTTATGAGTAAATATAAAAAGTTCACTGTACAGTATATTTTGTTTCAAAATGTGCTTTCTTATTCTCTGAAACCATAACTTATGTAACACTTCAAACTGGTTAGAGTTTATGTTTATTCTGGGGGTTATCTGAGGTTCCTTGAAGCTTTTCATGCTGCTGAATATCCTTAGATGTCTTGGGTCTGTTTAACTTGCTGAGCTGGTTAAAATGACGCAGAACTGGTCACACCTATAATGACTTTCCAGGGAGGGATCTGCTGCCATTGCTTTCTTTAACCCACACTCTGTGCTTATGACGATTGTATCTGTATGCTTACGTGTGTTCCTTATAAAAATTCAGGTTTTCCTGGTCCATAGTTCAATGAGTTCAAATATTCTCAAGCTGTTTTAATTGTGTTTTTCAGAACATGGATTATGCAGTGCCCTTAAAATAACAAAGATGATGAACAAAACCTTTGATAAATTCAAAAGATCCCAGAACAGTTGATAGACATCACGTCATGATCAGCTCTTCATCTCAAATTTAAAAAGAAAAAAATTGAGATTGAAGACTGTTAACATTCATCTTTTTTTATTTAGGTAATCCTTTTTGTATCCTTTGTCACTTCTACAGAAAATATTAAGCTGTCTTGTTAGAAAACTGAAACAGAGGCTTTTCCTATCTTAGGTTTGCAGTAATAGAAGCATGTGTGGGGTGAGCAACTGAGGACAAATCAGCTCGCTTTATATCCTCCGTCACTCTGTCATCCTGTGAGCTTCAGGAAGTGCCTGTTCACCACAACCAGCAACTGCCCTGATCCAGGTTGTTTGCTTTTTAACCTTTAGGGCCCTTTAATTATTCTTCCACTGACCTGTGTTTACACTGGATGGTAAAGCAGTGGTTTAGGTTTATGTTAGTATTTAAAAAATAATAATTTTCTTGACCAGCTAACATAAAAAGTTGCAAAATCTCCCAAAATCTAATCATTCTATCATTTTACTGTGTTTTAATATTTTGAAATCTCACTGTAATATGTTATTTTTTTCTAAATGTAAAAAAAGCAGAATATTAATTTATGTTACATAGCATGGTTAATATATTAAATATTTCTAAATCCACCAAAAAGTCTATTCAACTATTAAAATGCATGACCTAGATTTAGAGTAGATTTGTAGACTACATTTTAATCAACAAAGTTGCCATCATACATCATATTACTCTTTGATCGTGCTGTTATTTGCCCCAATTAAAACCGAAACTTCAAATATCCCAGACACACTTACATGCACATGGCTTTTTCTCCATAGTTTTTTAAAGACATGATGTCAAAGGAACAAAGCAGGAACAGAATATTTCCTCATCACATTACAACGTTCAAGTCTCTAAAGTGTAGCAAGGATAATTTGATCACCAGTTAATCCAGGCTTAAGATATGTTTAAAAATGTTGTAGCATAAATAAAGCGGCTCTCATACACTCTATGAATGTTGTATATACACGACTGCGATGGTATCAGTGCAGCTGCATCACAGCGGTGACTCTGTTGCAACATTATAGCCCCATTTACACTACCCTTGAAAAACCGATCCAGGCCGAGACCGGTCCGAGCTTGGATCGGTAACCAGGCCAAGCTCAGTTTTGACGACCGTACACACGTCACACTTATCTCGGTTATCTCGACTCCTTGACTCCTCGCCTCCTAGTGACGATGTGCGGTATTACTGCTAGGATTGAAGGAGGGACTCAAGCAGCTGGTGGCGGTAATGCACCAAACGCTGTTTGTCAACCGCCGTAAAACCCAAGAACGACGAAAGGACGAAGGAGGAGGGAATCAAGCAAATCAAAATGGCGGCGCCCGTCACATTCAGAAAGTTATGCTTGATTATTATTGCTGTACTTCCGTGTTTGCGGTGGGTCAGGCAAAGACGGCAACCTTGCGCGGATGTACTTGAATGGAGTGTGAATCGGCATGTTCAGCCAGTCGGCGATGACGCGTTCTGCTCATGCGCTCTTGTTATCAGAGAACCGAGCCAGGAAAAAACCGAGCCGAACCCACCTCGGGAACTGGTCTGCAGTTAGCGCAGTCCGGTTATGTCTATCTCGGTTCAGTTCAGGTTGTTTCCGTTCACACACGACAAGTTATCTCAGTTACTGAGCTCGGACCGGTCTCGGCTCAGTTTTTTAAGGGTAGTGTAAACGGGGTATATTTAATCTCATGCAAAAACTAGTTTAATACCCAGTTTACACTACCCTTAAAAAACTGAGCCGAGACCGGTCCAAGCTCAGTAACTGAGATAACTTGTCGTGTGTGAACGGAAAAAACCTGAACTGAACCGAGATAGACATAACCGGACCGCGCTAACTGCAGACCAGTTCCCGAGGTGGGTTCGGCTCGGTTTTTTCCTATACCGTACCATACCATACCAACTTTATTTATAAAGCACTTTAAAACAACCACAGTTGATACAAAGTGCTGTACAGTTTAAGAACACAACATAATAAAAATAATTTAAAAACAGTTTAAAAGCAAAAACATACAATTTAAAACTAGATCCCACTGGTGTTGAAAGCCAAGTAAAATAGATGGGTTTTAAGATGAGCTTTAAAAATGGGCAAAGAAGGGGCCTCTCTGACCTGCAAAGGTAAGTCATTCCATAATTTGGGGCCCATAACAGAGAAAGCCCTGTCCCCTCTGAGCTTCCTTTTTGTTCTCGGTTCCTCCAAGAGCAGCTGATTTGCTGACCTGAGAGACCGATGGGGTACGTAGGGATGAAGAAGCTCAGAGAGGTAAGCTGGGGCAAGATTATGCAATGATTTAAAAACAAACATAAGAATTTTAAAATGAATCCTAAAATATACAGGCAGCCAGTGAAGTGAGGCCAGGACAGGGGTCACATGCTCTCTCTTTCGAGTACCTGTCAAAAGTCGTGCAGCAGCATTTTGTACTAGCTTTAGACGTGAGAGCAGCGACTGACTGACACCCAGATAAAGTGCATTACAGTAGTCCAATCGAGTTGAAACAAAAGCGTGGATCAGTGTTTCAAAATGCTGCCTGGAAAGAAAAGATTTCACTGACGCCAATCGCCTTAAATGATAAAAGCTGGACTTAACCACGGCTCTAATTTGGCTGTCCAATTTAAAATCACTGTCCACCTTAAAACCAAGATCAGTAATAACAGGTTTAAAATATACCTGCAAAGGTCCCAGGTCAACAGAGGAGGACTCACAAGAGCCACTGGGTCCAAGCACCATCACGTCTGTTTTGTTTTCATTAAAGTTTAAAAAGTTCAAGGCCAACCAAGCTTTAATATCTCCTAGACATGCCAGGAGATGTTTGATTGAATGTACATCCTGCTGCTGTATGGGCAAATAAATCTGACAATCATCAGCGTAACAATGAAAAGAAATCCCATGTTTCAAAAGGATAGAACCCAGAGGCAGTATATAAAGAGAGAAAAGCAGTGGGCCAAGAATTGAGCCCTGTGGGACACCATAAGACATTGAAGCAACAGATGATTTAGAGCCACTAATATTCACTGAAAAAGTCCTCTCCTCCAGGTAAGACCTGAACCATTTAAGAACAGTGCCATCAATACCAGCAATGTGGTGTAATCGCGATATTAAAATATTGTGGTCTACTGTATCAAAGGCAGCAGTTAGGTCAAGTAACATCAGAACAACATGGTGACCAGAATCACATGCAAGAAGAACGTCATTAAAAACTCTTATTAAAGCAGATTCTGTACTATGAAGAGTTTTAAAGCCTGACTGAAAAACCTCCAGAATGCCATTGTCATCTAAAAACTGTGTCAGCTGACAGTACACAATTTTCTCTAAAACCTTAGAAAGGAAAGGCAGCTTCGAAATAGGCCGATAATTAGCCAGAACAGTCGGATCAAGGCCAGGTTTTTTAAGCAGTGGCTGCACTACTGCATGTTTAAAACTAGCAGGGACCACACCTGAGGACAGACTGCTATTTATAATTGCAAGAACAGGCGGCCCAATGCTAGGTAAAATATCTTTAAAAAGTCGTGGAGGCACAGCATCCTGGGGGGAACCTGATGGCTTAATGTGGCGAACCACATCCTCTAACAGTGAGACCGTCACAGGCTCAAACTGATTGAAAGTAGCCGAGCAAGGGACTGAAATTGAAGGGTCAGAGTCAGGAGCTGTGATAAGAGCCCTGGTACTACCAACCTTTTCAATAAAGAAACGCATAAAATCATCACACACATCAGGAGAAGCTTCCAAACAGGCCTTCTGAGAAATATTAAGCACAAAGTCAATGGTGTTAAATAAAACATGTGGGTTATGACTGTTTGAAGCAATGATATTTGCCAAATATTCCCTTTTTGCCTCTTTAACCGTGCTCTGGTAGAGACGCCAACTGTCTTTTAAAATCTGAAGAGTAACCTGCAGTTTATCCTTTTTCCACCTGCGTTCAACACGACGACATTCCTTCCTTGCACCACGAGTTCTGTCATTAAACCAAGGCTCAGGTTTAATCCTGGGGTGCCTGGTTTTTAATGGAGCAACCGAGTCCAGGATGGTTTGACAGGAAGAATAGAACCAGGACCAGAGCTCTTCTGTATCAAAGTGGAGGAAGTCAGATGATTCACAGAGTTGAAGAAAAGCAGTAGAGAAATGAGTGGCAGTGGAGGGGTTAATAATCCGACAGCGCCGAGCAGCAGCGCGAGTTTTAACTGCGGTAGGTGTCAAAGTAATAGTGAATAAAACAGGCAGGTGATCCGAAAACACAGCGTCACAGATTTCCAGGTTTGTCGCAGGCAGACCGCAGGAAATTACCAGGTCCAGTGTGTGTCCATGTTCATGTGTAGGGCCTGATACGGCCTGTACCAGGTTAAAAGAGTCCAGAAGGCTTAAAAAATCCTTTACCAGAGGCTTATTTGGACAGCAAACGTGTATATTGAAGTCTCCAACAATAAGAACATGTTCATAGTTAGTTAAAATCCCAGATAAAAAATCAGAAAAGTCACTTATAAAATCCTTATTATATTTGGGGGGCCGGTAGATGACAGCACAGAAAACTGGGTTTACGTGTCTCATCTCAAAAGCCGTAAACTCAAAGCTGGGGAAAGACGTCTGTAGAAAACACTGCTTACATCTGTAATCCTGTTTGTAAACAATCGCTGTGCCTCCCCCTCTTCCCGAAGCCCGTGGTGAATTAAAATAAAAACAATCCGCTGGTAAAAGCTCAGATAGAGCACTGGACTCACCAACACTCAGCCACGTCTCCGTCACACACAGAAAATCCAGATTTTGGTGACTAAAAAAGTCCCGAAGAATAAAAGTTTTATTCACAAGCGACCTGGCGTTTACCAGGCCAATCCTAACAGGAACTTGATCCTGGGCTTCGACAGGTCGGGAAACCCGGCACAGCGGTCTCAGGTTTTGGAGACACCGTCCGCGTATGTTGAGCCGGGAAAGGCAGGGGCAGCGGTGTAGAGGGATTTCAACGCCGACCACTGGCACCAAGCAGGCATCAATGGGATCCAAGAAACGCAGAGTCACCCAGGGGCCCAGAAATGATCCTTGCGATGATCGAGTAAAAGCACAACAGTGCGTCATGTAAAACTTCAGCTTCACCAGCCGGCCGCTTCGTCTACCGCGACGACGACGACGTCTCCTCCGAGAAAGCAGCACAGGAAGCCGGAACAAGTGGCTCGGAATCTCCGCCAGAAGCGGGGGCAAAGATTGTCGGCCCGCAACATCGAATAACTCCTTATCCTGGACTAAAGGTTGGAGATCTATTAGTGTGTTGCGATCATACACCAGCAGAGACTCAGTTCCGTAGATGACACAGGTCAAAAATTGTATAAACAACAGAAAACGTAAGAATGACAGACGAGCAGCCATACACACCGGCGCCATCTTTGCCATCCTCAGACCCTACTACATTGTGTTTCCTGGCTCGGTTCTCTGATAACAAGAGCGCATGAGCAGAACGCGTCATCGCCGACTGGCTGAACATGCCGATTCACACTCCATTCCAGAAAGTCGGCTTCCCAAAAGCCGACTTTCTCAAGTACATCCGCGCAAGGTTGCCGTCTTCGCCTGACCCACCGCAAACACGGAAGTACAGCAATAATAATCAAGCATAATTTTCTGAATGTGACGGGCGCCGCCATTTTGATTTGCTTGATTCCCTCCTCCTTCGTCTTCTTCTTCTTGGGTTTTACGGCGGTTGACAAACAGCGTTTGGTGCATTACCGCCACCAGCTGCTTGAGTCCCTCCTTCAATCCTAGCAGTAATACCGCACATCGTCACTAGGAGGCGAGGAGTCGAGGCGTCGAGATAACCGAGATAAGTGTGACGTGTGAACGGTCGTCCAAACTGAGCTTGGCCTGGTTACCGATCCAAGCTCGGACCGGTCTCGGCCTGGATCGGTTTTTCAAGGGTAGTGTAAATGGGGCTTAAGTCACCCTTTCTAAACAAATGCATATAGGCAGAAAAAAACACTTTCCTAAATGCTTTTTTTGTCCTTCAAAAACATGAGTAAAGCATATATGTTAGTTTTACTGTATATTCTTCTGATCTCTGAGTTCCCTCTGAGTGGGAAGTCAACTTGAGGAAAACTTCAGGAAGAAGCGGTCAAAACACGCTCCACTGCTCATCAACAGCTCAGCTGTAGAGGTAGTCAGCAGCATCAAATTCCTGGGGGTGCACATCATAGACACCCTCACCTGGACTGTTAACACCAACTCACTGGTCAAAAGGGCACAAAAGCACATGTACTTCCTGCGGAGGATGAGGAGAGCCCACCCATATTCATGACTTTCTACAGAAGCACCATAGAGAGCGTTCTGTCTAACTGTCTCACTGTGTGGTGTGGAGGCTGCAGCGTCTCAGACTTGATGAAGGTAAGAAGAGAAGTGAGAATAGCAGACAAGATATCTTCCTTTCATAAAAGACATTTCATACCCGCGCTGCGTGTCCCGAGCCCTTAACATCATCAATGACCCCTCACACCCCCACCATGGACTGTTCTCCCTGCTGCCCTCTAGGAAGAGGCTTCAAAGCCTTCGATGCTCTGAACCTCCATGCCAGTGCGTTTTTTGCACCATTTTTTTTCTCTCAAACATCTTACATTTGATCACTGCTGTACTTTAGGAAATTTAAATGTCATGATAGCTGTACAAAGCGATATTTCGTTTTGTATGCACTCTGTGTATACAAGAAAGAAGACACAAGACAAGAAAATTTGTCTAAGTCAGAGTACCTATAGATTTTACTAAGGTAGGAGTATCGCTACAAGTACATTACTGCAGTAAAGGTAAGAAGTACCATACAGTGAAAATACTCCTCAAAGTAATTTTTTCCAAAATGTGACTAAAGTAAGTGTAACCGAGTAAATGTAAGTAGTTGCAGGAGGAGACACTTATTTGAAACCTTGCAGATACATTAATTAGGGCTGGGCAATGAATCAATTTAACTGATTAATTAAAATGTATGTTTACAAAGAATGAATTTTTGGAAAATCCAGGGTTTACTACTCTATCATCATGGTTGCTTTCATACCTAATTTGCTGGACCCCAGCAGTATTGGAATAATGAGAGCTGGGAGAGAAGTACCAGTCATAGTGCTCACACATCTTAGCTAAATACCTTTTTAATCCAAACTATGGGTTATTGCATGATCCAGTTTAATTGTGTTCTATTTACTGCTATTTTTCTATTTTTGTTTTGGGTGGAGGGTCAAAGGCAGGCCTCAGTTAGATTGCATCAGTTGGAAAGATGTCCTCCCAGTAAGCTAAAAGCAGTATATTCCACTAAATGATGTCCTTATTATTACCTTAATAAAATATCAGGATTCATTAATAAGATCATTTTTATTTTCAAATATTTGCATGGTGTGTATAAGTCATCAAAATAGTAAAACATGCTTCTTTGACATGCTGTTTAATGTTGGTTTGTGAATTTACAGAATTTGATTTTTACTCAGACTCTCTCACAGCATCATGAAACATTCTGTACTATCATGACTATTTTGATTATGAGAACATAGTAGATAATCCAGCTCCAGGAAGTAAAAATTCTAGAGAGAATTGTTTCAACCATTTGCATTTCCAGTGCTACAACACAGACTGGGAGCTAATCACCTGTTTAAGTAAACAGATGAAGGGAAACTATGCAGGGTTTTTACTTTCCAGACCTGAATTAGCCACCTCTACATACTTTAAATTGTTTTTTCATTGGGTTATTGGGCTGATTGTTATTAGATGATTGAAAGGCTGTTTGTCTTTCCCCTAATTAGATCTGTTTTTGGCTACATTTATTATACGATCACTTTACTGTTTACACAGAAGTAGATAGCAAATGACGGGAACTGGCAGCAGGAAGCAAACAAGGAAGGGCTACATCAAATACCACGGTAAACCAAACCCAGTATGTTAACTATATCAAGATCAACATGGCATTCTTCATCGTTTTAAGGAAAATGCATGCTCTTCAGGAAACTTAATGAGACATTTAAAGGTCAGGGAGGGAGACAGGAGATCAGGTTATCATAAGGAGCTGTGATAATTATCCAATATATATCTCAGGTAAAAAGTCCAAGTCAGCTGTCGTAGAAATCTGTCCCATGACAGAGATAAGTTTATGTCTCGAAGGATTTTATAATTAACTTTTACAACCACATCTGCTGTTATAACTCACTACCTGAGAAAATGTGCACACACCCAGACACATAGACACACCTGGACAGTTCTTTAACTGTGCTTTATAACATATAGCGAGGTTAAAAATTCACAATAAATTCAATAGTTTCTAAAAGCATATATTGTAGAACTGAATCTCAACACCAAAGTCCACTGATGCTTTCTCTGTTCTGCACATGGGTCAAAGGCTGCATCTCCTCTCTTGTGAAAACACACCAGTGCATAGCCTGTTATACATATAAGGTACCTATGTCGGACATGCCATGGTGGGAAGCTTATAATGTATCTACTTTTGGAGCTGGTTTCAAATGTAGTCAGTTTAATGGCTGCTTCATTGTGATGGCACAAGATAGCTTGTTGTATAGACTCAAACCCAGCTTCATCTGAATGCGGGCTCAGAGCAAGCCAGGTTACTTAAAGGAGGACATACACTGTATGATATTTTGTCCTTTTTGGGATGATTTCAGTCCTGCAAATATTTTTTTGATCCTGCCGAGTTTCAGGTTTATCATGCATCCCACGTTGTGTAGTATACAGGGAGTAACGGAGGCATATAGCTTTTAATCAAGCAGCATGCAGTTGGATGAAAATAAAACGTGTTTAAAATTCGGTTGGCCCTTGTGAGGCATTCATCTGTTCTATCCTGCCATTGAAGCTGAGCTACGAGCTACGAATTGAGTCCAACCAGTGCATTGGATCATACAGTGAAAGAACAGTGCATGCCCCCCAAACACAAATGTAAACAAATTAAGCCAGACTTGGTTGACTAAAGGCCAGTTTATGCTTTTGATGCATAGCCTCTGCTACCATCAAAACTGTCTCTATGCGCGACCACGCCACCCACGCAGAGGTTCTACAACAGCCGTCACGCACCTCAGAAAAATCCTGACTATATGTCGGACGGTCACAACCCCACACAGACCTCAAGTGGAAGTGCACAGACAAAAGCAGCTGTGATTGAACCTTGGTATGCCTTTCCGACTTTCTGTGTGGTCGTCCTTCTCGATTTGGTGCTGGGGCATGCCATTTTTAAAAACAGAGGAACAACTACAATGGACAACTACGATGAAAGTTTAATCGAGGAGGTTGGGAAGCACAATCCGTCGAAGTGCTTGCGATTTCTCTAATAGGCTCCCTCTTGTGCTTTGGCGGGAAACTGCTGTGCGTCCCTACGAATTCCAGACCAACAGCAGAAGCAGAAGCATACCGGCAAAACTGGTTTGCGACCAGACCCGAGCGACATTTGATGTGTGTGGTTGCAAATCACTTGACGGCTCACTATGTCTCCAGATATTAACATTTGCAAACCCTTGCTAGTAGTAGCTGTTGCTCACTTACAGCTTTTTCACCTAGATCTGTCTGCATTATAAATTTCCCTTGATGCTCGGTGCGGAAATTCTGTCCTCACAGACTCTACACAGAGGGATGAAAAAGGCGAAACTGATGTAAATTGAACATGAACCAAGCTTTACCAGTCTATTAAGTTCCTTAGTCTTTTGCTTACTGCTTTCCTACAAACCGGGGAAGCCTCTATGAAATGTCTGTAACTGATTGCACTTGATTTTGGTTAAAATGTGTCTGACTAATTGGAACTGAAAAGATCTGTACACCATTTCTCAAAATGTGCTCACAGTTTGTTTTTTGTTTTTTTTAAATATGCCTTATTTGTAGTTTTTACTTACCAGTTGAGCATTACTTTGTGCTGGTCTAAAAAAATATATATAATTATGTATGTTTACATGGATAGGTTTGACTTTAAAGGAGTGTCTGATTATGAAATGGCAAATTACCAAAAAACTAGACTGGTGGAGGTTGGGGGCCCTTCTTTGTTTTGTGGACTGGAATGGCTGCCCGTGTAGATGAACCAGCAGGATCTCATCAGGGGAGGGGAGGGCAACTTATGAATTGGAAGTACTGGCATCACTCAACAAGCCATTCAAAGCCTGAGAGCACAAACTGTTAGAACTGCACTGAACAGAAATGCTTGTGACTGGAACAATTAATGAACAAAGGTCCTTGAGGTTAATTTCAGATTCCTGCAGGATGGGCAATTTGTTTTAGTGAAAAGGCAAACAAAAGCAGAAAAACGGTTGGTTGATTGGGTTGAAGAAAAAGTTATTCAAGTGAGAGGAGTGTAAATCCAGCTCAGTAGTCCAAGTAGGTCATTAATAACTGCCAGAACATGCAGTTAACACCTCTCACAGCTTGTGAATTTTTTCTCCTAAATCCTTTGAAAACAGTACTTTTCCTTTTTCTTTTTACTACTAGTTTGCCTAATGTAAAGAAGAAGAAAACACTGACCTTGGTTTTACAAAAGAAAAGGAAGACTTTATCATAGTTATGAGCACTACATTAAAAACTGTGGCACTGTGTCATGCAAACACAGGACCAATCACTCCTCAGGTAAGGGTGAGAGGCGGAACGGTATTTAGCTTTAGCCCAATCACACATGAGCTCTCAGATGATTAGAATCCTCTTGTATCTTACAGAATCTGCCTGCTTAAAAATAGTGATGCACACTCACAGCCTCTGTAGTTTGTTTTGCATTTTGTTTCTTCCCTGGCAGAACAGGTTGGTTAAGAAATAATGTGCGCAATGGAAAATGTTTACCCAGAGAGAAGATAGGTATAATATTTTTGTGGGACGTACATATAATCTGTTTTTTATCAATGCAAAACAAATTCAAACCCAAATGACATTAATTAGCCCTTTTATTGTTTACTACAGTTAATAACTGCATTCTTTACATTTCTTTATAAGAAGGAAGCCCTGGGAGAACTGCACATCTCCTTCATCTGCAGCATTTTTGCACAAAACAAGATGCTGACATATTCCAAAAAATCCTCTGCAAGTCATGATTTTGCTGCACAGATATCCTCCTTGTATGATTCACACAGGAGAAGAGCCTGCACTGGTTTGAACCAGCATGATTTTTTACACAACAACACAGACAAGAAAGGAAACAATTTAATATAGTTAAACTGACAACTGCAATGCAACCCTTAAAATGCAAAAAATAATTTGACCAGATCTTTTATGCAATATTTGTTATTGTTAAAGATTCCTAAATGATGTGAGGTAAATGTGTTTTTAAAAAGTTTTTATTTAATGTAATTGTGTAAGTGAATCCAACTGACATGAATCTTAAAGCTGTGTATGACCTGGATGTCTATTGTGCAGATTCACTTATTAGACCTCATTTAATGTTTTTTCCTCCTTACATAATCTCAGATTTTTTTTTTCTCCTAGCACGATCCAGCCTGTACATTCCGGTGGTTGTCATAGCAACAGGGCAGCATCCCATTCCATCCTTTGTCCGGTGTCTACTCCTTTCGTTTGAGCTTCCCAGGCAGAGGGAGGTTTGAATTCTGCATGCAAATTGGATCCCCTTATTCCAGCTTCAAAAGCAAGGAAGCGGAAAGATTTTATTTGGTGACAGAATGTCAGCAAATGGCATTCACAGATCGTCACAGGGTGGTTACCCTCACATCGTGGGCTGGGGGGGTTACAGCACTCAAGTGGTAAACAGGAGGTATCATGTTCCAGATAGGGAGACAGAAAACAACGGTTTTGTATCTTGTTTTTATAAAAAAGGTTATATAAAAGCTTGCATTTAAAAAATTATCAGCACAGATTAAAGGATCGCTTGAGAGAAATGTACATTGTGTCCCTCCGTGTCTTAGTCTGAGAATCATACAAGAGAAACTGACCTGAATGTGGCTCATAATTAGGTTTAAAGTTTGGACTAAGGTTAAAACACTTTTCTCACTTAACCGCTAATAAACACATACTATCTGCCAATCACATAAATCAACTTCTCACATTTATACATTGAGATGGGATGAAGAAGAGGTGCTTATGTTCAAATGTGAGATAGGGATAAAAGGAGATTCAAGAGACTTCCAATGTGACATGGTTATTGAAGCGTGTTTTAGAAACCACCCATGAGCTGTGATATTTTGATGGAGATCAAAGAAAAGGCAAGTTGGCGAAAGAAGGTGATGTAAAAAATGTCAAAATCAATTGTTAAAATAACTACCTCTTTCAAAGACGTGGAACACCATCCCAGCAGCAAAAAAATACACCAGATTCCACTCTGATCTGCCTGCTCTGAGAAGTCTATGACATAAATAACATAAAGTCATGGTTGAGGTTGATGATAACATATGCCTTGTCCCTTTGTACCAACTGGATATTGTTTAAATGCTTCTGATATGAGGAGCTACATCCAACAGGATATTGCAGGATGTCGCATAACTCAGATCAACCGGTTTGTTTTCAAGAGTCCAGCATATCCCAATGGCCACAGCCATCCAATCTAATAGAGGGTCTTCTTGATGGAGATTTGGTATTATCCAGGATTTGCATCATGGATGTTCATCTAAAATGAATGAAGCAATTACAAGATGCTTTAACTCATCTCTGTATCCATTGACAAATTTTTGAATCAGTACAGCAAATAGTAAAGTGCTGAAGGTGAAAAAAGGGGATCAAACCTAGAAGCGTGATGTGTCTGATACATATATAATCTTATTTTAGAATCCTAATTTTGGTTTAACATTTTTTTTCAAGTCAACCATTCCCACTTTTATGAGCCTTCACTTCAAAACAGCAATTTATTTCGCAATGCCTGTGTTTCAGGCATATGCGTGCAAATTTCACCTGCTAGTCTGGGATTTCAGCAAAGCCGGAACAGGTGCCGGTTAGAATGAGGGTTATGATTTGGAGAACCAAACAAATCCAGAGAACACTCTTTGGCTGTAGTCCAGCTGTTATCCCTTACACAGGACTAAACCTGTCCTTTACTTTAGGATTGGTTAACTTGTTCCAAGGGAAGCCAATCAGTGCACTGATGAACAATGCTGGTGTGAAGCCACTGGAATGTAGGTGAAAGGTCTCATAAACAAACTCAGTGGCCCTTCCCCCAAGAAGGGAGAGCACATTAGAAATACATGTTTATGTTCTCAGCAAAAGACCAAAGAGTTCTCACCAGAATCCAAAGTTAACTAGTGAATGCAAGAACACCGAGTACCCAGACAAGAAAAACCTTGTTTTAGTTTTGCTTCTGTATTACCTGATGAATTAATCACCTGGAGCCCAGAGACAGACAAAATAGGTGATGGTATCAGACATAACAATTATTCTTGCTGTGCAGGAGTTTGGCAGAGGAGACTAGACTACTGTCCTCAGGCTGTTGCACTGAAAGAGCTGAATAACTTTCACATGAGGGCCCCATGGTCTAGTTTCTACCCACTGAATTGAGAAAACAACCGTAAGAACAAGTCTGGGTTGAGCTGTTGGTGAGAAAAAGCACAGCCTGTTAAACTTTAGTCACTACCTTTAGGCAAAATGCATCTTACTACTCTGTGTTTGGTTTACTGTAAAATCCTGCAGCACCAGATGTTTAAACAGCTTTGGCAGATGGGAGCAGAAGCTACAGATGAGCCTGGACCTCTCTGGATACCAACTAGAAACCTCTGTGTTCCTTATTGTTATCATTCTTAACAAAAAGGATATTTAATCAGTTCTAATTAAAACCTAGCCATTAAACAAGCGTGGCTGAGTTTGGAAGGCTACTGTTTAGCTTTGAATGAAAGAAGTTGTCCGTCAGCCTAATTTAACCAATTTAAGCAAAAAAAGTAGTTTAATACAAGAGTCACAGACACGTATTTGTGATAAAAATAAATGTTTTAAATGTTTCAATAAAAATCACCAGGTTCAGTAAAATTTATGTTTTACCAAATCAAGCGCATTACAATATATCGCAGTTAACAAAAGGATAAAACTCCTTGAGGAAACTCTACAAATGGCATTATGGAAAGATCCACCAACTTATGTCTGGGACATCTACAAGTGTACCATACAAGTTGACCAAAATGTGCCAGAATCTCAGGACAAACATCATTAAAAAACAGACACTTCATAAAATGAGAGCATTAGTAACACTGAGGACTGGGTAGTCAGGTTAACACATATTAACAGTACAAGAACTAGTCACATTTATTACTTTACACATGTTGTCCAGCCTTAGCAGCCCTACTCTGCAATATCCTGGTGCTTTAGTTTGTTTTAGTTCCAGACAGACAAAGAGGGAATGATATGGCGTGGGCTAAGAACAGTGTTACAAAAGCCAATCCCTGTTTAACGACACAAGGAAAAGCATACCCTGACTTCACCAGCTCATAACTACCAAGTATCTCATTACCTTGTTTCAAGTTGACCAGCCAACTTTGTATGTTAAAAAACCAACTTAGTGGGAGAAATAAAATACAGTACTAGTTTATTTTTTTTAAGAAATTTGGGAGGGCGGTAAAAGTCAGTCTTGGAGCTTTTTAGTAATCTGCTGGTTCCTCTCCCTCCTCATTCAGCAGACAAGTGCGGATCAGAGCTTCGGTCACACCGTACGGATCGCAGTTGGCTGATGGGCGCCGGTCCTCAAAGTAGCCTTTCTTCTCCTGCCCAACGCTACGAGGAATGCGGATGCTAGCGCCGCGGTTGGCCACCCCGGCTGAGAATTCATGAATGTTTGATGTTTCGTGGCGTCCAGTGAGGCGACGGGCATTGTCGAGACCCCCTTTTGGATCGTAGGCACGTATATGATACTCGTGTCTCTTTCCAAGCTTCTCAATGGCATCTTCGATAACCCTGGAAGCAGAAGCAAAAAGAGAGAAGTGTCACAAAGGTTTGATAAAAGAAAAAAAGTCACAATTTCTCGTAAATAAGCAGTTCCTACTCACTTCAGTCCACCGTCTTCCCTCATCTCTTTTGTGCTGAAGTTTGTGTGGCAGCCTGCACCATTCCAGTTTCCTGGGATGGGTTTGGGGTCGAATGAGGCCACCACACCAAAATCTTCACAGACACGGTGCAAAATAAAACGTGCTGCCCACAGATGATCCCCCATGTCAATCCCCTCACACGGTCCAATCTGAAACTCCCACTGAAACACCAAAAAATGGTTCATCAATACATTGCAAAAAGGGAAACCAAAGCACACATCTGGATCATATCATTACCTGGGCAGGCATCACTTCTGCATTTGTTCCACCGATGTTGACTCCAGCATACAAACATGCTCTGTAATGAGCCTCTACGATATCTCTGCCATAGGCTTTGTCAGCTCCGACTCCACAGTAATATGGACCTACAAAGGTATAGTTTAAAATAAAAACTTAACAATGCCGCATGTCATGAAGGGATAAGAAGAGTAATTAATAAGTTCAGCTGCTCACCTTGAGGTCCAGGAAAACCATTAGATGGCCAGCCGAAAGGATGTCCGTCTGTGCCCAGGATGGTGTACTCCTGCTCCATACCAAACCAGGGATGCTGGTCTGCCACCATATCCATCACCTTCTTACACGTGATGCGAAGGTTGGTTTCTGTAGAAAGCACATTAAATTAGCTAATGTAACTTACACAGAGCATTTTTCATATTGGATCCTTTTAACATATGTGTAGCTTTTTTTCCTTTAATGATTAACTAATATCTTGATTATTATGGTCTACTAACCAGCAGGTTTTCGGTTGTACTTCTGGACTTCACACAGCACCAGCTTGTTAGGGTCTTTACGGAATGGATCACGAAACATGGCAGCAGGAATCAGATACATGTCACTGTTGGAGCCCTCTGCCTGGTAGGTGCTAGAGCCGTCAAAGTTCCACTCAGGGAGATCTGCAATAAGGAAAGTGGCCATTAACACTCCTCAGACTTTGATTGGGGTCACAGGGTTCACTGCGTACAGTTGATTCAGGCAATTCTGGAGAATAAAGCTCACCTTCGATGCTTTTGGGTTCAAAATCAAGAGTTCTTGTTTTGCAACGGAGACCCTCTCCTGTTCCATCAACCCAGATGTACATGGCTTGGACTTTATCCCCTTGGGGGAGCTCCATGTACTGCTGCTTGATGGTTTTACTCAAGCTGGCACTGGCAGACGTGGCCATCTTGACTGATACTATAACACACCTGAAAGTGAGAGGAGAGGAGAGTAAATATATGAGATGGGGAGCAGAGACAGATCACATGTTGCGTAACAAGCTGGGCATCGGGGGTGCAGAAAGCAGCACCATTGTTATTTTGGTATTCTAGAAGGGGAGGGGAGGTGGGGGAGTTGAAAAACATGTTGAGGATGTGGAAGGAAAAAAAAGACACATTTCCAGTTTTCTCTCCCTTTCTCCGCTTCGCTGACAAAAGACTCCTTTCCGGCAGAGATGCTGACTAATAGAATAAGAGAAGGAAGACCAGCGCAAAACAGATGACTCGCTTAAAAAACCCAACACATTTTGACTAAACTCATTCCTGCTCTACATCTTGTTGTTGTTCACCATGGTATCTATTGTTTACAACAGAGTGGCAGGATTACATCATCCTCTTCCTCCTTTGAAATAAATACTACACCCAATTTTTAACCATACCTCAAAAGTATAAAGGGTCAAAGCAAACCTCATTAACACCACGTTAAATTAGTAAAATAAATAAATAAAATCCTTAATACATGCAACATTGTCACTAATAGTTATACTTTCCCCATTTGACCAAGTTAACAATAATAAAAAGCAACACAATCAAATAAGAGAAACTGAGGTTAGAAGTTACCTGGAGAAAGAAGAAAATTGAAATAAAAACTAAAGGACTGGCAGGTCCAATGTGGGGTTCGATGATGGTTCTTTAGTATCTCTCTCATTCTCCGGTACCTTCACTACGGAGTGAGTCGCTTTTATAAGAGCAGGAACTGGGACGCCTCACTTCTGTGATTGGTCGACTGGGCGGAGAGAGGGGCCACGCTGTTCGCTGATTGGACAGCCTCAAGGCTCCCTGGCAGCACCTGAGCCTCATGTATTATCTGACATCGGCGTGTGAGGGCCCCCCCTTATGAAAAAAAAAAAGCTTCGCTAAATGGATAAAATGAGAAGCAAAAGGAAATGAAATGTGTGCTGGGAATTAATGCCTCAAACTGCGAGGAACAAAACGCGTAACAGCAGGTTCCTTTCCATCCACTTTAAATTCTGATAAAGGGCGACACCGTGTGGCTGCTCTCAGTATCACAACGCATTGCCTTTTTATTAAAATAAATTTAAGGTGCAAATTTTTTTAAATTACATAAATATCCAAGTATAAATCCATGAATATTTTTTAATCAAGAAATTCTGAATCTAACATAACAACGTATCTGTCACGTGATTTGCTTTGATAAAGACCAATAAGACTTTTTTCTGTAATTAAAGCTTAAGATAACAGATATGCAGATAATTTTGATCTACTCCAACAAGCTACTCTATAAAGCTGCTATACAAAGCTGCGAACTCACTGCTAATTCTGATGTTTTGAATTAAAAGAGCTTCCTGGATGGTAAGCGAAACGTCTTCAAACTTGGAGACAAAGTCCAGTGGATTGTTTTTTAATTTCTTTTGGAATAATCTTCACCAGCATAACAGGTATATGCTTTTCTTTGATGGCAACAGTTTTTTTGAACCTTAAACAAAATTAAGTAATTGAAAATGATACTTATTTGTGCATAAACCCACATGCTACCAACTTTGTTTAGTTTGTACTAAACTTAATAGAAGTAGGCCTACTCTTCATTTGGATTTATGGACCAAAATCTGTATGAGTCTTAGTTTTAAGGCATTTTTGTTTTTAATCTGATACTGTTTTCACTGCTTTCTGTCTTCAGTTCATTTGCTTTAGGATATATTTAGGACATATTTTAGATTAATATCTGCGATCAATTTGTTTATTTCTACAACTTATTTATTTTATTTAAGTTAAGGATAAAGAGGCCCTTAAAAAGCCCTCACATTTCTATTTTATGTCCTTGGAGATAATTAATTTTGGATTTTTGAGTATTTTAGTAGTTATTTATCAGAAAAGCTTTCAAACCCTCAGAACCTGTGCTGGCAGTAGCAAATTCTTTTTTTTTTTTTTACATAGCTAATGGAGTGTTGTGTCTTTCTGCTAATAATAACCTTACTATTTGCACAATCCAGGTCTTTAAAACACTGCTTTCTTTTTGCTTCTGTCTTGCAGAATTAGAAAAAAAAAAATTCCTATGCATCTCTGCAGCTCCTGCAGGGTTACCATGGGCCTCTTGGTTCTACCAGGGCTCAATGATTTGAGTAGAAATTACTTATGGAAAAACTTTTCCTTCCAGAAAACAGCTGAGATCATGTTGTCTATGTCAAAGCCAGTGTTATATAAAAAAAACCTCCATCCATCCATCCATCCATCCATCCATCCATCCATCCATCCATCCATCCATCCATCCATCCATCCATCCATCCATCCATCCATCCATCCATCCATGATAATTAAAGGATAATTAAATCTCTATTTCCTCTCCTGGATTCTGGATTTTAAAGTGGGGAATTTAACGTATCAACTCCTCTGGCCTGTTCACACTAACTCCCATTTATTTATTTTAAACAGATGCTTTTTTAAAGATGTCCTGACAGCCCTAGCATATCTTATAAAACCAACGTTCTGATCTATCAGCTACTGAAGTGTGAACACAGCTCCTTTTGCTCCATAACATTATTCCAGAATCTTTCAAATGGGACTTTGGACTTAGATCTCTGTATATTGCCACCTGCTGGTTTTGGATCATTAGAGCAGCGATACAAAGATGCATTTTTAGTTAAAGGTTTAACTATTTAGATCTACTTGATAATGCAGTCTTGACTCTTACTCCACCACACATTTACTGTTTAAACTAGTGGTTTACATTTACATCACAGTTGAAAATACAAAGTTTTTCTATCTTGATTTTTGATGATTTATAGTTAATGCCATGTTTTGAATTATTTTGTCTGAGCACAACCAGTGGGACAAGGAAAATCTGTGTCCCGTAAGTCCTGGTGACTGAAAGGGTTGAAAAGTGAATTTGGGTTAGTAGAGACAACCCAGAATTATTAGCTTTGAAAATTCTGTAAACACATTCTCATCAAATTTAATTTTACATGTAGAATCAAGCAGCAGCAGAACCTATCTGACAATATGAAAATAGTCTAAAATCTTCAAACGGCTGTGCTGAAAACCCCAACCGAGACAAAAACATGAACAGATTTCTATGACCCTGGAAAGAGTTACAAAGCCATTCAGTGGGCAGCAGTGGTGAGTGGTTGGATACCATATTTGCCCCAAGAGTGAATTGACAGTAACAAAGTCAACCCCTTGATTGTATGCAGAATAATTAATAATCAAAACTGATTTTTGCCAATTATTCAAGAAAGACATCTAAAGCTCTGCAGGCGGCATGAGATGCTTCAGTTTAGGTCAGTTTTCATGATTTAACAGCAAGGAAGAATCTGATCAAAACTGGTATCTGTGAGAGAGTTTCAGGGTCAAAACGACTGGCAACAGAAATAACTGTCTCACATTTCCCAGAAGCTATTAGAGGATCCCCAAAACATTAAAGGACATTTCCAAGCATTGAAAAAACAAAAGAGAAACCTTTAAGAGGTGTGGTTCTCTTTAAATCTGGTGTAAATCTAACACAGCATTTTAGAAAAATAATGGCATCCAGAAACAAGGGCAGTAGTGTGACGCTCCAGGGCTGCTTTGCATCTTTAGGACCTGAACAACTTGACGTAAACAGAGAACCAGAAAATCCACCAAAAGAATGTCTTAAGCTACAGCACACACGTAGGTTATTGACAATTATCCAACGAAATCCATCCCCTGAATGAATTAAAGAATGGAAATGTAATTATTGAGTTGAATAATTTGAATTTGAGCTTTTTTTGGCTCAGGATTTACTTACAATTGAGATTCTGTAGTGTGATTTTAGCATGGATTATTGAGAAGCGCTTCACTGTGGCTTTAAAAAACATGCAAAAACACGATCTCTGATGGAAAAGACTTAAAGACTACACTACTTAGGGGTAGTCATTTTCACCAAAAGCTGGAACATCTAGTTAGAATTTCAAGAATATATTTTTTCCCCCCACATATGTCCAGATAGGTCTGAATAGCTTGTTGGCCATAGTAAATTAAATCACCATGTTAACATTAAATTTCTATCATCCTGGTTCAGTGATAAATATGCCTAGATTATGAAAAGGGTGAGGGGTATACCTTTACATAGCACTGCGCCTGCTAACAACTTTTGCAGAACAAGTAAATATAAAACCATCCCTGTTTTCCAAAAAGGAAATTATATCATTCTTGAATAACAGTGACTGGGGATCTTTTGAAAACACCTGGGTATTGTCTTACATCTAAAATCTATCATACGGTTTATTATGAAATAAACCTTTGCTATTTTCAACCACATTTTAGATCAGTAACTCACTTCTAACAGACTTTTGATGGCTAAATTACAACTACTACAAAAAAGGACAGGTTTCATGATGGAAAATAAAACAAGAATCAGGTTCCTTTGCATTCTGTCTTCTTTTGTCTTACATGTTCTGCTACATTTAGGCCTCGCTAATCCAGGTACTCAAGCAGACTGCAACTGAACTTCCTTTTTTTTGTTTCTTAGCAGATGCTTTAATTCCCCCGAAAGGCTTCTTGATTTCGAATAATGGGCAGTCGTTTCAGGCATTTAATTCACTGTTTCAAATGAAAGCACTAAAAGGTCATCATAGTGATGTAAACTGCTGATCCATTCTGCTGTGGGGGTCATCTGGGTCAATCATCGTTGACCTGAGAGTTGTTTAAAAACCTGCAGTAAAGGCTCACTTTATTCACTTACACTCATCCATAACAAGGGCTGAAAAGATTATTCAATTAAGAGGTTAAAGGTTTTATAGCATCCCAAAGATAGCTTTATTTTTTAAGAAAGGCTTTTTCCTTGCATTAAAAAA
This sequence comes from Cyprinodon tularosa, assembly GCF_016077235.1. Classification (NCBI taxonomy): domain Eukaryota; kingdom Metazoa; phylum Chordata; class Actinopteri; order Cyprinodontiformes; family Cyprinodontidae; genus Cyprinodon; species Cyprinodon tularosa. Next base: position 225,903 of record NW_024038971.1, on the reverse strand, counting down.
GTTAGGTCAGTGGTGCCACATTACTGCTGTAACATTCTAAGCTCTTGGAAACTGTGAGTTTTTTTGTCTACTCACACAGACAAAACACGTTGAGCTGACACAGATTTCTCAGTGTCAAATCTGCCTAAGGGTTTGGTGCAAGCTGCTTCACCAGTCTGTTGGGAGTTTTCTGACAAATGAAACCCAATATTTAAAAAGGATAACTAACCGGTGCTAAAGGATTATTGCCAGAGGATATGTGCTAAACATCAAAGTGGATAAAGGTTGCTGACTTTAACTTCTATGGAATACACATATTTAAGGAAATATTTTTAAAAAGTATTTAGAAATCTCAATAGAAAATGTGTGATCTCCATTGCAGACAAGAGTAAGCATTTAGTTAAATCTGTTCTAACAAATGGACCATTGCACATATAGACATAATAACTGTAAGGGTATCCATCAAACAATGTGTGTTGTAAGCACCTTTTAATTTTTTTTCTTCCTAATTGCAAACCTTTGCATTCGGGTGTGGAGATGTTAGTTCTAGTATCTATTGCTTTATCTGCGTCACTCATTTGAAAATCTTCTGCAAAGTTTATATTTGATCAAATACCTTAAACCAGCTCCATGATCAGGGCTGTAGATGTTCAAACTGTAACCTGTCACTGCATGGAAAGGACCTGCTGATACTGCAGAATTATAATGCTAGTGTTTTTACAGGTCTTATCACACAGTGTTCTTACTGAAGGACGTAGTGTGTGTTTACTGATGTTCTAGTCCTTTAACAGTAATACTAAATAAGAATAAGCTACAGGGAGATCATTTACACTCTTATTCTTGATACAAGATTTTGTGCAGGATTTAGGTTTTAGTTGTGAATTTAGTTTATAAAATTTAAAATTATCTATAATCTGAATATGTTTTTGAAAGGAGCAGTATAGTATGATTATTATTAGTCTGGTTTTTGATAAAACACAATAATAAGTATAATAGTCTATAACAGCAAAATCCACACGCACCTTTGAGATCATTAAATTACAGTTTAAACCTCACTGAAAGACTAAAACTATTGGAAAGATAAGTTTGTTCATGCTCCTATCTTAAAAACATGCTGCCAGCATTTGAACCACCCACAGAAAGTGGAATAATAAACAAATATAACCAGTGGGGATAAATTAGATGGCTAATAATGAAAATAACATCAAGAGATAATGTGGAAAGGATTACCTATTTTCAGAGATGGCAAAAGTACTCACTTTCCGTACTTGAGTAAAAGTACAGATACTTGTGTTAAAAAATACTCTGGTAAAAGTGGAAGTACTGATTAAACTTCTTTACTCAAGTAAAAGTAACAAAGTACAGGCTTGCAAATTTACTTAAAGTATAAAAGTAAAAGTAGAAACCACTTTTTTCATTCCGTTGCCTACATTTTAAATGGATTTCTGCCAATAGGACTAGATCTCCGTTGTGTTCATTTTCAATCATCTCGTCGTCCATGCTACTATGCTAACGCCACCGCCACCAAGCTGCAATGATTTGCCGCGAATGAATACCGCCGAATCTGTCGATTCATCTTGTAGTGGTGCGTCAAATGCAACGTAGATTCCCATCCAATTAGATTGAATTTGGTATTGATGACGTGAAAAATAATAACGGTAACTCCATTGAAATGATTCAAAACTAAAGTAACGAGCCAATTTTAAATGTAAGGAGTAGAAAGTACAGATATTTGTGTAAAAATGTAAGGAGTAGAAGTAAAAAGTCGCCATAAAAATAAGTAGTAAAGTAAAGTAAAAATATCAGAAAAATCTACTTGAGTACAGTAACGAAGTATTTGTACTTCGTTACTTCCCATCTCTGCCTATTCTAAGTAAAGGGTCCAAGGTCCGTGTTGCTTCATAATAATATAAATAAAATTCAGAAACCTTTGATGTACTGAGATAAATCAGCTTTTTAAAGATCTTTTTTAATTTCCTTCTGGGTACTAACTTGAAAAATGCAGCTTACAGACACTCTTTATCCACTACTTTGGTGCACATAATCACTATAAAACAAATCTGTGTGTTTGTTCTTAAATGTACAAGAGATCTGGTAACATTAAAACTGAAGAGAAAAATATCATAGAAAGCTAATAATTAAAATAACAAGAAATCATCTTTAAGCAAATATTTTAAAGTTTCTACCAATATCCAAAACGTAATAACTATCTATACCTGTAGAGGGCAGCAGCTACTAACATAAAATTTAACTTAACAGGTTTTGATTCTTTTGAAGTCCACCAGAGATACTGTCCTGCAACTTTTAGATGCTTCCCTACTCCAACACACCTTATGGCTGAAATCTGATCAGTTCTGCAAAGTTTTGGCCATGAGCTTTTGTGCTTGCAATTGTTGCAGCCAGGTATGGATTGGGCAAAGCTTTTTTTTTTTTTTTTTACTTTTACTTGAATAGTATCAGTATTAAGTGTTGCTAGTCATTAGTAAAGATTTTGGATATTCTACCCACCTTCAGTAACTTTACCAAATGAGGCGCAAGTTTGTTTTAACCTAAAAAGGCTCCAGACACAAAGTGTATGTTAATAGAATTATTTTTCTGTTTTGTAAAAAGCTTACTGTGCAGTTGCTGAGCCCTCTATGACAATTGGAAGTTAGGTTAATACACAATAACTGGTAGATATTGTCACTGAAGGTACTTTTCACTGTTCTAACATGTATACTTTAACTACACTGTAGAGTTTGGTAGGGTTGAAAGGCTACATGTTATGTTTAAGATTTTTATTTTTGCTTGAATAAAAGTATGTTGGAGTGGTGCTACTCTTTACTTTAGTACGATGTTTGGGTACTGCACCCACCGCGGCTCTGGATTGAGCTTTTTTCTTCTTTCTCATTTGTTTCTCTTTTTTGGCTGGGGGTGTAAAATCTTAAAGAGGGATTTTAACATGTTTTCCTTTTGTGATTTTGATTCACTAATCTCCTGATCCTGAGGTTTGTCACTCCGCACAGAAGTTGAGGAATAATGCTTCACACTCCTTACACTTCCACCCCACTCAACCTTTTAACAATTAGGCTCCAACCTCTCGCTCTCTCTGTCACATATATCATCTCGTTGCCTAAGACACAGAACACCTCACCTTAAAAATTAACACGGCTGACAGCCAAGTTGTCACTGTTTCGATGCCCAGCATGTCCTCTGTGACTCATCAATCCAGCTGTAAATCAGAGCAGGAGTAGCCTCCAGGGATCCTGTTTCTCTTTCACAGCATTTCATGCTGAGCATCAATAAGCAAACAATTTGCAATAACACTTATTGACAGAACCTCATGAAAAACTATTGATGTTTTTCAAATGAAAATCAACATGGGTAAAACCGTCTGCATTTCCAGATGTTTTTGGTCTCTCTGCTGTGTAGCAATGAGGTACGAAGGCAGAGCAGCATGAAGCATCATGGGTTATATTTAATCCAGACTCGCTGTTCTTTGGGGATAATAACTTTTTTGCTCCATTCCAGGACTTGTCTGTCATCTTGACATGGCAATATCTCCCGACTCTACTGTTTCATAGTCAGTTTCATTTATTTCCAAACACCATTTCACACCCTGCTGGCTTTAACTAGGTATTATATAGCAAGTGGGGAATGTGCTGCAGATTGAATCGTGACAGAGACAACAACGTTTCTGGTGAAAAATAAGAGAAAAGTGTAACTTAGAGACTTTATGAGAAAAAGTGTTTTTTTTTTTTTGCCATTCTAAGCCATATGATTTATATTTATTATTTCTGCTTTTTAAATTTTTATTTTTATTTTAAATAAATATCTTTATAGTTGCTAAAATTTAGAGTTTGTAAATAGATTTTATTGTTTTGTTTGTAAATTTGCTGTTAATGCACCTTTGCCTCAATTCTTTACACTTTCCTTACCATTGTTTAAATTACATTTTATTTGGTAAAGAGTAATACAATGACATTGGCCTCATGACAAATAAATATTGAAGTAAAAATCGATCAAATATTTCTGATCATTATTGTTTATTTATTAAATTAGCCTATTTTCTTCTTACCAAAAATCAATTGTGATACATGGCATGTAGATAAAAAAATAGTTCGGGAAAAAGTATTTAGTGGGCATCTAAGGATCTCCTACTCAGAAAGATGAGAGAGGTCTGTAATTTTCATAATAGATAAACTTCAACTATGAGAGACAAAATGAGAAAAAGGAAATCCAGGAAATCACATTGTAGGATTTTCAAATAATTGTTTTTTGTAAATTAATGTTGAAAACAGATATTTGCTGATAAGCAAAAGTTCAAATTCACACCTTTTAGAACCTTTGTTGGCAATGACAGAGGTTAAACATTTCCCATCAGTCTTCAGCAGGTTCACTCACACTGTATCTGTTTTTTTTTTTGTCAATTCCTCCATGCAGATCTCCTCTACAGCAGGAACATTTTGAGGCAACTAAGACTTTCAACTTCCTACACGACTCTTCTATGGGGTTGTGGTCTGGAGACCGGTTAGACCACTCCAGGACCTCGAAACACTCCTTTGTTGCCCGAGCGGCATGTTTAGGATCATTGTCATGCCCACCTCTAAATGATGGAAAGAGGCTTTGACTTAAACTCTCCTGATACATGCCCTTGCCTTTTACACGGATAGACCCTCCTGTCCCCTTTGTAGAAAAACAGCCCCAGCATGATACTTCCACTCCCATGCTTCACAGTAGGTATGGCGTTATTGGGATGCAACTTTGCTTTCTTCTGCCTTCAAACATGAGAAGTAAACTTTGTGCCAAAAAGTTCTGCTTCGGTTTTTATCTGACCACATGATATTCTCCCAGTCCTCTTCTGGATCATATATATGCTCTCTTGTAAACTTCAGACAGGCCTGGACATGTGCTGTCTTTAGCAGTGGGACACGCCTGGCATCTCAGGATGTGAGTCCATCTCAGCGTAGTGTGTTACTGATGTTAGCCTTTGTTATTTTGGTCACAGCTCTCTGCAGCTCATTCATCAGGTCCCTCCATGTAGGTCTGGGATTTTTGCTCATTTTTGTTATCATAATCATTTTGACCCAACAGGATGAGATCTTCAACAGGGAGATCATCAGTGCTCTTGTACATCTTCCATTTTCTTTCAGTTGCTCCTACAGTTGATTTATTCACTACCTGGTTGCCTTATGCAGATTCATTCTTCCAAGCCTGGTGCAGATCTATCATGTTCTTCCTGGTGTCCTTCCACAGCTCTTGGGTCTTGGCCTTGGCTGAGTCTGGAGTCCGACTGTTTGAAACTGTAACAGGGGGAATTTAATACAGATAATTAGTGCAAACGTTTGCTATTAAAACAGGAAATGAGTGGAGGATAGAAAAGCTCTTTTTAAAGAAGAAGCTACAGGTCTGTGAGGGCTGAAAAAAATAATCACATTAATTGTGATTAATCGATTATTGAAATAATGGTCAACTAATGTAGTAATCAATTAATGTTTGATTGGAGCATATAGACTCTAAAACATGCCTAAATGTATAAATATTTTGCATTTGAGATTTTAAAAAAAAATCTGTCAATATGCTTTATCCAGAACTAATCAAGTGGAAAGGTAAGTTTTATTTTCACCTGGTTTGATTCTGTAGAGAATCTTCTTTAAGGAACATTTGCAATCTGATTATTAATCAAAAAGTAATTGACAGATTAATTAATTAGCAAAATAATTGTTAGTTGAAGCCCCAGTATTTGGATGACCAAATACCTTTCGTCCACCAACATTTACAAATAAATCCTTCAAAAAGCCTACAATGTGATTTTCCTGGATTTGTTTTTCTCATTTTGTGTCTGATAGTTGAAATATACCTTTTTATTGTTAAAAAAGATAAATGTTGCTGTTTGTACCTTTCTAGCTTATATTTTTTGATCACTTTTAAACTTAAACTTTCTTGTTTGCATTATTCTTGCAGATCTAAATACTGACCCTTTATATATATAAAAAAGAAATCACCATAAATTAGTTACTCTGGATTTAACCTCTAATGTAACAAAAATACTAAAAATGAATTGGTTCTTTTTAAGACCATATTAAGCTTCCAGTGGTGATTTGGCACCCGACATAAGAGATTGACTATATACCCAAATTACTTGCTATAAACACACTATTACTTTTGCAGTACCTCCATATGTTAATCCTTCACATATCATTGTTACTGGACAATTTAGCATTTACTACCAAACAAATTAGCTTGTATCTCACTCACTGTATTAGCACTTAACACTCAGTAATAAAAACCCATCTTCATAATCTGAGGCGTTCTGATTGTAGTCATACAAAAAAGGTTAAAAAGTTTTAGAATCGGAAAACACCTGTACTCGTACTGCTATCACTCAATCAGTCAATAAAAGGGCTTCTTATTGCGATTTACCTTTTGAATAAAGTTAGCAGGCAGTGTAGTGTTACTGATATTCCTATGTCAAAAATAAAATGTGAACAGGACATCAAAACCATTATGATCAGAGTAATCCCTAAAATAATTTAGAGTATAGAAGTAAAAGGGAGATCAAGTAGATTTTTCTAAATTTATTTGTATTATTTTAGAAATTAGTTGGTTTCAGATAGCTGACATTTTGGTTTGGTTTTGGCTCCTCTTGGTATAGAAATCATCTTTAGCCTATATAAATCAACTAATCTGGAATTACTCTGAATAAAGAGAATTATAATCCAGAATTATCCTATATAATGCTTATTTTACCTGTAATTATAGAAGAATCATGTAGTTTATCCAGGCCAAACTTGATAAGATCAAATTCCATTGCTCATTAGCTTATATTAACGCTAAAGTTCAATGTAGCTAAAAGCATGTAGCACTTTGCTTGCTTGACATCAGTCTTTGCTGTCACCATATTTGGTTAAATTTTTACTGATAAGTGATTTTTTTCAAAAAAATCAGAGCTGGGTTAAAAAGCAGTCCAAACTAACACAAGAATGCCTGATTTTGACCTCCTGTAGGTCCATGGCAGATTAGCTTGGTAATAATGAGTATCAGAGTACCGTATGAGTTTTGGGGCAAAACAGCATGTTCAGCAGTGTCTATGGCAAGCCTTGGTGTATATATTCTATTTCCTTGATAATAGGAATTATTTTCCTGAAATATGAAACCAGGAACCACCCCTTAATTAAACACCCCTTTATTTTTTGTACAGTCTTTAACAAAGTTTTAAATTCTTAACTCTCCTAGATTAGATGTAACAGCAGATAAAAACCAAGATAGACATGTAAAAAAATGTCAGTTGGATAAATAAAAAGATTAAACTCTATAATAAATGAGTACTGCCTCCTACAGTTTGTTTTTTGCAGCAAGGGATTTCAAAGGCTGGGATGTTTTTGTCATTTATTAAGTCATATCCAGGAGCAGCCCTATGATGCTCACAGTGCCTTTATCCATGGATGTGTTTGTTGCGGAGCCAGCAGGTGGTCCTGCCATGGCTTGGTGGGTGAGCGGTACAGTCGCTGCTGCCACTACTGCTGACATATCAGAGCTGTTTATTAAGAGGATGACAACTCTATCAAGCCCCATAAGCGGGCCCTCGTGCACAGGAGTTCTTTTGTTACTTTCAGGGAAGGTGTCATCAATCTTGCTGCCATGCTACTCTCTTGAGCTGTTGATGGCAAACACGATTCCTCCCTTTCTGCCTGGCCTCTCCCGCCTCACAGCCTGGATTCAGGCGTAGCGATGGGGAATCGGGTAGATAGGAAAAGACTTTCCCCAAGAGTGCCTGTTCCTGACAAGCGACTGCCTGGACACCAGGGGTGGATATATGGGGCCAAGTAATGAAAAGACGTTGACAGGACCTGCTTGCTCTGTAATGAAGGTCCTCTTGAGCTGTGAATGGATACACACATCTTTCACACTTTCCCACAGATTCCGCCTCATCTGTTTTAAGCACAAAATGCAAGAGTTGAAGGAGCATCCAAGACAACGGCTCATGATGTTAAGCATTCACAATGCTGTGAAACTTTACCCCATTACAGATTTCCTCTGTTTATGCCTTTTATCCCACCTGAATTCTATATTCAAATTACAATAAACAGAGGAAGCTGCCTGTAATTACTTTTTCTATTTATGTTGGGGGAAAATAAGTTATTTCACTAATCATCACTACCTCAACTTGTTTGGCAACATAAAGTAGGTTAAAGAACAACACAAATCAAAAGCACTACAATGAGAGCGTTTCTCCACCAATGGGGAAAAAGGTAGAACACTGACGATTCTTCTTTGTAAAAGCTGGCCAACTAAAACCACTCAAACAAAGCCTCAGTTGAACCTCTGTGTAACTACGACTCAAATATTGCATTTGTGAGAGAATTCCAAGTCCCATGTTTGTTGTCCAAGAAGATAAGAAAGGTTTTCCAAACCCAAAAGCAGAACAGCATTATGACAGGCAATCATGGTATCAGAAGTGTGATGTCTTCGGCTGCTTTGCTGATCCACAACATGGAAGATAGAAGAGCGGTGTTTGGCCATCAGTTTGTCACCTTGTAGGCTTAAATACACTTTGGTTATTCAGTAGGAAGCACGAACAATGAATCTGACTTGGGTTTTCCATCACTCACATTGTGGTTAACAAAACAAACAAAAATCAAAGTGTGATCTAACACACGGCAGCAGGTCCACCCATGAATGGCAAAACAAAAAAATGTTGGAATGATTAAGATGCTTCAGAATGACCTTTAACCTGTCATTTATGCTTTGAAACCATCTGTTGTAGCCAAAAAACACAATTCTCAAAAGAAGAAGGAACCAAAACCCCTCCACACTGACATAAAAGCCTCCTGCCTGAACAAGTACTTGTTGCTTGTTTTTTCCACCAAGAATGTCATTGGCAGGTAGTGGTTTGCATTGCAGTTACTTTCTCCCTTTAGCCCCTGTTGGTTAGGATTCCCCTTTCTTTTAATAAATCAAATCATTTGAAAAGTGCCTTTTGTTTTTATTCAAGTTATATTGACCCAATCTTAAACTTTGTGTGTCAATTTGAAACTTATTAATGAGCAGCATATACAAATTTACCTTGAACTATAAATGCAAAGATATTTGTCAAGCAGCAACTAAGCTTGTTTTGCACCCAGGATTAGAAAATAAATCCTACTCTCAGCCCATGAAGACAGCTGAATTGTCACCTTCTTTCTGTCAGTGTTATTCAAGACACTGCACGACTCAAAGCGATGGACTATGATGTATGTACTCCACTTAAGCGTTGACTGAGGTCACAGACTCCATAAATGCCTCAGACAACTCTGATATTTTAATCTCTTTTTAGTTGGGAAACGTTGGACCTTTGCCCAATCGATACAGAGGGTAACAGCCTTGCCAAGATACCTCATGGTAACTTTTGATTGTTCTGTCTGGAAGCCGAAATGTCAACCAGAATAGCACTGCTCAAACTGAAGCAGAAATACGGCTGTCTGCAGTCAAAAACATCCGTCTTTTATGACACAGAAGCTTCTGACAATAACGAACACAGAAAATGCCAAAAATGCCCGAGGAGGAAGAGGAGGAGGGGTGCAGACTGACACCTGAAATTTCCTTTTTCAGCTCTCAAATCAAATCCAACCTGTTTAATTCATCAGTCAACAATAGCCCCCAAATGATAGAGTGGGAGGGGAGGTGGGATGGTGCAGATCCCTTTGTGAGCAAATGCAGCCAAAAATATCAAGACGCTCTCTCACATTAACATTGCTAATTTGTTTGCCAATGGTTTCCAAGGCGCCGAATAATTGGCTGCGAGATATTGTTTGTTCAGGTGTTCCACATAATTGAATCCTGCATTGAAAATTCTGCGGCTAAATGTTGGAGGAATGGGGAAAAGAAAAGAAATCAGGCACTTTGTCATACATTTCCTTTGAAACCAAGTGATTGGTGTAGATTAATTCTCATCCCAATAGCGACAAGTCGTGATTGCCACACATTAATTTTCTGGCTAATGTACAACGAGTGCACGTTCTGAATAATAATAAAAAAAAGAGAAAAACAACTCATGTTCACCCGTTTCCAATTAACGTCCTCTTGTTGAAGCTTCTTTTGTCGACTTTCATTTTTTTTCCTTTTGAGATGATACGCTTTCCTTTGCAAATGCTGACCTTTTGAAACTCACAGATTGAATTCATGAGCCCATTATTTCAAACCAAAATGCTGCTTTTGTCAGCAATCTGCTGTGAGCTCTGTGCTGATAAGCATGTTAATGTGTGTTGCTGCACAGCCAGGCCCCATACACACATGTGGAAGCAATATGGCGTCCAGCTGGACGCATGTGTTGACAGAGCTGGATGATGTATTTGATCATAGTTAGGTTGTGGGGAGGGTCATGTTGAGGTTTGATTGGGCTGTGCGGTGCTGACCTAACGCCTCGGCTCAATCAGTCACCTTGTCCTCCCCTTGACTCTTCACCCTGTGATCCTCCTTTCCCACCCCAAAGGGCCCAAGAAAAACAATCCTGGTGCTTGAGACCCTCCCTGCACTCCAACTCTTGTCTGGACAGAAATAAATTAGACATGGAATCAGGGGTTCTGTTTTCTTACACATTTCAAGCGCAGATTTCAAACGAAGACCCAGAGAAACTTTTCAAACAAAGACAACGAAAAGGTCAAGCTTTAACTGCTTAATTCAACATTTAAAAAGAATGCAAAATCATTTCTATAATACTTGACTTTTAAGTTCTTGGAAAATATTGCTTGGATGACAGAAAAAAAAAAACAGAAGTTTTAGCATTGGTTTTAAATGGAAAAATTGTCAACTGATCCTCTACACATAAAAAACTAAAGATTTAAAAAGGCTTTTGTACCTCAAGAAAGGGCAAATTACATTTTTATGGCAAAGCAAAGAAATTACCTACCCAAAAGCCTTAAAGGAATAGTACACCCAAAACATGATTAGCCTTCATTTTCTACTCACCCCCATGCTGAACAAAACTCTGGAGTACTTTTTTGATATCTCAAATGCATCTGGAGATCTGGGAGGCTTCTTGCTGTCTGCTGACATTCAAATAATGGAGGTCTATGGCGCCCGAGACAGAAAGGTCCATAAAAGTCCACAAAAACGTGTCAATATTCCTCCATACTGCTCGTCCAATGTATTCCAAGTGTCCTGAGTGGGTAGCGTCCACAATTTACTCGAAACGAAGTCATTTAGAATGTTTTTAGAGCATAAACAGTAGTGTATAAGATTTCCTAATAGCGCCCCCATGCGCGCTCACGATTCTACGGAAGCCGGCAGACCAAACCAGCGCATTCAGCTCGGCAAATAACTCATGCTCTTCCTCAACACTGAAGTCCTCAGACATTTTTCTTTCGTTGTTTCTTTCTTTGCACAGGTAAACAGCACATTTCTTCTTCTACGCTTGCATTATCGGCAGAGCAGATGCTGAATGCGCACTTTCTTCCGGTTTGGTCTGCCGGCTTCCGTAGAATCGTGAGCGCGCATGGGGGCGCTATTAGGAAATCCTATAGACTACTGTTTATGCTCTAAAAACATTCTAAATGACTTCGTTTCGAGTAAATTCTGGATGCTACCCACTCAGGACACTTGGAATACATTGGACGAGCAGTATGGAGGAATATTGACACGTTTTTGTGGACTTTTATGGACCTTTCTGCCTCGGGCGCCATAGACCTCCATTATTTGAATGTCAGCAGACAGCAAGAGGCCTCCCAGATCTCCAGATGCATTTGAGATATCAAAAAAGTACTCCAGAGTTTTGTTCAGCATGGGGGTGAGTAGAAAATGAAGGCTAATCATGTTTTGGGTGTACTATTCCTTTAAAGCCTTTTTGGGCCTTAACTCAAATTAATGTGACCAATAATTTGCCTAAACTGATTTTACTATCCAGATTTTGACAGGTTCCCAGTTTTTTTGTTTTTCTACTTTGGTTTTTTAAACAGCACATTTCATAGTCATTTGGAGTCCAGATAAAAATGTGTAAAAATAAAATAAAATAAGATAAATTACAGCAATAGTTGGATCTCAGTACAATCTCTGAATGATAAAAAATACAATCTGTCATGCTTATCCCAGCTGTGGTTGTGAGGGGTGCCGGTGCCAATCTCCAGCTGCAACCCTGGACAGGTTGCTGAAACTCACACCAGAATTTAAATGTGGGAGGAAGCCGGAGTACCCAGAGAGTACCCATGCATGCACAGGGAGAACATGCAAACTCCATGCAGAAAGACCCCAGGCCTGGAATCGGCCTAAATAAAAAGCAATAAAATAGAGGAAAGGATTATCAAACTTTACAATAACTACTTCATTTTTCTTTGTGTTTTTTTAAGTTGATCAGAACTTCACTTTAGTTATCAATGACTTTCTGTGCCCTCGGAATGTAACTATGACATTACAAATAGGCTTACTTTTTGTGTCCAACTACTTTACTGGATGAAGACGAGGTTTATATTTTGCCACCAACAAAGAGGGTAAATAGAACCATTCAAAGTTCCCTACTGTCAGATAAATGCTGCAACGTCTGACATCTTAGGGTCACCAATTGTTCATAACAACCATTGAATGCTTCATAAGACAGCAGGCTGTGTCACCAAAAAGAAAAAACTAAACAGATTTCTTGTTCTGCCATCACAAGCATAAGGAGTGTACAAGGACAGGACGAATTGTTCTTTCTCTCTAAGTTTCAAGAGCAAAAATTTATAAAACATTATTATTTTCCTTCGGTTCAGGTTTGAAAGTTTCTTTATTTCCTCCTTAAGATGCCATCTGAATTTTCTTGTGTAGGCTCCAACATATATTACTAAATGGCCAGATATTTGAAGTTGTTGTAGTGACACAGAAAGAAAGTGAATAGGATAAGTTCTTATTAAGGGGGTTGTACTTGACTTCTTGTAAAGTATGAAATGTCCCATCTATGAAGAACTTTGTCCTTTCCACCTAAATCCAGGAGAAGACTTGTTGAGAGAGCCAGAGAGAACAAAACAAAAAGAACATATCCAAAGTATCCACAGACAAAAAGCTAAAAGTGAAAATCCAAGTAACATTCATAAAATGACTAAGTTATATCATTTTTGAAAAAGAGGGAAAGGCGTATACAAAGTATCCTCCTCATCACTGTTCTAAAATAAAGAGTTTTCATTCAGAGGCCTCTCTTGATGTGCAGTAAGGCAGACCTCTACAGGAGGTCCTATCTGCCTACAACTATTAAGATCTACATCAACTTATTGAATGAACCTCCTTAATATGAGTCACAGCGACATAGATTTTCCTGTTAGGATCCATAAAGTGTTTTTCCTTTTTTAATGACCTGAATCAGCAGCTAAAATGTCATTAATTGTAGAAAATTATTTTGTGAGAAACAACTACTGGAGTAATGATGACTACGGTATAACCAAGGGAGAAATGTCTGTCTGAATGTCTGATTTTTTTAAATACGGTTTTTGATTTATAACAGACAGTAGGATACAGATTACACAAATATGACGTGACACCATTTTTTTTTTTAATTCTCATCCTGTGCCAAGTTGTGCATTTCTTATAACTCCCAATTCCTTCCATTTCTGCCTCTCCCTCTGGATCTGTTGGCAAAAATCTGTGTGAAAAATATTACTCTTGCCAACTTATCAGCTCTTTTTTGCATACTTAAAATTCAAATAAATAAAAAGTTACAAAACCTTGTTGAAGTCTTCCTAAAAAAACTTAGCGACAGATTCTCAACTACTCGAATTTTGCTTGGCCACCTCGAGGTTTAAGCTACAACTTCTAAGTTTGTTGGCACTGTTTTGATAACCTGTCATAACACGTGATTTCCATTCAGAGATCAGTAGAGTTTTTAGCAGTCTCTTTTTGCAACACCCATAAAAGTTAAATCATTGCTGTTGTTTTCGTCATTGTTAGGTCAAAGGCTGACAATATTTAGGGTTAAACCCCATTTTTATTGTTTTAAAAAAACCTACTTCTTGATATGATCTTTGAGCTGTTCTTTAGGCCCTCTTGTTGAATTGTGGTGTGTATGTCCCTGCCTGGAGACGGGGAGCTGCTGTCAGTGGGCACTGTTGCCATGGAGGGATGTGCTCGATCTGCGACAATGTTAGGAGGAGCATGTCAAAGTTACATCCGCATGAATGCCACAACCCAAGGCTCTGCAGCAGAACGTTAAAGTACGAACTGATAAAAGTTGTTATTACTGTAGCAGCAAAAAGCTCCGTAAAGTTTTGCACTCATCTTATTTACATTTAAAAAAAGCTTCCATTTCAGCATCAATAAGCATCCAACATCGTAACAAGATGTCTGCTCCTACCCAACAAAATCATATGGCTGAATTACCTTCTCAGCCTGTCTCAACAAGTTTCTGTAGGGCCTGGTATTGTGCCATTTATGTGGTTCACATCTAATGGTTGTAGGATAGTGGCTCTTAAGAACCAGGATTGAAAACAAAAAGACTCCACAAAGTGAGATTTTTTTTGAAAACTTAATTTACCCTTTACAAAATGTTGCCTTTCTTCTGGAAGTGATCATTTTGATGATATTGATTTATGCTGGGACTCACAGTGATGCTAAAACAAAGGAATCTCCATTTACCTGCAGCCTCTCTGCAGTCAACTAGCCAATGTTTTTGGTCACAAATGACTAATATTTAGAAATCCTCTGTTTTTCATGCTTACTATTCAGTCCAGAAATATTTTACAAAAGAGAACCACTGTCACTTTGAAAACACCACCAATGCTAATCATCTGAAGATTTTCCAGGTTTACGGTCAGAGCCCCGGCGGGTTTCTTACCTTTCATCAGTTTTTGCAGAAATGTTAAATTTTAATAATATGACTGTAGTTCTACCCTTCTTCTTACTAATGCCTTTATTTGGTTAAAGAAAACTAATTTTACTATTAACATCATCATATATATCATAAATTTAGTTATATTGTAATTTGCTATATTTATTAAAATTAGCATTATAGTGCTTTTCCAGTCTGTACGTGTTTTCCAAACACTTGCTTGAATTAAATCTAATCAAACCTAAACGGGAGCTAACTAAAAAAAAAACCTCAACAACTTTTTAACATATATTTCATTTGCATTGCTGTTCCCTTCAGATGTCATTTACTTGTAGGTTTCCTTTTTTCTTTTATGAGAGTAAAAGAAAAGGAAAATTAAAAGCATTCATCTTTTTACTAAAAATTAAATCTGTTAGTGTGTTAGAGACACTAGGAATTTCCCAGTCTAATAATCAGTGACAAAGATGTTATAGCACTGTGACAGAGTTCTATTTGCCATAACGGACATCTTCATCTCATCACTTTTCTTGTGTTTTCATGTATAGATTTTTTTCTAACTTATCAACTGTTGGCATCTGCGTTGTTTCCAGGCGGATACACCACAGTGGGCTGGGAATTCGGAGAATTCAGACAAGGCCACAGCAGCTCAAGCAGGTGGAGAAAAGTAAAGGGCTATTTACAGGAAAAAAGGAGGAGAGAACGGGTAGTGGGGAAAAAACAAGAGTCCTCTCTACTTGAAGTGTTTAGCAGACATGCTGTCAGACTCAGAGGTTAGAGGGGATGATTGTATCGACAGGCTTTATTTGCTGGTTATAAGTGAAAAAAAAAAAGTCAGAAAGCAGGCAGGGGCAGAAAACGCTTCTGATGCAGAAACATGCTATAAATCACCACATGCAGTTCATGCTGAATGAAAAATGAAAGCAAGAAACACCTGCTGAATGAGGCCAATTTGCTCAGCTCTTTGTATTAACTCAGGCATATTTGCTCCATTAGATAACATGTCCAATTTAATTTGGTCCACATGGCTTTAAAGTAAATTAGTGCTTAGTGTTATTGTCAGAGGGCAAAATTTCAACTTTGTTAAACTGTAAATACTTTGATTATGATTTATGGATATATTGTTTTTGCATTTTCACATAGCTGTGGAGTGTTTTAGCGTCAGATGAAGAGCACAGAACCACACAGTGCCATAGGAAATGAACAGGGTTTGATTTACTTCAGCTTTGTTTGTGAGAATGTCAATTTGTGTTTGGATCAGTCACTGGATTTATAATATTCAAATCACGATGCAGTGAGGGGAATGACAGAAACATGTAAACTCTTCTTTGTGTATATTGAAATGTACAAACAATTTCATGCCACGTGTTTGAGCTTTTCAGTCTTCCCTGCACTCATTTACGCTCTCACAATTTAGGTAGAGAATAAGAAATGTTGTACAGGATATCCTGAGCTACATTTATGGTAAAACAAGGTAAAATATAAAACCAATCTCAAACAAGTCATGTATTTACTTTGCTATTATTTTTGTCCTTATTTTTTTATTTGTATTAATCATTTCTTAGTATTTTCTGTTGATGTAGCAAGATTTAAGTAGATATTTTGTGTTACTTCCTCAAGTCATAGTTTGTTATAAGAGTAATTAAAATAATTGACAATTAACTCTCTTTTAACCATACATTATTATGTTGTAGTGGGACAGTTGCCTATTTCCACTCTATTTCCACTGGGCAATAGATGAATAGTGGGCCACTAGGGGAGAATTTAACAAGCATGTTTTTGGACAGTGAGGGCAAAGTGGAGGATACATGATAATATAGATTAAAGATTGAGAATTTAACTTGTATAATTTTCTACTACTGCATTTCCATTCATCCACCTTCTATCATTTGTCCACCTGTCATGATTGGTTTTATATCAAACATGCAGAACACAACAGAGGCTGGGTAAAAGTTTAACAGAGTTTATTTAAGATGTTGACAAACAAAAACATGAACTGGATCTGGATCTGGAACAGGTCCGGGTTGGGTTCACTGAAGTCTGCAGAGATGATAGTTTGATTAGCTGGGCAGGCAGATGATTAATCAGTCCTTTTAGATAATTCTGATTCTACCTTGACGGGGTCCAGGCTTCTCTTGTGAGAGAGGGAACAGTTGGGTCCAGAGACTGTAGGTTCAGCAGAGTACACAAGCAGCTGCAGCGTCAGCTTCTGACTTTGAATGGCAGACCTTGATCAGAGTTTCCAGCTCTTCACAGAGAGAGCAGCAGGGGAAATCCAAATAGGAATCTTCAGGTTTAGCTCACCAGGGCTGGAAGGCAGGTTAAGCTCACCCAGAGCTTCAGGCTTGAGACAGGTTCCCTGTGAGCAAAGACAGAGGAAGGTTAGAACCAGTTTTCTCACTTAGAGAGAACTTAGATTCTTTCAGGTAACAGAGGCTCAGGTTGCTAACCAAACTAAGGTCAACACTGCGGCGTTGAAGGAAGGTCTGGCAGCTGCTTATGAAGGGAAGGTCTCCTGATGAGTAGATGCGTCTCAGGTGTGCTGGAGGGCTCCAGCCCAGGAGACCCACGGCGCGCTCTGCTGGAGGAAGGTGGTACATCCCCAGATCCCAACACACCAGGGTCATGGGGGCTAATGTCTATCTCCAGCAATCTATGGGCATAAGGTAGGGTTCACCTTGAACAGGTCACCAGGAGAGCATAGAGACACACACACACACACACACACACACACACACAATTCAGAGACACCAGTTAACCTAGTAATCATGTTTTGGAGAAAGCCAGAGTACCCGCAGAAAACCCACACATGCACAGGGAGACATGCAAACTCTATGACTCCAGATCAAAGGACCTTCCTGCAGCAAAGCAACAGTGCTACAAACTGTTCCACCATACAGATCTGCTGCTCTTACATTTACATAAGGAGCTCAGATTCATACCATACATACGTGCCTATAAATATCTTCCAAAACCCATAATACATATTAGAATAAAGCAATATATGTAAAGGGTTCTTCCTGATAGTGTTGACTTAGTTCTTTTTGGACCAAAAAATTATTTTTGCAACGGCCAGCATCAGAAAACAAAAACATTGTGGCATTTGGTATGCACTACTGACTCATCAACTTGGAAGGTTCAGCATCTTTTAGCTCCTGCTTCAGTGAACACCAATGTTTATGTTGTATTCTGATCGCTACTTATGTCTTATCCCTCTTGGCATCCAGTATTTTTTGTCCCTTTTTGTCACATCAGATCATGAGTTTTTCCTCTTTCTTTCCGCAGCCCGCCAGGGGATTTTCCTTCCTTGTTTACTGTATGAGCATTATTATACCCCAGTTCATGTTGTGTTGTTACAGTAAATACCAAAAATCACTTATGTCTATTAGCAAATGGACTGAAAAATTATGTCTAAAACTCAGAAATAAGAAGCATGTTTATGCAACCAGAGTGCACTAATTTAAAGTTTTAGTGTGTGAATGGCCCCATTTAAAGGTAAGGAGTCTCTAAAGTGGATTTATAGAGAACAGACTGTTGTTGAACTGGCTGAATTGACATAATTAGACTAAATTTACAGAGAAATGGAAAATAAACCTGGTCAGTTTTATTTCTTATTATTTGTTTTTCTCAATGATAGTTATTTACACTAAGATAATGCACGGTTTAAGTTGTCATTATGTAATTTTATAGCTCCAATGATTGTTACCAGCAGCTGAGAAAAAAAAAAAAAAACATCTTTAGACTTTAGTTTATATATTCTTTTAATTATCCGAGCACAGCTAATGATCATATGGCCATCTTGAAAAATTATTTTCCCATAACTGGGCTATAACAGAAGGTCTATCACATTTAAAAGATTAAACCATTGGCAAAATAATTTCAATAAGACTTGTAATTTCTTTAGAGATCCCACATGTAAGAGACTCATTAGTGGTATTTTTCTCTTTGTCGACTGAATGAATGATTTTAGTAGAAAGCATTTGTGATGCAAAGTAAGTCACCGTTTGGTTTTACAGGTCACTTTACTTTCAGTTGGTGATGCCTCGTGATTTCTGACCCCACCCTATTCTTGCAAGCTCCAACGCTGAACTCTGTTTTTTCTCATCTCTGTGGCAACCAGAGCTGCTTGCTTTTGTGACAATGTTTGTCCATAGCTAAGGCGTCTTCTGTGTGCATTATGAACCTCCCAGTCCGCATCAGTGTCCGTCTTCCTCCCTCCCCAGCAGAACTGAGCAGCATGGGTCCTGCCACTGTTTGTCCCTGGGTGTCAGCGATTGCCAATGTGATACAGCTGATAATGGCTGCTTTGTTCACCCTGCTAGATGTGCTGAGGCTGTGCTCCTGTGGACCAGGAGACGCCTGGTCAAACAGAGGCACACAAAGGCTCTGGAAACGGACGGCCGCAGCCCATTCTCCACAGTCTGCTGTGCTGCCAGCATACGGCACCTTCCACAGCCAGGCTGAATTACTACCCTCACAACCTTTCACACTTATAAAGGCTTTCTTTCACTCTGTGGGAACACTGACATTTGCTTTATGCCACATACAAAGGGTTTTTAATGCAATTTTTTTTTTTACATGATTACTTAGAGGTCATATACACTATAGACTCACTGTGGGGGCATTCTTTATTCAGCTGGAAAAATCACAAGCACTAAAAAAAATGGAGAACTTAAAATGGATTTTCCTCCACTATTTATATCTAAGTGCCGGTTGTTGCTTTTAAGATGTTATTTTCAGTTCACTTCCTGACAAAGTACATAAAAACAACCCTGATCATACTAACATCTGAAGAGAAATTACTTTCCAATGTTGCCCTTTCAGCATTTACAGTCCTGGGAAAATCAGCCAACATACAGAATTCTTCCTTTTTTCCCCTTTGTCACACTCATCTTTTTTCAGTTCATCAAAACTTATTTTAGACAGAAATAGCTTAAAGAAATAACAACAGATGTTTCTAAATGAAGATTTCTTTTACTAAGGGTAAAAAGGCTACTCGAACCAAAGTGGCCCAATGTGAAAATGTAGTAAATCTAATAACTGGTTGTGTCCCCTGTTGTGGTGTTTTTGCTGGATTTACACATGCTCCTGTGATAGATTACAGTGATAAAGATGGGAAGCAAAACTTCTTGAATCTATGCATTAAATGCCTGGTGGATATTATGGAATATAACAGAAATATGCAGTCCTTAAATCCCCCACGCACAATTAAACGCTCATTTGTGCCACTCTTCTGCTTGGTTGACACAGGGTATCAATATTTTTAGTAACCAATAGAGCACCCAATATTAGCTCCCCCAATCCCCAATTGGAATTAAATCTAGCAAAATCTGTGGCACCTTGCTGTGTGATAAAACTGCACCTTACAGAGTGGCCTTTTATTGTGGGCAGTCTAAGGCACACCTGTGCACTAATCATGGTGTCTAATGACTATCTTAATATGACATACCTGTAAGGTGGGATGGATTATCTCAGAAAAGGAGACATGCTCACTTTCACAGATTTAGACCAGTTTGTAAAAATAAGGGAAATGGTTTTATTGTGTAAGTGTAAAAAGTTTGAGATCTGTGAGTTCATCTCATAAAAAATGGGAACAAAACCAAAAGTGTTGCATTTATATTTTTGTTGAGTGTTATGTATCAAGCCACAGAAATCCTGAATAGATCACTGGACAATCCCCTTCAGGATCCTATCCCAGAATTCATGGTTCCATCAGTTATGGCAAGTTGCCCATATCCTTAAGGAGCAAAGCTGTCCCTAGGCCATCACACTTCCCCTGTGATAGTCTTTCAGATGTCTTTTTTTTTTCCAGAAATAATGTGCTATTTTTACACAACATGTGAAAGATATAACAGGAACACACAGCTTCCAAAAAGTTAAGACTCTTGTCTTTTTAGTTTTTTTTACTGACCCACCAGGTGTTTGTTGATTCTGTTGAAGCAGGTGTGGCATGTTTACATGAAGTACATTGTGCTCACTGAAAAGGATTATAATGCAATGATACTTAATTCTTTCTAACGTATAACTTTAGATGTAATTTAATAATCAAAATAATGGAAAAACAGATGATTTCTGTTATCAGGGCATATTGCATAGAGGACCTTCATGTGTCGTCCTTTTATTTGTATTAAGAAACTCCACAAAACATAATCTCTTTTACAAATATAACCCATATCTTCATGTATGGTCTGTCCTCCCTCTGGAGGAAATGAGGAAAAGTGATTAGGAATCCGTTCTGGGCTTCTATTTTTATTTTATGGCATAGTTTCTCACTTTTTTTCTCTGGATCTTAACTTTATCAATATCTTATCTAAACTGGATTGGATGCTGAGACATGACACAAAGTTCATGAACAAAAGCAGCTTCAAGCATGGAGAACTGATATCCGTCTGAGAGAAAAGCTCCCCTGCTACAAAGAGTCCTGTCACCATTTAAAAGCCATCTGAATGTCCTTGATGCTATAGAGGAAAGTTACAGCAGATGTAGCTGCTTCATCTTTGTTTCCACCAGTTATCCACGCTCTTGTGCCAAACCTCTCAGCTTTTGACTGGAGGAAACAAAACCAGTAAAGGACATCCTCACAGTTTTGTTGAAATCCTGTGGTTTTGTTCAGCCTATCTTGTTTGGAGCAGATTACAGTGTGTCCAAACGTCCTCGCTCCCCAGGGTAGCTTCTGTATGCTTCAGGTATTGTGACCAAGCAGGCAGGTTGGTGGACCTGGGCCCGGGGGCGCCTTGGAGAGAAGAGAGGACAGTGGCTGCGTTTGTTTGCCGGTGAAAGGGATTACAGGTCCTGACGGCCATGATTAATCACCCAGAGGCAGACATCTGAATACAACCGGGGAAAAGGTTCAACTTTTTAATTCATCCCGCACACAATCTATTCACACCAGCTGTTGGCACTGCTTTCCCTCATCTCCCTCCTCTTTCTTCTCGGTGACCATTGCCTCACGCCGTCTTTCTTCCCCATTTACGCCTCGTGTAATTATCTGGGGACGCAGTTGCTGTAATTGTGGGGGGTGCCTGGACAACGCTCTATTTTTATTGGAGATGGGTTTCTTTCTTCTTTGTGGGAGAACAGTTAATTGACTTTGTTAATGCTTTTGGGGATCAGTGATTTCTCAACAACAAATGACCTTTATGGAGCTCAGCAGCACATATTGTTTACTGTGTGTGTCCGTGCGCTCACAAAAGTGTGTTGCTCCACTGTGACCTTTTCTCAAGTCAGGTGTGTGTGGATGTGTGTGTGCATGCAGGCAGAAAAATATTTCCCCCTCAAAGCTCCTTTTTCCAAAACACTTCAAATTCATAAACAGCCCTGCGCTGCACCGGCACTGAAAGACAGACAGCTCAAATCCTGGGTTTTGAATAAATTTCACATCTCACCATGTTCATATCCACTCATATGAGCAGGCCTTCTCATTAAGACTCAGCAGGTTATATGATGGTATTGCTGTAATCCCTGGAGCAAAATGAACAGGGACAGCTACACTGCTTAATGCAAGGTAGCCTAGCAACAGATAGCGGGATGGCGATGGAAACATACCCTCATATTTATGTTTACATGAGAGAATGATTTGTCTGTCAGGCTGATGGATCCTAATGTTCTCCTCTCTCCAGGGCTTTTTCTTGTGCTGCATGCGGGGCCTGACACTTACCCTGAAGGACAGGCACCACCTTCTCCAACACGCATGAATACTTAATACTGTTAGGCTGCATTTATGCAAAGAATGGAAATGGCACAAGAACATGGGGGGAGAGGGTGACTAAAATGCATCAAAACATGACACGGTATGCATCGAAAACACCAAAGGAGGGTGTAGAGAGTGACGGCGGACATAAGAGAAGACAGAGTAGCGCATTGTTTCTTTTTGCTGCACATTTCTAACAGTATGTGAGTAATAAGATTAGAGCTGAATAGAAAGCAGCCTTTTGGTGTCCCTGGCCGCCATTGACAACTGACAATATAAACTCAGGTCACTTCCAACAAGCACAGAGCTATATGACTTGATGAAGTCTGTCTTTACTGTATGTCCAGCTCCTCCAGGGACAGACTACATCAACTCAATTAGCCTGGCACAGCCTGAGTATCAGCACTATAGATTAGATTTCACCCTGCCTGTTTACCAGAGAACGGTCCGCAGAATAAATATATAGAATTTTTTTTTTCTCCCTGAGAAAAATGATGATAGTCAGAGCGTCTATTACAAGCTCCTTGCACCGTGCGGCTTTGGGTGAAAGGCTAGGAGAGATATAAAGAAGTATTTTTTGTTAGCTGATAGGCGCATCCCTGCTCATCCTGGGAACTCGTTTCCATAGTTACATTGATGTTGTTAGAGTGAGAAGATCAGGTATTCCAGCGAGTGATCTTTTACATGAGCTGTGCTCCCTTTTCTATTGATTTCATCCCTAGCAGAAAAAAAAGCTCAGCCCATTGCACACCAGCTCTGAGATATTGTGGAAGTTAAAAAAGGCTTGAAATGAACTGGCCAAAAAAAAAGAAAGAGAATTGAAACTCAAAAAGCACAATATAATCTCAGATATCATGTCCAGTTGGTCTTAGAGGCAGCTTAAAGATCCACAAACCACAAAACGACGCAGGCCATGACATGAATCTAATCACTGTCTGTCAATGATCGGTGTGTTGTTAGCCACTTGCCTGCATGCTTCCTATGATATCCTCACAACAGTGTGCTGTAACGCTAATGACTCTGAAAAGAGTTAATCACTGCATCGCGGTTAGCCACACGCTTGCCTCTTGCAGCATGTTTGGTGTGTTCCAGGGGTTAGCAAAACACTGGTGTAACACATGATCGCTCTTTATGAGGCTGGGGCCTGCAAGAGGGAGAGGGGGCCCGCAGACGATGCTAAAAAGACGGTAATGACAGCCATTCACCGCAATCCAATTATGCAAAAGGGAGTCTAAACAATTCCATCATCCCCTAAATTAGATTGTCCTAACGAGATAAAGGCACCAATTAATCCTGAATTAATTTCTACAGCTCATTTTCCCCAGAAAACACTCTAATATGCAAATGCCAACGAGAGACAGGGAGGCATCTTTCTGCAGGGGATCACAATTCCTCTGCATTTTGGTCTTTCTTGTGAACTTAGACATCTTGTGGTAAAAAAAATAAAAGATTTAAAGATATTATAAACCTCTAATTTAACTCAAAAGCTTTTCATACAAAGAACATGAGATCAGATTTGTTTGGCTTCATAGAAGTTAAATCACTAGAATATTGAGTATTTAAACTTTATCAATGAAACACAATGTACTATTTTGCTTTACACTACCTAAGGCTGTGTGATATCTCCTCCAATTTTCTTCAGAAGCAAAATGATAGCACAGCTGCTAGAGCATCATGGTTTCAGCAAAGCTAAAGTTTAGAAATGACTGGTGAGTCTAGTGTAATGTGAGTTAATGTGTTGTCTTAATGGGCCTCCTTTCAGGTTTTGACAACACAAACTGAAAAATATGTAAATGAGAGGAGCATTGTGGGAATTTTGGCTTTATTAAAATACACCATATTTCAGCACACTCTGTAGGAGAGAATCAAATCCCAGTCGATACCAGGCTGAATGCAAATGTCACATGATGACATCACCTGGCAATACCTGATTTCCTGTCCAGGTTTGGCTTCATTGCTTTCCAATGGAAAAAATGTTTCCAGCATCCTATGAAAGTGTGTCTATGTCGGCTGAGCTCCAGTAGGTAGCTTCTTTGTAAAACAGAGACAACGTGATATACATATTTCTATGACTAAACACAATGAATCATGCTTAGAATTTTAAGAGACTTGATTTCTGGAGGCCCAGTTAGGGCTTAAAGCTACTCTACTTCCAGCATGCCATTTTAAAGGGCCTATATCATGCAAAATCTTATTTTTGGGGCTTTTATTTCTGACATAATGCTATTCCTCTTTTGAAATCCCGCCCAAAGTAGTGTTTCACTTGATTCAAGCACATCCGATTAAACCTTTTGAATTCTGCTTTGAGCAGCAGCTCAACACTGTTTTATGGAGAATGATGTTAACACACCTCTCCACAACAACCGTATCTTGACTACACCGTACCTGCTGATTAAACAACTTGCCCACTTGCTCCTATCAGTGAGCAATGATGTGATCCTCTCTGCTTAAAGCTGAGATGAAGTGGCTGTTTTAGTACCTAATCTGCACAGTGACAGCAACTATCTTTCAGGTTTCAGATTTTCTTTAGCCTTCTGAAAGAAAAGCATAATTGCTAGAAGCGGCACAATACTGTGACATCATGACATGGGAATAATACATATTGTTCATGTGTGTATGAATTACAAAAAGCATCATACCGAACCTTTAAGCCAATATTGTTTTCTCTAGTCCTAAAAAAATACAAAAAAAATTCTTACATGGAATCTGAGTCAGGAACACTAATATCAATGGCACACCAGGAGGAAGGATAATGTTAAGGACAACAGATGGGAAAGTTCTCAGTAGGCAAAAAAATAATCAGATTTTGATCAAAGAAATGAAAAAGATATATTTACACCATAAAAAAAAATAAATGATGAAAAAGGGTTTAATTAGTTATTAGTTGATCAGAGAAAAACAGTTGTTTTCCAGGTATTCAGGGAATTGAAAAGATTAGCAATATTATCAATTTAGTGACAGAACACATTTTGTATAACTTTAGCAACAATTTGCAATAACCTGGTTACATTTGGTACATTTGGTGCAAAGTATATTCCACAGCCATCACTTCTTGAAAAGTTTTTCACCTCAAAATTAAAGGTTACTAATTATTTTAATAATTTTAATCAGTTGGTTATGGATTTTAAAAATAGACTTTCTATTTAGTTTTGATAATTCCTGGTTGAATAAACAAGTTAGGATTTAAAATAAAATACATTTTAGAGACAATAGACTTTTAAAAGCAAACATATTTCATGCAGTTTTAGCTTTATTGTCTAACAAACACATCTTCATCATATGCTGTTAAAGTCTCTTAACTCTGGTAGTTTGGTCATATTCTGAGAGTTTACCAGAAGATAATGAATATATTAAATAACTAGAGTTAGAAGTTATAGGTAATTAATACTTCATTCAAATCAAGGGTAAAACTAATTAATTATTATCAGTTGAATGATTATAGGGCTGCTCAGTGGAGCAGTGGGTAGCACTGCTGCCTTGTAGCAAGAAGGTTCCAAGTCTGATTTACGGCCCGGGGTCTTTCTGTATCGAGTTTGCATGTTCTCCCTGAGCATGCTAGGGTTCTCTCCGGGTACTCCAGCTTTCTCCCACACTCCAAAAACATGAGTGTTATTTTAAATTGGGTCCTCTAAATTCTCCTTAGGTGTGAGTTTATAGTTTGTACTGTTTGTGTCTGTGTTGCCCTGCGATGGACTGGCGACCTTTCCAGGGTGTATCCCACCTCTCACCCGTAGGAAGCTGGAGATGTGCACCAGCACCCCTTGCGATCCCGCTTGGGATAAAGTGTGATGGGGAAAAAAATGGATGAATGATTATTTGGTTACTGACCAGGGTTTTTAGCCTCTTACCTAAAGGGTTGGACTCCTGAATGCGGCTGTTAAAAATTCAGTTGTATTTCACCAATTTAATAATTTAGACTATGGCTATCAGCAAGGTTATTAATCGTCAACCAAATAAATATGTCTCTTTTCATTCAGATGCTACTGAAAGAATAGTGTATCCAGCCTGTGTGTTAAATCGTTCACTTTGTAAAACGTACACAAAAGAGCACAGATTAAAATACAATGGTACCTTTATTAGCAACATTCACACAGTATTATATCCAATAACTACAGAATTACTAAACACTACTGAAAATAAGAAAAATAAAGAAACAAAAGGCTTATAAGGCTTAATGCATTTGAAAGTGTTCTTTAAAAATAACAGCCGATAAAATGTGAATAAACCCTGATGCAGAGATATTAACTGCAGTCAAAACAATAAAGTTTCATTTAGTTTTATGGTGAAGAATAAATAATGACTCAGGAATGCATTAAACAGCAATAAGACTGAAAGACCCATTACCTTAGATTGCCCCATGGGTTCTGGTCTGGGCAGGTCCAACTGAAACAAAGAAAGGGTTAGCTGATGATGGAGCCTCTATAACGTGTTCAACATGAGGTAGCTGGAGCTACAATCATAGCCAGTCCAATGCAGCAGTTACCTTCAGCAACACGTGACTCATTCAGTCTGCAGTGAGCATTAGCATTCAGTCAAAACTCTTAAAACTATCAGCAGTTGAATCAGAAAGCTTATTTCAAATAAAATACCAACACGACTACCTATTCTACCTATTTTACCCAAGAGGAGCACTTATACTTATACTTTTCTTTGTTCTCCTGAGAGAACAAGAGCTAGATTAGTCTTTAATCTATCAGTTTGGCTATAAATAATCTTTATTCAAACTTTGTTATTTTATGATAAAGATAATGAAATTGTAAGGACAAAGATTTCTGTCTCCTTTTTATTTGTTTGTAAAATCTCTTAGGCTGCTTTAAAAATATTTTTTAACAATCTGTCTGAAAAATACAATATATATACTAAGGAATTTTCAACTCACAGAAGCATTGGCAAATGTGTCATCATCTGGTAAAGACAAGAACAAAACAGTACTTTGCTTAAAACAAACTGTTGGATGCAGAGTAAAGCTTGGAAATGTGTGTTCATTTGAAAACAAAGCAATTAAAATATATTTTTTCCATCATAATCATCATTATCATTTGAACAGTCTTAATTGTCTTGCTGCCAGCTGTCTTGAATCTGTATAATTGAGCGATCTGACATATTCTCTGGATAGATCCTCGGATGAAATCTTCTCCGCTGAAAAATCTATCTTTGTACTTCAAGTAAATATTTTCCCTGTTACAATTGATCATTCATAAGATTGTTAGCCTAAGAATTCATCTAAGTTGTTCCCACACTAACATGTAAACATAGAACATTTTGGAGTTTTTGTTAGACCAGATATCTGAATTAACCTGGTCTGGAGCTGCATTTTATTGATCAGTACCACCTGTGCACACTCCACCAACCCTGACAGTGATGACAGAAAACAACCAGGCTGTCAGTTGCCAGGCAATATTCACAACCACTGGCCCACATCAGCTAATTACCAACAGAAATCACATATTGACAGATGGGCCTATGCATATTGATCGTCCAGCACTGCCATGTTCTAAATCACCAAACACTAATGAATCATTTTCCGTTTGGGAGAAAAGGGGGGGAAAAAAGCATCAGTCTTTTGCTTGACATTGTACCTGCATTGCATAAAGCACATAATGTGGATAGACATCAACCTGGACTCCCCCAAGACTGATCATATACACACCCCAAAGCTCTCTGTTTCCCCCTCTGTGTGTGTCTCATCTCTCTTTCCTTCTCCCTCCATCTTTCTCACCTCTGCCATCGCTGCCTGTGTGTTACATGCTAGTTATTTTTCATGGTGGCTTGCCGGTGGAGGCAGTAAATACCCCTCTCCTCAGACTGCAGACCCAGAGTGACCCTGCAACCCTTTCTGTCTCTGATGCCTCTCCCAAGGTCTCTCATTCCAAGGTCCCAGTGATGCAGCGCTCCGGTCACAGCATACACCCTGTAATTCACCAGCCTGCTAGATCGCCTGCCAGGAGCTATTGATTTTTGTTTCCCCAATCTCCAAGAGAGAGGGAAAGAAAAGATTAAAAACACTTTGTCAGTTTGGTGGGGAATAAGAATTCTGCGCAGAGGGATACCTAGGAGGGCATCGGGTCAGGGCTGAGATACTGTACATCTTAATGGCTTTAACTATTTCGACACCACTATGTCTTTCTTTTTCTGACATTTTATCCAAAGAAAATTAAAAGATGAACAAGAATATGTTGATGAACTCCACCAGATTTAATTGGGAAACTCAGTACCAATAAAATACAAGGGTATTGATGTCTCTGTGGTTGAAAACAAAGGAAAAGTAATGCTGGTGAAAAGATTACATAGACTCACTGGCATCAATGTCACATTAATTTGAGGCTTTTGATTATGCATTTAATCCATTCTTTCCAATACAACATATGATTAAAGAAATGACAAAAATAATTATACAACAAATCATTCTAAAAATTTGAAATAACCAAAATCTTTACTAGTTTCATTTTTGTCATGAAGCGGGAAAGAAGGACCCAGTATTCAAGGCAAGACAGACAGTGGGATAATTCAAAAGCTTTTATTAAAATCTTAGACCGATCTGCAGATCTGTAGCGGCTGGGGCAAGGGCTTCTATGACTGGAAGCTCTGCACTGAAAAAAAAATAGAGGTTGACAGAACTTACATTTTCTAGGCAACGTGATGCATTTGGTTTTTTGAGTTTTCCTTACTTAAATTCACTGTGGTTGAGTTTACAAAGATTTTTGAGTTCTGCCAACTTAGGTTTTTGGAGTGTTACATAGAAATTTTGAGTTCTACCAACTTAGGTTTTTGAGTTTCACCTTTAAGTTCTGAGTTCTATCAACTTTGTTTTATGAGTTTGACATATAGATTTTGTAGTGTTATCTGCAAGTTGAGTTCTATCAACTCAGTTTTTTTAGTCCTACCAATCGTCTTCACTACCAATCATTCAACACACAAAAAATTATGTTAATACAACATTTTTATTGCTTCAAGCCAAACATTGCATAGATACAGTATAAAACCATGTTCAACAACATAATCTTAACTGCACAGATCAAAGTAACCTGACACTGGACCAGAATGTTCTAGATTCGTAAGAGTGATGATGAGGGAAAAAACAGTAAGACACCATTTTAGTAAGAGGAAAACACACAGGTTTTTGTGAAGTAAGTGTATTAACATATATGAAAAAATAACAGTTTTACAAATTTGGACGGCCTTCAGTTTGTTTTTTTCAATTGTAGTCTCTTTAAATTGGGTGCACCCTTTTAAAAAAAATAAAATGAAATAAAATGTCTTGTTTCCCAACGGAAAAAGAAAAAGGTTTTCTCTTTTTATCTCTGAGTTTTTCTTTTTAGTCCTACCACTCCGACAGGACGATGAATGCAAAAAAAGAAAGTCCTCTTCAGTCCAAATCCTTCTCTTCAATCCAAATCCAGATGTTCACACGGTTGGCTCGCCATCTCCATTTAAGGAGAGAATCCAGAATCCAGGGTATCCAAAACACCCAGCCTGCATAGCACAACAGGGCTTAGTTAAATCCATTCACTTCGGGCCGGATCTATCAAAGGTTTGCGTGTATTAAAACGTGAGCTATTTCACTGCGCACGCTAAAAAATGTAAAAACTGATCTATCAACAGCGTGCTAAAAGGATTTGGTCTTTAAAACGTGCTAAATAGCGCCTCTTATCTATTTAGTACTTTTTCTGCAATGAATATGCAATATGGGGCGTTTACACGCTAAAGTGCGTCTTGTGGGAGGAGAACATGTAAATATATTAATTTAGCACTCGCAAAGTGATTTATCAAACCTGAACGCAATTTTGCTAACGGTATCTGACTCTATATTTAACACGTTTCAAAAGAAGGTGCAAATGGTCTGTATGCGTAATTGCGCACACATGGCAGCGGTTATTGTCGCAAGAAGGAGACATGGAAATAAAGCAAGGAGACGCAGAGAACGCATTTTTTCACTCCGTGTGAATATTTTTGCAATGAACGAGGAAACGATCATCAAAACATATCGTTTATCCAGCATTGCCATTTTGGAGCTGTTGGGGGAACTCCGAATGGATTTGGAGCCAGCCACAAGGAGGACCCACGCAATACCAGATATCACAAAACTCCTTGCAACATTGCACTTTTTTGCATCTGGGTCATTCCAGCGTACGGTTGCAGCGAGAGCTGGGATCTCCCAATCTCGTTTTTTCAGAAGTGCTGTCCGACGGGGTCGGGGTTCTCCCCCTGCGCCTGTGGAGCAACGTACCAAATGCTGCGGGGATCTCATCCACAGTCACAGGCCAATACAAAACACCTGTTTTTTTTTTTGTTTTTTTTTACTGCAGCACATACCACCTTAGGGAATAAAGGTTGCCAATTTATATATATATATATATATATATATATATATATATATATATATATATATATATATATATATATATATATATATATATATATATATATATATATTTACTTATTTATTTTTTTTGTTGGGGGTCACTGTAAGATTTAAATTTCTTAATGCACTAGTTTGTACAGACTACAAACTACTTTGCCGCAAACCACAAAACGCGCAAAACCATCATTTAAATAGGGCGTCTCCAACAGTTTTGCACCTTCCACCAGTTACGCAATCACTCTTGTTAAATCACCCGCAAACCATGGTTCAGCCCCTCGCGCAAAATTCCAGTTTGCGAGCGCAAATTACTGCACGCAAAATTGGATCTTGATAAATCCGGCCCTTCTTGTTCTTAACTGTACAGTTTATATCTCTCCAAGTATGATAAATTTCAGTGTGTAATGTAACTTTTCTAACTCATTACGAATTAACTGCTGCATTACAGGGTTAACATATAAAATGTTAATGTCACTGTTTTTCTTGTAAAGCAAATAAAATCATGAAAGCAAAAAATCCACATGTAAATAATGTAAATAACAGTAAATACCCACATCGGATTAAGAAAGTAAAATAATGTAGTCTTGTAATATTCTGTGCCTGAGTGCAACAACACTGCACTACATAAAACAATTTAGAAATTTAATAAGTTATTACACTCAACTTAATGTCTCTTTTCATTTGTACAATGAAAATAACAGGCACACTCTTTTCTCTATGCATAAACACTCACCCGCACATGCGCGGCATAAACACGCACGCGCACACGCGCATTATACACGTGCACGTGCGCTGCTTTTCCTTTCATCAGAACGTGAAAAACATGTGAACTCATGCTTCAACTCGGTGGCAATACACCACAAGGGAATGCTAACTCACGGAGCTAACCGCTAACTGTCTGTACTTTGCAGCACTCACCGGGAAAACTGGTAAGGTCCCAGGGTCGTTCCTCCGTGGTTCTCCAGATGCATAAAATCACAATGTCCGCCAATCTTCTCAAACACGAGGGAAAAAGGCTGTGCCCTTGAAGAAAGGGATAGGAAACCCCGTACCGTAGTGGGCGTGTCCATGAACATAAGCAGTGCGCATGCCCATGAGTTTACAGTTGAGGGAACTCAAAAAATCTTGTATAGGCGATTTAAAACTCCTTGTTAAACCAACTTCTGAGAATTTGAGTTGGGCAAACGTGTATTTATTTGTTAGATGTCAAATTTATATTTCTGAGTCGGATTACAATACAATTGTGTGTTAGAACAACAATTGCCATTTACTTTTTTAACAGTGTGTTTAAAGAGAAGCACAGATTAGTGACCATGATAATCTGACAGAGGATGATTATCAAATTTAGTCACTAACCTTGTGTAACAGTTCAGTCCATCGTCATGGAACGAGGTAGGATGCGACCATTGGACT
This sequence comes from Cyprinodon tularosa, assembly GCF_016077235.1. Taxonomy (NCBI): domain Eukaryota; kingdom Metazoa; phylum Chordata; class Actinopteri; order Cyprinodontiformes; family Cyprinodontidae; genus Cyprinodon; species Cyprinodon tularosa. Next base: position 193,722 of record NW_024038971.1, on the reverse strand, counting down.
GCCAACGAGATGCGGCGGGCACCGCCCAGAGTTTCCAAGATGCTGCAGCCGTGTAGAACATGCAGGAGTCGAGCCAGGTCAGGGAAACAGATTAGAACAGGAAGGCTCAGAAGTCCAGGAATCCGAAGCCCGTCAAGGATCCCGATCAGAGAGGAACAGGCTGGTTCAAGGTTCCAGGAGACCAAAGACAGTAGTGACATAACATTCAGATGGGAACAGGCATGCTAAGTGGTTCAGAGGCATAACAGGTCAGAATATCAGGAACACCACAGAGCGCTAAAACACGTGCTAAACTCTCCACTGGCCCCGAGAACGAGAACATGAGTAATAATCTAGCCATGATGAATGGGACTGAGCAGTATTAATAGTAGCAGGAGCACGTGGACTAGATGAGCAGTAATTAAAAACCAGGCGGAGTTGGGCAGGTGACTGAAATGAGCTATAAGTTCCATCAGAGCCAAGATCATGTCAGTTTTTTATTGTGCACTTTTACTAATATTCTGATGTCTGTCAGTAAGAAAATGGAAGTTCAACCAAATGTTTTTGGTTTGTTTTGTTTTTTATTTTGTACTGGTTCATTGAAGAACCGCTCTCCATTTTATGTCAAATCATATGCCTGACGGTCAAAGCTTCCTTTAACTGTTCTTTAACACCTTGATTATTTTACTTATAAGTGAAAAGAAACTTGTTTTAAAAAGAATAAATCGGTCTAACATTAGGCTTAAATGAGTCATACCATTTCTAATTTAAAAGATGACCATTAGTCTTGCCACACTCATCCCTTTGGCATATGGTTTATTTGCAACTTGCCCTGTATAGATTTAACAAAGCTTTAGTGGGGAAGCAATGGAATGCTCCCCCACTACATGCTCCTAGAGAAATTATATTATCAATCCCAAATGTATATATGTGAAACTTTGCAAAATAGTAAATATCTGCAATAAATAATTGTGTATCAAATGTGTCCTAAACTTTGAAAGGCACTCTGAAAAAATAAGTAATTTCATGTTTAAACTAAAGACATATAACAGTTAATTTAGTTCTACCTAGATTATTGTTTAAAATCTGATTTCCTGCTTCAGACAAACATGGAGTTATGGAATACCTTAGTGTGGACACTTGGTAGATAACACCCCTCTCTGGGATTCCTGGGGACTTTGATATGGTAAACAAATGTGAGGAAGGAGGGGTGGGAAAAACAGTCCTGCATCTCAGAGGCTGAGTGGTACAACCACGGGCCTTAACAAGGATTTCTGACATACCGAGGTCAAATATTGTGATAAATCTTACTTGACAAAAAAAACATCCCAATATGGTGACTTTCTAAAATATATTTTGGTAACGTGAATAAAGATAGTTAAATGACAAGCCATCAAGTAGGTGAATATGACCATGTTTATTATACCAAATCTAAAACTCACAAAATTAGAGTGAGTGAGTGATTATATATTTTTTGCTCCGTTTAGCTGAAGAAGAAATCTTTTTTCTTTATAATGCACCATAAGCAACACAGCTTACTAATCTCAAAAACAATCCCAGACTGTTTGATTAGGCCTAGGCTATAATATTTTTCCCTGTGTGCATCAATAGTTTTGAAATAGCCGAGGTAGAAATCTGCATTCTTCATAATGCAACTTAAGCAACACAACTAGGCTACCGCAAGAAAAATGTAGTACTATTTCATTCTATTGTTTTGCCTTGCGTGCATCAATAGTTATAAGTAGGCTCCAGCTGTAAAACAAAATCCTTGTGACAGTTGCTTTAAATGCATGCTGAGAATGATCAGGGTTCAAGTTCGTTGATTGATTTTGTATGTATCTTTCAGCCTTTGGCACATTTCTTGGAAACTCACGTGAAGAGAGCTAAAAAGAAAGCTGGAAGGTGATGAAGCTGGACAGACTGCCTGTTGTGGTAGCAGTTCCTGGCTCATGGGACTCCTGAGGCAGCAAGGAGGTATCATGCGGACATGCACAGGGGGAAAAATTTTGACCTTGAGGAAGTTTTAAGAGATTATGGACAAAGATTATCAGTCAACCTAAAAGAAGCTAGCACACTAGCCGGCAACTCTGAATGGGGAAGCAGTGCTTCTAAAACTTTTGCCTATTGAATGAGGACATTGTAAGAACTAGTAAGAAACACTTTGAGGATCTCCTCAACTGACATGTCCTATCTGAAGTGAGCAGAGACTGGGTGCTGAAATGGACTTGTCATCATCCAGGCTGTAGTCACCAAAGGGGAAGAAAAGTGAGTACCAGGTGTACCAGGTGTCTGGATGTTGTCCAGCTGTCACGGTTGACATGCCTATGACCTATGGTCAAGAAATTGGGAACATGACCAAAAGAACAAGATCCTAGAAAAAGTTTTCTTCACAGGTTGACCTGGTACAGAGATGGGGGGGTTCAGTCAACCTGCAGGGGCCTGTAGAACAGATGCTTCTCTTCCACATCAAGAGGACCCAGCTCAAACATCTTTTTCAGATGTCTCTATTAGAGCATGTGAACGGAGCGGAGCGCAGCGCAATTCCTGCTCAGGAGGATGTTCGCTCTTTCGCTCTGCTGCTCAAAGTTGCGCCAGGACGCTCCGCTCAAAATCCACTCCGCACTCACCTTAACTTTCCTGCTGCTCCGGCGAAATCGCTCCACACTCACTCAAATTTTAAAGAGAAGGCATTTTCTGACTTTTTTCCTTCATGTAATGATGCCAGGGTCCTGGGACACACGACGTTTTACACGATTCAATGATGTGACCGATACATGTTTATTGTCTTATTTAACTGGCTGTTAAATTATCGCACCATTCACGTTGCCCCATGTTTCCTATTTAATTATCAATTTATGTTACCAGACTACATTAAAAAAGGTCACTTCGCATCCCATTGCAAACGAGATAATAGGGTATTATTTTCAAAAATAGGCTCTTACCACAACGATCACTTTCTGTAAACTCACTCACCATTGTTACACTTCGCTCAGCTCACATGCTCTGGTCTCTATGATTGTCTCATTCGGGAGGAGGTCAACAAGATGGCACACATCACACTGGAGGGTGGAGTATACCTCTTGGCTGGCCTGGAAGCTTCTTGAGCTTCCCCCAGTAAAGCTGGAAGAGGTGTCAATGGAAAGTGAAGTCTGGGAGTCTCTAGTATGGCTGAGGGACGACTAGTATGGCTACTTTTTTTTTTTTTTGTCATTTGAAATAACAGGCAGATAAACAGGAACTAATGTTTAACACAACAGTTTGGTTTTCAAATCTGGTTACAGGAGATAACAGCAAAAGACATAGGAATATACAGTAGTTTCATGCAGCATAGCCTAAAAATAACCAAGTCACAGAGGAACTGAAAACTAACAAAAGAAACCAACAATGGTTGCCTGGATGGGGATTAAACAAAGGTGTTTCGGATGATACATTTTAAATGCAAAAACTGTGTTTGGTGAATTTGAAATATTCAGCATTAATAATCTTTTTCACATTATAACAGCTGAAAACAGTTATTTTCTTGTGGTTGCACTGCTCCCTACCAGATTTTGCTTTTCTAAATCTGCTTGAAGTTGCTAAAAATCTGCCAGACGAACGGACAAATAAAACTGGTCTTATACCTCTGCAGTGGCTCCAGATGTAGTTGAGGAAAAAGGAAACGACTACGTACCTTTATAGCTCTAAATTAGATTAGTGCCTGAAAGCATTAGAATGCTGTTCTGCATGTTAACACACTGTCTTGTCGTGAGTAGACTTTTTAAACAATTCTGAATATTGTGTCTTATTACTAAATGAACAAGATGATGAATTGAAAACCCATGTGCTCTAAGATCTGCAGTTTCTTATTTCAGTCATTTTGGGAAAACCTTCACACTTGCGACAACGCCCAGTCAAATGCAGTCATGCTAATGTGATGCCAATACATTTCCCCATCAGATTGTGTTATGCATGGATGACTCTTATCATTTCATTGTAACTTTCAGCTAAATATGGAGAATGTTTTTCCCCTGACATTAGGCTTTGGTAATGGTGCCTTTCAGGGCCACTCTATTTTCCAGAATGAAATATTCATTCATTGGCGAGGACAGTCTTAGAGGAAGTCTGTCTGAAATGTGAATTCATGGTTCCAGCAGACATTTCTTCAATATTTGATAGGTCATCAGAGCTCTGTGTTTAATACTGTGCACTGCCTCCAAATGTTCGTTTTGTCAGTTTCGCTTATACTTTCTGTTTGTATTTTAGTTACACTTGTTTACATGTTCCGCTGAAATTTCTAGGTCACAAATCATTCTTTTTCTTGATTTGTCTTTTCCTTTTCAACAGGTTCATATCTTATAAGTTGATGTGCAAAGCCACCAGCAAGTATGCACTAAATCAGCCTGATTGCTTGCCAAAAAGGGAGATAAAAGGCTTGGAGGTGGGCACAATAATCCAAAGAGAGCGGGTGGTCTGCTTCGAGGCATAACGTTTTATTCTCTCATGCATATTCACTTCTAAGCCTTTGCGTATGCAGATGAGTCCTGTTTGAAGAGTGATCTCTCCAACCAAATCCAAGATTTTTTTTCCTCTACTTTTTTTTTTCTGCTCTTACAGCACCCTGCTGTGCTGCAGAACTGGCACAAAGGATGTTATGTGCAAGGTTGTGCATGTGTAGGGGGGGATTTTTTTTTTTTGTTTTTTGTTTTGTTGCTTGTTTGCAAGTTCGGGGGCAGCCGCTTTTAAGCATTCATGCCTGAATGAATGTTTGGCTGCGTGTCCATGTGTGCCTGCGTTATATGTGTGTAGGTATGCGCCTGCCAGACACTTGGCTTTGTCTTGTCCTGGCACCGAGCTCGCCTCACCAGATGTTTTCCTTTTTTATCATCCTCCACTTGAACGGTGCTCTTTGAGGTTTAGGGAATTTGTGTTGTTGACATTCAACTTGCTCTATTGTTTCCTGCTGTTTGTTGAAAAAAGAAAAAAGGAACAATAAGCTCCTCAAAGCCTTGTTTTTATTTTCATGTTGAACAAGCATATGTGTGAAATCAAGGCTTTCCCTTGGAAAAGGCAGGCTGTCTTTAACGCCAAAATATTTTTCTTGTAAAAGCATTTTACTAGAATATACCATATCTCTTTATGCACTTAATAATAATTATAATAATAATGATCCCATTACTCAGTTGATCTATTGGGTATTCTGTTGCTGGTCAATAAGTTTTTTGCTCATTTTAAAAAGTGAAACAAAGGTTAAAAATAAAGACAAAATAATTATACAGCATTTTAAATCATTTTACATTTTGTCCCAATTTAACATTAGGGTATAATTCTTGTCAACCAAGGCTAAAGCAACTCTTTTTCTATTTTATAGAAAGGGGTAATATTGGAATTTTTAAGCATATTAATCCCCCTCACTATAAACCTTTGTTTAAATTCAGTTAATTCTCTACTTATTGACTCATATCCTGTTTGATGATAATGTTTGCACTTTAAAATGTAATGTACTGCAGGACTCACTCTTTCTACTGAAGGCAATTATGGCTCTCCATGCAGGGCGCTATGCAACACAGGAACAAGCATTGAAAGGAATAAAAAAAAAAGGTTAGCTGCATCCACAGTGAGATTTTCATTATGCTTTTATACTTCCAGTCAAAGAGATACCAGGCTGAAATATGAACACTTTAAGCTCTGTGAGAAAGTATGCCTCAATAGCATGCTTGGTCAATAAGGCAGCTCATCTGAGCTACTGCTGCCCCACAGGGGCTGACTTTTCCGTTTTACAGAATTTAAGGATATCACAGTGCAGTTAAAAATGTCTTGTTTAGACATTTTAATGTAAACCTGAACTGGATTATTGAACAGTAATCTCAAGTTCTTTAAAACATATTAAAAGGTTATTCATTTTTTCTTTGATCTGTTATTATTTTTGAAACAATCAAGAAAGGAAAAGTTTACCTCTTCTGTTTTTTTTTAGCTTTAGCTTAAATTTAGATTGAGTAAAGTGAGAGGACCACAAACGATAAGTTAAACCTGGATTGAATAATTTTATGTTAAAATGGCTTACTGGGGAAGACATTTGTTCAAGAAGTAGTGCTAGGAGATGAAAATCTCAAACCGAATAGGATAGAAGATTGATGACTCCTGATTGTATACAGAGACCCAATGAAAGCATGACAAAATGATATTAATAATAAATAATGATTTAAGGTGGTTTACAGAGAAAATGCTAAGGATTCATGGAAAATGTTACATTTTTATTCAAGTTCAGGAATAAAAGTTATAAATTAATGGTCTTCGACACTTTTGCTGTACGTGTATGCTGAGGGTTGATTAAAAGTCAATCCTTTTGAATGTCACCATTCAAAACCAGTTCACAACATTGCACTAACGCCTCCATAAAATTAAATCAAGCTGTCACCTGGTCAGCGCCACCACCCACCAAATTCATGAACACATCAGGAGAGACACTGCCTTCAACTAACACTGAGAGCTGTCAAATAAAGCAGCACTTGTAATTATGGGCGGGGGCGAAATTCAGATTTATTTATTCCAAAATGAAGCCTGCCGATCGACAGAGGGACAGCTCTCCTCCATCTGTCATCGTTGAAGACACACGCGTCTGACACAAGGATTCATTCGTCTTGTCGTCTTTGACAGTCGGATTTTCCCGGCGCACTCCCACGAAGAGTCGCGCGGGATTTTTTGGAGGCAGTCTAAAGGAGAAAACACTCTGTGACAAGGAGTAGGCTCTTTATGAATGCAAATGAGTCTGGGAAAATTCAAAGAGCAAAGAACAGGCTCTGAGGCTCCGGTATCCGTCACATCTCCCCCCGCCAGGCGCTACCCACGCTTTGCCAAGAGGTCCAAGGGCTTACAGGGCCCTACAGCAAGAGCAGAGATACTCATGGAAATCCTTTAGCCAACACACACAGCAAGAACCACTAGTGACTGGAATTTCCATGAAAATTAGAAGCTTACTATTTTTACATGCCATGTACAGAATGGCTGCTGGGTTTTTGGTTTTATTATAAACCATTCATCTCCTCATCCCTCTCTCTGTGTGGATACATGGTTTGAGGATGCATCGCTTGTATCACTCGACATTTGGCTCCCCTTTTTATCATGTTCCAAGGATAGTAAGTCAAATGCTATGTGACAGGTCAACCCCTTCACATCAGTCATCCTTCACCCCAACCCGACCTCAGCTGCAAAGAGACACACCGGCATCCTCCACATCGGAAACCTGAATAAAAGTGGTGCTCAGAGGTTTGTGAAACCTTCAGTTCAGTAAACCTCAATGTGAAACTTATTGAATATTTCATAAGTGCGAGTGGCAAAAGTATGCAAATCTCTAGGATTTGCACAGAATGACAATTGCAAGCATACACGGTGTTTACTTTCAAAAACTGGAAAGTTTTTGTTGTGGAAGTTTGCCTTGGTGTGAGGGTTTTCTGAGTTACTGATAGAGTTTGTGTTGGGAAATGTTACAAAACTGTTTGGACACATTCAGATCACCACTAATCTACAGTCTAATTGATTGAGCATCTCAAAAGTTGGAGTTCTGTCATTTAAATTAAACAAAAACAATAGGGCAGGTTCCTTTAGGGAAACAGAATCTGGGTAAAATCAGATGTGGCTGCTACTCATATTACGCTGCTTATATACCTGCAGTAATTAACATTAATGTAGTAGAAGTAAATGTACAGTAGTAGTATGCAACCTGTGCTGGTAAATGTGTTACTCTTGGGCTTTAGAGCATGAAATGCTTAGCGGCACATTGTTATTGACTTGCCCTGCATGTGGTACTTTATATGGATGCTGCAACAAGAAATAAATCACACAAAATTTTCAAATGTGCTGCTGGAACAGAATAGGAGTGACATCCTTCCCAGACTCAAGGTCCAACTTCCAGAGTAAATGGACATCGGCAACGGTCCATAAGACTTTGAAAAACAAAGTAACAAACAAACAAAAACCTTTAGACAAGCTTTTATTATCGTCATTTAATTTTCCAAATAGTTTTTATAGTTAAGGGGGCTGGATATTTGTGGAAAACATCTTTCCTTTTTGGAAGTTAATTGAGGTAAAGACCTTTATGCATCAAATTTGCATGTTCTAACCATGCATGCATGTGTTTTTCTTCTGGTGCTAGGAAAAATATATTTAGCTAATTTGCCTGCTAAGAGTGTTTATCTGTATGCGGTTATCTGCCCTATATTTGTCTCAGTGATGTAGTAGTACCTGCCAATTGTGTACCTTGCTTAAAATTATGGAAGACTGGGCATAAGCACCTGTGGATGGGCTTAAAGGACCAAAGACAGTGGATAGATAGGTGAATAGATAGTTTCATACGATTGTACAGAACATAATTCTACCTTTCTTTTTTTTTAGATTTGCCTTATGCATAACTTGACACTGACACCAACAACACCATAAAAACATTGCTTAACCATTAAACAATGTTGTTCATCGAGTTGTAGCCTTTTACACTTTAGATCTTAACTTTGTCTGTGATGTTCATAGATGGTATTTCGATACAGATTTGTAAGGAAGGTTCTTGGTTTAGGAACTGCAGGGTTTCTACTTAGTTGCTTACAGATGTGATTCTGTTCTTATCTTTAAATTATAACCTTCAGAATGAACTGAAATGGCTCATATTGTGGAAAAAGCAGGAATGACATCCAGGTCTTTTAAATTTTAGGTCATTGTATTTAACAAGAATCTTCCAGGTCAAGAGTTTGCCAATAGGATATCAGTTCCACAGCTACAGTTCATGAAAAATAGTTGAACTAAAAAATTATTGTTTGGTTAACTGGTCCATTAACATTTTACCTCTGACTCTGATTTTAGTCATGAGAAGTGGATCATGACCAAAAGGTGAGATTCCAAATATTGATAGATTATACTGGATGGTCGCTGACTTATAGTAACAAAATAAAAGTTCCAGGAAGGCAAAAACCAATTATATGTCTATGAAAACGGGAAAAAGCATGAAAGCTTTAAGAGTTTAAAGTCTCCCAAACAGAAGTATGGACTAAAATAAATGTTAAATTGTGTGGTGAACAAATACAGTAGTAACCATTCAAAATTTTCCCACTTTCTTTGATGGGCATTTGGCTGGTCCCTTAAGATTCCTTGTTAAACATCAATCTTTGTACTAAAATATTCTTTCTGTCACGAATTGTGAAAATTAAGATCTAAAGAAAAGCGCCTTCTCCTGGTCAGACCATGTGATTCAGGTAAAGGGTGAAGTCAGATTTTAAAAATATGCCCGCCCAGGATAAGGAGGGGGTCACTCCAGTGGCTGGAAGGTGGCTACCATTCGGCTGGCATTTAACTGGGAAGGGCCATTTTAAATGGCTGCTACTGTAGTTGCTGGATGAAGTTTTTTTTTTGGACATGTTCAAATTTAATCATCGATTTATTTTTAATAGATGTCATACTTTAGAATATTTATACATATCATTCTTACGTCATAAACCTAACCAACAAAGTATTTTGGTTTTGCATTTAAGAAAAAAATAATTTTGGAACGCAAAACTGAAGTATGGGTGATGATAGACTTAATTTTTATTATAGCAAGAGTTCAGACATAGATGGACAACTACAGAAAAGCAAGTGCTTAGAAATGCTGACTCTGCTGCTGTCGCTTAATCTATTTGAGCGTTGATTAAAGTTTAATTCATGCCATCTCCTAATGCTGACCAATGTGTGTGCGTCTCTGCAGTGGGTCAGTGAGTAGTGTCGAGCTGAGCCCAGGTCTTTTCTCTCTGTCTGGGCCCCACTTTATTCGTGCCTGAGGGACACCAGGAGCTGCAAACAACTGAATTTTTCATCAAGGTTACTTCCTGGAGAGATGTGCCAGGCAGTCCCTGCTTTCTCCCGAGGTGTGTTCCTGCCTCATACATAACTTACCCTGCTCTGACCTGCAGCTCTCTCTGGGAGGAGCTGCTTGACCCCACTTCGGCGACTAGAATTTCGGGCGGCTAGAATTTCATCAAGCCTAAAGAGTCAAGAGTTGTTTTTGATGTACATATTGTCATACTTACTCTATATCAACTTCTTAAACATAGAAATTATTTTTAATCTGCTTTAAACAGAGGGTTGGTTGTAGTTATATATGCAAAAGTATTTACACCCTTTAATCACATTTTGTTATTTTACAACAATGCATTGTATGTAATTCCCCATTGTAATTAATATGGTGTATTTTTACTGAATTGGATTGAAATTTTATTATATATTTTTTTAACAGACCAACAAAATTTGTAAAATCTATATATTTACAAATACTTTTTAAAAGAAAAAATTAAAACTCTGGTGCTTACTTAGTGCTCTGTCTGCTTCAGTCAACATTTTGTAGTCTTTGATATTTGGTTCTTGAAGATTTGCACATTGTAAATGGAAAATAAAATATGCGCCTGAATAAATTCAGTTAACAAAGGAGATCGGCGTGAATAATCATAGTGGCACTATAATTATACATTTCTTGCAAGAATAAGAACAGACAGAGTGATGGAACCCCTGTTCTAATCGGGCTGATCTGATAACACAGAGGTGTACTAACTTTTTTCTACCTCTCTCACAGCAGAATATGTCACGAAAAACACACAGAAAGGAGACACTAAGTTAACAAATCCTTAGGAGCAGACATCTAAACGGTTAGCTTGCCTTTGGAAAGCTGAGAAAAGCGAAAATTCTCCTCTCAAGGCAGGCCCTGATAGAAGACGAGGCTTAAGTATAAAGCATAATGATAGAATGGTGCATATACTTCACGCTGGACATGTTTATGGTCACTCAGCTGATTTTACACATGCAAAGTTACAGTATAGGATATGCAAATGATAGTCAAATGTGGGCTAGTTCTTTAAAATTTGGTGACTTGATTCCTGATATTTAACAGCATAACCAATCCAATGTTTTAGACTAACACACATCTAGAGCTTGTCAAGGCTCAGAACAGGGCAGACAGTCAGATAATTCAAAAGCATTTAATGAAAAACGGTGGATCTGCTATAACAGCAAGAACATCTAAAGCAGGAAACTCTGCAGGAGGAAAACACTGGTTAGTGAACATGTTAATCTTACAGAGGATTATTAAGAACGTGTAAGTCACTAACCTGGTTTCATAGTTCAGTCCATGCCCAGAGAATGAGTAGGGTCCAGCTGGTGGGCTGCTGCAGGCACAGACGCCACAGGCCCGGATGATGGAGAACAAGCAGGAGACCAGATCCGGGCAGACGAAGGAAGGCAGGACAATCCAGAAGGCAAAGCAGGAGTCGAGGATGTGCTCAGGTTGTGGCAGGAACTTGCCAAAATTTTCCATGAACTGCAAAGCAAAAAAATTGCCCTAGCCAATTCCTTACCCTAACCTCTAAACCTAAAGAAATATTAGCACTCATGTCTCATACACTCCTAAAACTACACTATCACTTTGTAGGCTGAATTTGAGGGGTGTGAGAATGTGTTGTATGATTGACTTTATTAAATTCAGACTCATTCCAGGATCAATGTAGCATGGCCCCATTGATAAAACAGTTACCTATTTTTTACTGACCTTCAGCCTTCTACATGATTTGTATGTCAGTGTGTGGGGGTGAGTAAGTGAGTCTATGTGAGCTAGTTTGTTACCTGAAGGTACATGGTTGTTAGAGTGGCAAGAACGATAAAAGGATTGCAACACACAACATGCAGCAGAGTAGCAAGGCACATGTGGACCTAGGTGCAGAAGGCCGCAGCATCCCAAGGCAGACAGGACTGATGGAATCACCTCAGGGCACCATAGGGTGATGAGAATCCTGCCTTAATCCAGAGAATCAGGCAGAATCTAGAGAATCCTACCTGATCAAGCTCCAACCCATCTCCAGACAGGCAGGCTAGGCCTAAAGGGCTGGTTATGCTCCCGCAGCAGTATCTTGCACTGAGCTTGTCGCAGGTATGATGCAGACCTTTTTGATTTATGCTCAATATTGAAGCGTGGTCTGCGCTATGTCCACGCTACAACGCAAAGGGGGAAATCATGAACTAGCTGTGGGTCTAGATAAGGCCAAGGTGGTGAGGAAGTGGGGGTGAGTTTGGGTGACAACAGGGGAACATGAGGGCGAAAAAGAGCTGGGATCCAGGTGGGAAAAGGGTCCCAGCGTTCTCGCGCTCCTCGCTCTTCTAGCTGGTCCAAACTTCACGAGTTGTTTTCTGCAATGGCGTTCATACAAACAAAACAAGCTGGTACAGTACCAAACAGGAGATATGCATTGTGTAGAGCGGATTTTGATTTGACCAATCAGGGGCCTCCTATCTGCGGCACTGTCTGCGGTCACCTTCATTTTGGGAGAGGTGCAGCAAAGTGTCTGTGGAGGGGGCGGGTACATCTCTGCGTTCACCATGACACCTACGCAGACAACTTAGTTTCGAAGTATAAATCAGTCTTAAGACACTCCTGTACCTGCCAGGACCATATGCAAATGACCCAGTCTCCCAACCCAAGACCCATGCTGCCCCAACCGAGCTCCCACACCTGAAGCCTCCTAATCATCAGCCAGTTTAGTCAAATCAGAGATTCTCTAGCTCTGGTTGTGTGTTCAGTGTTGCTGTAGTCCTACTAAAAGATTCATTCTGTTTCAAATTCATTGCAACCCTTGTAAGACTTTCTTTTTTCTTTTTTTAATAGCATGATTTACCTCTACCTATCTATCAATCCACCCTGACCAGGTCTCTTTTACCTGTTAAAGAACAACTTCTCCACAGAAGACTAGACTGTCCCCCATAAATGTCCCCCATAACACACTGTTTAGTTTTCAATTCAATTGCATATAATCTGCATCTTTCCATTTTCATCACAACAGCGTTGCTGAATCCTGGTAAATACAACTGCAGTAATTCAACTAGTTTGTGTTTCTGTTGGGAATAGCGTCATGCTCTGCATTTACATTTTTTTGCTCTGAAGAACAACTCTGCAACTCCTGGTGGAAAAACATGCACTATTTATAGACATCATTTTTACATTTAAATTCATTTGCAATTAAAATCAGATTCAACTTTTTATCAAAATATTAATGCTTAGACACCACATGTGGTTTTAATATTTTAAAATATGCAATGCCAAATGATATTTCTCCCTCGTCACTCATTAAAGGCGCAAGTGCTGCTTTATCTGAAATACCGCAATCAGAGTCATAAACAAGGCCTTATTTATTCTGCCTGGAATTTATTTTCCCACCAGCATCTGAGTAATAAGGCCATTGTTGATCATTGGATTATATTAGAATAAATTTGAATTTCAAGTGAAAAAAAAACAAACTCTTTAGATTATCTTTCACAATAGTCAATGTTGTTTTGATTTTAAAACAGAACTAAAAAAGCAGGGTGGGAGCTTGTCAACGACACTAAAGCGAATTAAACTTGGAAAATTCTCACAAACAAAATATCTTGAGAAGTTTAAAGTCGTAATGTCTTTACTGCTTTTTTGGCACATTAATATCTCTTTACAACCTACTAGTGAGCCCTTTTCCCATTTTGACCCTGCTAAACAGAGAAGAAGATAAAGCCGGAGTGTGATCTTCCATTTCAGAGCTGTGCTGCAGACTTCCCACTCCTAAGTGTCAGACATTATCACCACCACTACCCTCAACCTCACCCTGCCCCTTGTGACAATTACTAGCCTACCTCCCTATTCAGCATGTAATGAGAAAACTGACTGATCGATTTCTGTCAGCCCAGTGAAAGAAGGCACAGTCAGACCTCTGAGGCACATAACTGCACAGTGTCCACATTATGAATTGCCTTTTTTTTTTCCAAGTGTTGAAAGCAAGAAAATGTATCTATTGGCACAAATTGGTATCAGTACTCTACCTTTTTAATGAAGGTTAATCAAAAAAGTATTTAGTCAATATTTGTATTTTTTTCCTTATTTTATCTCCAAAAACTCAAAATAACCAGGGTGCAAATGTTCATGGCTGGTCTCTACAGATAAAGATTTAAATATTTACTTGTGAAAACCTGCAAATATTTTCATTAGGACAGAGCTAAAATCTAAACAGGATTAGACTATCTGGGATTTATTCTTAATAAGATCTCTCCAGCTTTGTCATTTGTTGTTAAAGAGCAGTTAATAAAACCGTATTTAGCCAGAAACCCTTGGTCTTTTCCTCCTAATTCTTACCTACATTAGCCAGAAACCAACCTAAGCACTTAAACAAACTGACTGTTTGATTCAAATGTTTGAGAAGTGGTAGGTTTAAACTCGACAAAGGGTCTGCAACCTTTGCCACTGGAGCCCAGAGTCTCTTTAAGCCCACTGTAGAAGCTTATTGATAACAGGCTAAAAAAAATCTAAAAATAAAGTTGTGTTTTTTTTTCTTCTATAATTGCTTTTAAGAAGCCAGCTTTAGCTTTGTAGAACTTGTTGTTCTTCATTTCTCCTTTTTTTTCAGTCACAAATATCTTTCCCCCCAGTTTATTGTAGATTCAATATTGTTTTATTTTATATTTTTTCATTCATTTTTAAACCTTATGTGTAAAATCCTTTAAACCTAGAAGCTTAATTGTACACAGAAATAATTATTTTTCTGGATTAGAAAGTGGATCTGTGCTATTCCTGTTTATCAAACCACTATCTCTGCTTTGATAGAGAACTTAAAAATGTAATTTCTTCAGTCTCGCCGAAATGATCTTTAGAGCTTTTCTTAATATATTGAAACATGTTATCATATTATAAACTGTACAGAGTGCCACTATAGTTGCAATAACATACAGCCAACTCAAAAGCGGGAAATACCACATAGAGGTTTGAAGAGAAACAGGGCTGTGATCTTTTGGGGTTTTCAGATCCAGACTGGAGGAGTGGCTACAGCAGAATCCAGGAAAACATCTCTGAACTCTCTGTCCAGAACAGTGCAGTCCTGAGGAAAGCTAAGTAAAGCTCCCAAACCTCTGGTAAAGCACCAGTGCTTTAAGTGAAACAACCCAAGGGGATAGAGCAAGTTTATACACTTTACTTAATGGTTTGGACTAGTTATCTCCACTGGTTATCAAGTATGGAAAACTTGTGTTGACTGTGGAAATGATGCATCGTCAAAATGTAATGTGTTTTAAAAATTGTTATTACTGCATGTTTTTTTATGAAATAAAAACCCTAGAGGAATATTTAAAATTCATTAATTTCATAATTTCATTTATTAATGTCAATATATTGTGACTTCAGGTCTTGTCTGATTTATGATTAAAAACTCTACAAAGTGTTGTTCTTTAACATGATAAAAATGTATGCCAAAGAGAAAGAGGTGCTGAATTAAACACCTCTGTTTCTCCTATTTTTTATTTTTTTTCTGTTTCTGTAAATAACATTTTCTTTGTCTTGGGGTGAAACAATCGGATTAATCGCAATGAATCGATTATTGAAAAAAGCGTCCACTAATTTAATAACTGATTAATCGTTAACTGGAGTATAGCGACTGTAAGACATGCCTTTAGCTGCTAGAGCAACCCACCTTTAGTAGTACTTATATCTAAATTGTAAAATATATATATATATAAACATTTGAAATTTAAGATAAAAAAAAAGTTTTTGCCTGTCACTATGCTCTATCCAGAACTCCTCAAGTGGAAAAGATTTAGTTCACCTGGTTTAATCTCATAAAAAAATCTTTAAGGAACCTTTTGCTATCTGATTATTAATCAATTAATAAAGAAAATAATGCATAGATTAATCGATTTGCAAAATAATCAGTAGTTGCAGCTCTAGTCTTATAGTTTACTTATGTAAAGCGGTGAATAAGGTCAGGACTATATTGTCCTATGCCTTAATTCATCCATTAAATGTTCCCCTATCAATTTTTTTTACTTTGCTATCATATATTTTTTTAAATACCGGTAAATCAAAATGCTCTAATTTTGGGTATTTTTCTAACCAGACTTTATATTTAATGCAAAAGCTGTGATAATAGTAAATTTAAAAAAATTTAAAAAGATCAGCCCTCTGTTATGTTAAAGCACAGTAAAAAAGCATGATGATTGAACTTTTTCTATGTTATAAATAACATCATATTTTCCCTTCAATATATTTAAGCTTATGAAAACAACATTTTCCTAGGCTATTTGTTGCTAACACCTTCTCTGGCACAACATGCAAAATAGCTTGTTAAACACACAGACCACACTGATTTACAATATGCTGAAGACTGCTTTTATTGCTATAAAAAAAATTATTTACATAGGTGGCAACTTTGACTACTGAAAAGGCAGAAAAAAAGGTTTTAAAACAGATACGCAGATGATGGAAAAGACTTTAACATTGTTTTGGTCATAATTTATAATTTTAATGTGATAAAGAATCAAACAAATAAAGAAAAACAAAACCAAATGGATTGGATGCTAAGAGGTTAATTAACTTAGCATTCACTGACTAAATGCACCTGTGTGGCCTCTGTCATTTCTGAAAATGTCAGTAAACACACCATGAATTTAGAGCTTAAAGCTTGCAGAAACTTCCACTTAAAAGGTTGTGAATGCCAAAAGGTGAGAGGCGTTCATAATTAACTTTTCCTATAAACTCGACAAACCCCCAAATATGTCAAAGGGCATTCAATGTATTTTTTCAGTTTGTAATTTTTATAAATACAAAACATCACTTGGTTACTTGATACTTAGCAGTTTTTTTTTTTTATTATCGTTTTCTGATTGTCATCATAATCATTAGTGATTACAAAGAAGCAGATATTGTGCTTAGATAAAAAATAATTGTTGGTGCTAAGCATGCTCACCATGCAGGCACCAGCTGGAAGAATCATGACAACACTCTTCATTCATCTCACATATATCTGAAACAGAAAAAGGTTCTGTGTTGATTTTCTTCAAGGTAACCTTTAATATTCCCTTTTCTCAATGTGTAACCTTACCATTACTGCCACCTCCTGCAAACCTGCACTAAAGCTCCATCACTGTCAAATCAGACGTTTGACAGGTAGTTTAGTTAAACCTTTATCATTTAAAGACCTAGTTAACTCATCGGGATTGTCAACACAAGTGAATGCCACATTGGGGGTCTTAGTATGTAGTATTTAGGTGAAATACATTTTGGAAGTTAGAAAACGTCGGCACAGTATTCTATTGTTATCTTCTCTTTATAGTATCTGTTACATTGCATGTTGGTGTTTATTTTTTGGAGGGAGTCTGACATGTTTACTTTACACTGCAAAAAATTCAAATCTCTTTAAGTAATTTTTTCTTAAAATACCGTAAATTCTCTAATATTGGCCTGTATTCCAATAGCGGCCGGGTCTCTAATAATGGCCGGTCTCGCTGTCAGAGGAGGTAAATAATGGCCGGTCTCTAATACAGGCCGGGGCTATAAACGTTTTTTCTGGCCATACCTCAACATTATACTTGTGGTAGTAACATACAAGTACCACAGCCCTGCGCAGCTGAACGACAGGCCCTGCTGCTGCCCGTCTGCGCGAGGAAGAGAACAGACACGCAGCAGAACAGGAGGAGCAGCGCGAGTGATGAGGAGATTAAAGGGAGAGATGAAGAGGAGGAGAAAAACTGAGGAGGAGAATTAAACAGAATTGGAGGATTTTTATATATTTTTTTTACTTCAAACCAAGCGAAACATGGTAACTGTACTTTTTCAATAAATGAACCTAGTGTTTTATAGGTTCAAATAGACACAAAATCTCATTTTTATTCCTTCCACTGGTAGTCTGTTTTGCTCAAATAGCGATAGAGGCCTGTCTCTAATACTGGCCTCTATCCAATAAAGGCCTGGACCGCGATGCACTTGAGTGAAATAAAGGCCCGGGCCTATATTAGAGAATTTACGGTAAGTGCATTCTTTCTTGAATTGAGGAGGTAAGTGAGACACATTGCCAATTCACAATTCACATTTAAAATAAGAAGAAACAATCGCATTGTCTTATTTCCATTGCATAATACCTAATTATCTAATTTTAGGAGTAAAAATACTCATTCAATTGGCAAATAACCTTATTTAACTGCTCAAATTAAGGGTAAATACACTTAATTTAACCCTGTAATGCCAAAAGTATCATATTTGATACATACGGTTTCTGAAATGTTTTGCGTCTGACACCTTTTGCATAATTTAATGGTAAAAACTTTGCTCAAAATCCTATCAGATATACCTGATAACAGAGGGCAGAAGACTACACAAAAATAATCTTGACTTATCGCATAGTAATAAATTATTAATATCAAAAATGTATTTCTGTTTTTTCTTTTTACATATTTTGTTAAAAGGCCAAATAAGGACTTCAAACCAAAAAAAAAGTAATTTTCTGTTTTGTTTTATTCTTGGAAGACATTTTTTCTAATTTGTACATTGTTTTTGCAATGTACTTGTTGATTCATATGAACTGTCCCTTACAAAGAGATCTATCTATCTATCTATCTATCTATCTATCTATCTATCTATCTATCTATCTATCTATCTATCTATCTATCTATCTATCTATCTATCTATCTATCTATCTATCTATCTATCTATCTATCTATCTATCTATCTATCTATCTATTTTTATTGTCATTACACTGTCACAAGTACAGCGCAATGAAATTCACTCTTTGCGTCACCTTTGGGACCAGTTGGCTGCTATATGCGGCCGGGGAGCAGTGTGGGGTCAAGGGTCTTTGCTCAGGGAGCCAGAGTCAGCCTATGGGAGTGGGTTTCAAACTCACAACCTCAGGATTCCAAGCTATATGCCTTAACTACTAGGCCTCCACTCTCCTTAAACACAGTGCTGAATACTGGGGTTGCTCACACCCAACAGTTACATTAGGTAAAGCATGTTATATAATCAGGTTTTCATTTTTGAGATGAATATTCATTGTTTTTTTAAAGAAAGGGGAAAAAAATCAAAGAGTCAAAGTAATGCCAATCTTGGGGGCAATATTGAATGCTTGTATGTTTCCTCAAGTAGAGTAAGCAATATGTTGATAAAAAACAAATCTTATCTTGTGTTTAATTGGTTATCCCCACCTTCAAATAATTAAAACGACATATAGCCAATGTATAAACCAAAGGCTTATCTACACAGATGGTTCTAGTATTACATTAGGTGTGCTGAAAGGTGTTAAAGTCAGTTAGCACCCAACCCCAGGACCACATATTCACAGGATCCCCAAACCACCGCCCATGTATATTTTCTTTTTAAAGTCTGCCCCTGGCTGTGGATACCAGAGGTGAATAAATAAGCTGATGCCTGTTGTGGGTCTCTGTTACAACCCCAAGGCTCACGAGATGCTCTCCACAAACAGCAGCATGTTTCAATAAATCTCTCTTGATTTATTATTCCTTTGACTGATTATACGAATGTAAATATTCAGTAGGAAAATATATAGTCTGGGTGACAGAGTGTCTTTTGCAAGCACCACCATGCCGCCCTGCTGGGTCAGAGCTCCATTGCCACTCACAATTATTTATTAGGCTACATATTCCCTCTCTATCCATCACCACATTGCCACCCGGCCTGGTCACATCTCTTAATGTTTATTACAGTGTCCCACCTTCCACCAGGAGGATGATTGACGCTTTGTCAGAGGACCGAGGTGGGACTTGCGCGCTCCTTTCTCTCCAATCGTGGCTTGAAGGGGGCGGAGGCTCTTCATCCAATACTCTGATTATGAGTCAGTTACCAGACATAAGCGAAACAATAACAGTTGGTGGGCTGGTTTGCGCTCAGGTCCAGGTTAAGTCTTTCAGCGCGTTTTTGTTTGTTTGTTTGTTTATTTTTGCGCATCAGACTCTCAGTTCTATGCATCCTGCAGCGCAGGAGCATAACGCGCTCCACTTTTAATCAGATTAAGATTAGTCCTGCGTTTCCTTCGTCCCTACAGTAGCGGTGCAGGAGTGGCCAAAGCCAAAAGCAGCGATTCAGATCAGATTTCACCTAAACCAGCTGGGAGAGAGAGAGAGCTGAGGAGAGGAGAGAAGAGAAGAGCAGAGGGTTTGTCAGTCTCCCTCCTCCCAAATCCAGAAAAGCTTACCAAGGAAAAAAGGAGGAGTGTCTGCGCGCAGATAGACGCGAGGAATCCAGAGGAATTTCCCGAGGATATTTGGTCTTCTTTCCTTCCCCCCTCCCTCCCTTCCTCCCCCCTCTGCACGTCAAATTAAAAAACAACAACAAGAAGAAAAAGTTGGAGGGGAGGCAGCGGGGACCGTGGTCTGGGATGGACGAGCAGCCGCGGCTGATGCACTCCCACGGGGTAGGCATGGCCGGACACCCCGGCCTGGCGCAGCATATGCAGGATGGCACGGCGGGGACGGACGGAGAGGGAAGGAAGCAGGACATCGGAGACATATTGCAACAAATCATGACCATCACAGACCAAAGCTTAGACGAAGCGCAGGCGAGGTAAGACTCAACTAATAAAAAAATGGTTTTATTTATGGGGACAAACAGAGGAAGAGGAAAGATGATAGTGGCTTCATAGAACCGCCTGTAAGCAATGACGCCCACTGAAGTGTCGATCTGCGCGCAAGCAACAGAAAAACCCTGGAAAACTTAAAGATTTCACAATCTGGCAACTTTTGTGTGATTATTTCCTATCGGGATTATTAATTAGTGCCTGATTATAGCGGATTAGGAAAAGAACCTGTTTTATCTGTGAGGGACTTGGCAGCTCAGTCACTCTCAGAGTATTTTGCCTTAATTGTTACAAAGGAGCTTACATTGTAATCCTGTGCCATAATAACAGGATGCAGATCATCTTCTATGGTTTACCACATGCACAAAACGCAAAAAGTTATCACATAAAAATAATATATGTTTAACAGGTGAGGTGTAAATAAATATATTTTTTTAATCTATGGGTCATGAAATAGCTACATTTACAACATGGTTAATTTTAAAGAAATTAGTCGGGTTTTGTGGAGATGCACTGAGGGTTACCCTGACCGGTGCCGATATCCAGTTATAGTGAGAAATATCCTGCTGATTCTTCACTCCATATACCGATTTTATTGACTTTAAATTTCTGTTAACTATACAGAATAAATCTGTTACTGCTCTATTTATAGGGTTGGTCAACTATCTACGTCTATTCATCAAAATATATTTGATTTTTTTAATAATAAAAAATGCATCAGATTTGTGATGGGAAAAAACATAGTTTTGATGCAGCTAACTGGAGCAAAAAAAAAATATATATCAATCAGAGTCAATCCATGAAAATTGGTTCCAGAGGATGGTTAGGGCTTTTTTTTTTTTTGTCATTTCCAAATATGTTGTATTTACCTGCAAATCCTTGTGATTTGCAGGTAAAATCTGATCTGAAATTCTTCAGTATTTGACCAACTGTTCACCTATCAAAGCCAATCTAGGGAAAACTGACCAGTACTAATCTCTAGTTGACTCTTAGGTTTAAATATTATCAAGCTCTTCTATCTGAAAAAATATTTGATTAAACTGTTTGAATTTATAAAGTTTTATCTGTTTGCACACATCAGAGTCAATCAATGAAGATTGGTTGATTCCACTCACTGACTGACTGAATGGTGTATAATCAGTATTCCAGTAGGGGGGATGAGGGGGAATGGCATCCCCCCTTCTTAAAAAAATCTTAAAAAGCACCTTCTTAAACACCACCCCCTGTGACATTTTATTACTGAATGTGTAAAATGTTACAATATATTGACAGTAATTTCAGTAGTATTGCCCTTTCAACATTATGCTGGCTGTGGGCTTACGAGTGTTATCTTACCTGTATTTGTCCCTAACTATGTAGGGGCAGTGATAAGTGCCAGTCCAGGGACTGACTGCAGTTCTACTGTAAGGTGCCTTGGTCAAGGTCAATGACCGGCGTACCTAACATGTAACAACCATACCATGCATAATGCTTTAGGTTAATAGACTATATTAATTAGGCTTTGTATGCCTCTAAAAAAAAAAAAAAAAAAAATTCCACCGTCCCTCTTCTTTTTTTTTTTTTTTTTACAACTAGACTACTGTGTATAATTCCACAACCCAAAAAAATAATTCATGCATCTTTTGCATCTACTTAAGCGTATTTAGTGCCTTTAACACAACTGTTTAATGCTAGCAAGGTAGAACATTAAAAAATGTGTTAAAATAACAAAAAATTCTTAAGTAGATACAAAAGATGCATTAATAATTTTTTCCAGTGATGCTTTATTAAATTACCAATTGTCACGTAATAGATAATAAAAAGCATGCTTACGTCTATCTTTCCTCCCATTTCTGCTTTTTGCTTTAGTATTGACCTGGTAATAAATGTCTTGTCTTCTTTTTTAGGAAACATGCACTCAATTGCCATCGAATGAAACCTGCTCTCTTCAATGTCTTGTGTGAAATAAAAGAGAAAACAGGTAAGGACTCACAGCCGAGAATGTTTTGGCTGCAATAGCACCCTCTTTGTGTCTAACCATGACTTTCTTTCCTCATAATTGCGTTCAGGGTTTATACACACACACACACACATAGATGGATCTATCTATCTATCTATCTATCTATCTATCTATCTATCTATCTATCTATCTATCTATCTATCTATCTATCTATCTATCTATCTATCTATCTATCTATCTATCTATCTATCTATCTATCTATCTATCTATCTATCTATCTATCTATCTCTCTCTCTCTCTCTCTATATATATATATATATATATATATATATATATATATATATATATATATATATATATATATATATATATATATATATATATATTTAAATTTTTTCCCTTAGATGTATCATGTTTTTCTATGTAAAAAGGCTGATAAAACCTACTGATATTGGGTAACAGTGTTGGCATTTTAGACTTTCTCACTTCTCTCCATTGGGTTTGATAGCTTCTGCTTGGTGAGCTGTTTTTCATGCAGAGGAATCGTCTGTTTATGTGCACAACAGGGGTCAAAGCCACAATAAAGAATGTGTGAATTAAAAAAAATTTAACAGCAGATTAAGAAAGGAGAGCAGCTCACATGATGAAAGGTTGTGAGTTGTTTCAGAGGGAAGTGGCAGAGCAGCGCTTTTCAAGGGAGGGGGAAAAAAAATCTAATATGGGCTTATCTAAGAGCACAACTTTGAGGCTGTCTGCGAGGTTATTGAGAGGAAGCCTTGTCACTTTGTCGGCTGGCTTGTAGCGTCGCAGCAGAAGAAACACAGGGACCAAGCTGTATGGAGGCAATACTGTTTTCATTAATATAACATGAACCTCTCTGCACTGACATTTCATCTGTATGAGTCAGAGTTTGGCACAGGTTTCTCTAAAAACAAGAGAGGAAACATGTAGACACTTGAGATTTTCATCAGATTTACAAAGAGCGCAGGGCCCCTGTGGAGGAAGCTACAGTGCAGACTGGGGGCCCGCGCTCTTAAATTGCAAGGCTTGGAAAAGTGAAAGAGTAATGCCTGGCTCTTTGTAAACTGTCTGGCGTCTCCCTGGGTTCAACCAGAGTTCGTTTCCAAAAAGAAGAACAAAGTGACTTGGACCTTTTCCTGGCTTTTCCCCCCTTTGCCTCTCCCCTCATCCCACCGTTCTTGGCAACCAGGCTTCTGACAGGAGAAAGGCTCCCGTCAGACTGCAAATTGTCCTCCCCTCTGCTTAGTACCAAGTTTGGAAATGAACATGTTTCAAAACAGCTTCTATTTTTTCCATTATTGCTTTGCTCTTCTTTTCTGTTTTACTCGGCGAACACTCACCAATCTTCTGATGTCTTCCACAGCTTTATGATGACAAAAAAGCATTTAGAATGTATGAATAACATAAACACCCCCCACTCACACATGCACTCACTCCTAGAGATGACTAGAAAATATAAAAATCCACCCTGTCTGGGTTTGAAGAGCTGAGCCGCGGCTCATCTTCGCCTATAGGAGGTTTGTGCAGACGAAACTGAAAATCCTTTCACTGCAGTGACAGAGAAAATGACTCAAACCTTCACCATGGCATTTACAGCCAAATGTGCTGAGTGCAGTGTATGCGAGTGGAGTACAGCCTGTAATTTGTCAAGACTTTTTTTATTTTCTTTATAAAGAGTCAGCTTCTCCTTGCTTTTTACATTGTTGCAGTCAGAGCATCTCCGAGATAAGATGACGAACCCAGCCGCTCCGGTTCAATCTTTTACCAAAGACATGATAAGTCTCTCCACATTAGTGATTGTTTGCTTCACATATGAGCCGTGCGCACCTCTTCTTTGCGCTGTGTTGGCGGCGTGAGTGTTGACAGCAGCAATATGGGTCATTGCCGCAGTGAGGTGTCCATTGGCAGGCAGCTGACAAACAAAACGGGAGTGCATGCCAATAGCAGACAGAGGAGGGCCCTAACTGATGACCCTGCGCCACCTTGCTCCCCTTTTGATTTGTGCAGGGGCCGTTGCTGTGTCACCGCGTTGGAGTATTTAGCAAGCTTAAACAAGCTCAGGTCCACATGCCTGACTTATGGAAAACCAACGGCAAAGGCTTGTGTTACCTCGCATAGAGATGTTCATTTTGGAAGCTGAGATTGTGTTTCACAGAAACATTTTCCTCCCACCTCCTGAGACCTCATTTTAGACCATTAGCGTTACAGGTAAAGTTAAAGAAAGCACTTGGTGTTTGGCTTTTTTTTTTACGTTTTTTACTGTGCTTTCCTTCATGTCCTGTATCTAGGGCTGGAAAGCGTCTTTGTTTGCTTGGAACCATTACGCCGAGGGAAACTGGCACGTACAGGTTGACTAAGTAAGAGAAGCCAGACACCAAGTCGGTGTTTCTGGGAGTCAAATTTCAGGCCAACTCACCCCACCCTCCTCCTCCCCCCACACACACCAGTTTCTTCCTATCTGCGGGGCCTGGGACTCTTTTTCTTTCGTCAGGCCTTTCTGTGTGAGCAGCCTCACATTACATCCATGCAGACTTGGGTCAGATGGAGAGCTCCTGCATGACTAATGTGATCAGACGGATAATGCATTACACCGCTTGAACTTATCAAAGCTAGAGACCTGCTGAATCAGTCTGTCCTGCTAACAGCAACCCTCCCAGAGCCTGCACTGGATAATTGGGCATCACATTTGAGATATTCACAGCCATCAGGACGTTTTAAAGGTTTCTTAAAGGAATAAGAATGCAAAAGAAAATATTCCGAAAATTTTCGGCATGAAGCAGACTAGAGCTGCTATCGTTGAACGGTATGCTGTAGGTGTCGACTTCTCACAGATAGGGAAGAAAGGCAAGGTTTGATTAAGTTAGTTTGAAAAACAGTTAAAAGTAAAGATTTGGTAAAACAGTCCCATTAATTTTTTTTATATCCTTTGAATAATCCAGTGAGCTGAAGATCAAATTTTAATGTTGAGGCAACCCATACATAACATTAAGACATGAGGAAACCTTAAAAGTGGTGTAAGCTCAGCTTTAGGGTAGAAAGATCTTCATAAATAATCTGTAAACCATGCAAAAAGATCCGGAAGTATGTACTGAAAACTAAAGGCAGCTTAATTCATTTTAGTATGAATAAATTATATCCTGTTTTAAAGCAATAGTGTGGTCTAATATTCATTTATTAAAAAATATTTTTTATTTTTTATTTGGGAGGTAAAAAAAAGATGTGTATAGTTGTAAATATAGTATATTTGTACCGTACTTGTGGAAGTAACCATACATTTTTAATCAATAGTTTTATTAAACATTGAAGCTGTAGGACAATTGTTGGATGAAGTTATGTTTTCATAAAAACAACATGGCAGCCATTCTTGAATAAAAATAATTTCTTTAAAAAAAAAAGTTTTAGGCTCCAGTGGCCTTTATTGCAGATACCGCCTGGACAGGAAACAGGAATGAGAAAGAAGGGAGAGTGACCTACTGCAAAGGCCTGTAGGTCAGCATTGAAATCTGGTACAGCTAGATGAAGGTCCAAGATTATGATCTGGATCATCACCAAAACTGAGTGGACTGTTCCTTGGCACGATGCACACCTCTGATAAAAAAAATAATTAGAATCTAGAACTTTTCAAGCTATACCGTACACAAACAGACAAACACACACTCACACAACCTCTCCTAAGAATATAACCTCGGTGGCAGATAGATACAATAGATTACCTTACCCAACACCTGCCTACTGCTGCTCACTGCTGGACAGCTGACTGAAACAAGACTCCAATAACTCACTTACAAAGTCAAATGCAGTTTTTGGTAGTATTTCTAGCTGAATATACAGTAAGATGTCTCTCTCTTACTCTCTATCCATCTATAAGAATGCAGACTTTAAATTATATATATATATATATATATATATATATATATATATATATATATATATATATATATATATATATATATATATATATATATATATATATATATATATATATATATATATATGCATTGTTATAGATAGATAGATAGATAGATAGATAGATAGATAGATAGATAGATAGATAGATAGATAGATAGATAGATTATCACAGCCAATTTTCAAAAATAAAGAGTCTTTGCGAGGACTAAAAAATTCTTAGAAATGACTGAACTAAGACTAAAACAAGAATTAAAAGAAGCTGACGATGAAATTGTCTCCTGGCATTTAAATAAACAGTTTACACCGTAACTCTCTGGATAGGTTTGATATAAACCTGCAGGTGCATGGTGATAATGTCAAATGGCTATTTTCAGCATTTCCTTTAATATCAACACTAAACGATGATGGAGGTACTCGTTGAGTTCCTGTGCAGCAGTGGATAAACTGGTCACTATGGCTCCCAGTGCTGCTGTTTTTCAGTATTTAATTGACACGGCTGTCCATGATGAGTTCAGGGGTTAGTGTTGCCTCTCTTTGTTACTCTCCTCTCATATCCAGTGACAGATGGAGGCATTAGTCTCCAATGTGGCGCTGTCCTGAAACTAATGGCTATGTCCTTGGTTTCCCCGTGCTAGCTGGGAGACTGTATATCTGTCCCTGGCTTGGAAGTGCAGAAGCAGCAGTTTATCCCCCACCACCCCCAGCCCCTTCATGTTTTAGTTTCCACGGAAATAAGACTGAGCAGGACTTTGTCTGCTCTCTCATAAATAACTTCAAAATAAATAACTTCAAAAATGAGAGTGAAGTTTTTTTTTCTTTCTGAGAAAAGTGGGCTTTGATTTGTGAGCTTATATGAACCTCTTCCTACTTTTACCAGAAATGTTCATCCAAGTGCGGGATAATAACCATGTGATATATCTTTACAGAGACTGTGCAGATTATAGCTTTTAAAGTAAGCTACAGGATATAAAAATAATCTGCTGTCCTTTTTAATGTCTGGCTTTATATTTGTACTTCATTACTCATGCACTTCAGAAGAAGCAGCAACTATTTCTGCTGCCTCCCTGTCCTCCAGCATAAACTCACTTGCAATTAGAACAGCTAATATATTATGCAAATGTTGACTGGCTTAATTGAGACATGTTAATCATGTTTTAAGAGGCTAATTAAAGCCCTGTATATCTGAGGTGGGAGTAGTAATTAGCCATGATAACAGATCTGGCTGCAGAGTGGTCATATTCAGTGTTGCAATGTTTAACTAGAGGGTACCTGTGTGCATGTTTAAAGATACCTGAGTATTTCGTTTTTTACATTTCACCATGTTATAATAATGCTTTATTTGTTGTATGGCAATACAGTGATGACAAGTGGTATAAACAATGGTTACTGTATACAGGGAAAGCATTATGCTAAGAATTATTATAAAATCTGATATGCCATTAAAAAAAAGGGGTATTTTACTACAACACCTTGTTTTTCTCATGAACCAAATAGCAGGAAAATATTGCAAACAGTAAAAATAAGAGTTTCAGCCATACTCTGATTTTAGAGGTTTCCAAAATCAATTTGAATTTGTATTTTCTATCACAGGATGGTGAATCGTGATATTAAAAATTGCAATGGTAAAGAATATTGCAAATCTCTAGGAATTAGAATTTTTGTTCCAAAAATTCTTTTTCCATGAATTTTCACTTATTTTACACTTTAATTGTGTAGAATAGTTCAAATAAGTCAGAAATGGCCTTTTGTTTTGTTTGTGAAATTTCTAAGGTGGTCCTAATGACAAATGAGTGCTAAAAATACTTCATTTTCACTTTATCCACAAAAAGGGCATCATGCATCTAAAATTGTGTTTAAGACCATCTTTGTTCAGTTAATGATTATACAGTTAAAGTTTGGTCAGTTTAAGTGTTATAGAGTGTAATGTTTTAAAGCAGGTGTCGAGCTTCTTCGTAGATGCCACACTGTTTAATTTATTAGTTACAAGCGGCCAGACGCACTTAGCCAGACGCTGGGTACCGGCAAAAGGTTCAAAAACAAATCCTCACTGTAACAATACAAAGTAAAGGTCTTGGTCATACATTAAAATAGGTACAAAGTTTGAAATATCCACGCTTTTTTCCAAGGCTTCTACTCAGAATCCACCCAAACAGCCAAAGCCACATGCAGATCACAACTGGATTTTCTTGCATGGAAGTTACATTTCTCCAAGTTTACACTTCAGAGAAATCCATTGAATTAACGGAGTTAGAAATGTATCTGATTATATGTTCAAAAATGATCTCATGTTTTTTTTTTTTATTAATTTTTTCAGACCCTTTCTTTTTTTTCTGTTGCTTGTGCTTGTCTCTCTGGTCATCTGATCCAGCAGTGTTGGCCGTTCTGAACATCAGGCTCTAAACTGTACACGGCCTTGTTCTTACTTTTCTGGCAGAGATCATATTTGGATCCATTACACTAAGAATGCCCTCCCACTTATCGAAAATAAAATTGCTTTAGAGAGGAAATTTGCTCCGCGGCTGGAGTGGAGTTTCTTTTTTATCGGATGTTTCTCTCTAAAGCAAGCTTTTAGTGTCTACACAACAGCTCCAGTGACATTATTGCCAATTTAATTGCCTCAACCATTGTTTTTATTTTTCCTTATTGATGCTGTTTGGATTTAATTGAATTTTGCAGTGTTGCAGAATTGTCTTACACAGTTTAACTGGTTAAAACACACATTCTCATAGTTTTTCAGTATGGGTCAGTATGAAGATGATTGTAATGTATGATATCCTGCCATTTATATATATATATAATATATTTAATTTCTAAATATTCTACAGTTCAGTAACTTCAGAAAGTGAATCATCTTAAATTGCAGCAGGGTTGAAACCACAGCCTTTAAGCTTCCGTTTTATCTTTTGCCCAGAGATAGATCTATATGTATGAAACCTTTATTCATTTCAGTTCAGTTAAACGTAATTCAAATGAGTTCAATTCATAGATTTTTTTTATCACTTCGTTTTCATGCCACGAGTAAAAGAAAAAACAAACCAGGACACATTTTTTTTCAATGTCTCTATTTTCTATGCCTCTGTATTTTCAATATTTATTTGTATTGTGAATACCAGGTCATGTGGGTAAACAGGGGTCATTACTATATAGAATTAGGTAGGAACCTTTCTGTGTTGGGTCAGGTTTTCCATCAGGAAGCGGGAAATAATTTTCGACTGCTGAAGTAGCAAAGTTCTATCAAGTGTTCAAATTTAAATGGACATTAATAACTTGGAAACAAAATAAGTTGGCAAAGGCATCCCATATCTTTCAATTTAAGCTTGTTTTGTTGTTGTCGTGACCCAGATGACTGAGAATTTAGACAAATCAGATTATATTTAATCAGACCAAGGCTGTGTCCGAACGTCCGCCCTAACCCCTAGATCCCTCAATCACTATAGAGAGCGAGGACTATATAGTGGACTCAGTTAACTGACCGTTTGGACAGATGATCACTAATTTGTCCTCCCCGTTGTTCACGTAACTCTGCCTCCACGCACGGTGTCATCTTTGTTTTTTGTTGCCGCTGTCGGGCAGTGACAGCCACTGAGACAACAAATCCGAGAAAGCATTCTAGGATACATCTGTTGATCTGTTGACCACGGATGATCCCTATTATTCAAGGTGCAATGTAGGAAATTTTGATTCCACTAGTTTTTCATCCACTAGACGTGCCCTATATAGTTATTAGGGCGGACATTTGGACACAGCCTGGGTAACAATTAGTGCATCATTATCCTACCCTGGTCCAATACCTCAGTGCTTTAAAGTCTTTGCTTGGCCACTAAAGTCTCATTAGCATGGAATAACTGCAGTGATTCTCTTGTGAAAGCAACAGGTAGGGAAATAGGCTGAAAATCTTTGTTCCCCAAAATGCTGTTTATAGATGTATTTGTGCTTTTGTTTTTTCAGTTTGATAGGGGGACCCCCCGCTAAGATGTAAGTGTCATGTTGGCTGCTTGCTGGGGTCGTAAAAAAAAAAAAACCCTCTCCCCACTACCCGACTTGAATGAACAGTCAAATGTAAGACAGCGAGCTCTCTTCCGTGGCTGACTTAGTAAAAATGACACAAATTAATACGTGCTGCTTAAACAGGACCAAGATTAATGGTTGCCTTTCGCAGCGGCTTAGATCCTCTGTCAGTCGCTGCTCGCTGCCCAGATGGAATCAACACCAATCAATGAAGCTGCCGACTCTCACTGGATATCTGCTTACAATGATGAGTGGTACACACAGGTGCGCACATTTACATATGCTTTAAACACACAAATAATACTAAAAATAGCACAAAGGTTCTCCTTATTTTTGCATCTCTCTTCAGCTTTGCTCTGTATAAACTGTACCGCATATCATGTATTAAATTCCAGTAGGATGTTCAATCAGGTGCCACAAAGTCAGATGGGGAAGAGCAGCAAGGCTGATGGCTCAGTCGTGATTGGATGTTTCAATTACTGATAGTAATGCCATGGTGTAGTGAGTCATGCAGTGCAGATAGCACCATTTATTTTAATCAGGACAGGGGAGAGATGGGTGTGGATGTGACTCCCTCACTTCAGAGGGAGTTTCACATTTAGATGCAAGGAAGTGCACTCCCCCTCACCCCCTACACACACCCACACACAAAGTCACACTCACATTTTCCTTAAATCACTCACAGACACATGCAGCCACACACATACACGCACTCAGGTGGATTTAGAGTGGAGGATAGGTTGCCTTGGGTAACGCATAGCGACAAGGTACTCTCTTGGCGAGCTATTCTAATTTATGTTAATAAACCTTGCAGTTGCTGTGAGAGACAAACGGGCCAGAGATGAGCCTCGGTAACCTCGGTACTTTTACTTGAAGGAAAAACACAGACGAGGAGAAAAAAAACAGTGAGTGGAGAGAGAACTGAAGAGAAATACTCTTCCCACTGAGGAACAGAGCGATGATAAATTTAGCCACACAAAGAGTTATTTTGTGGCTGTGGAATCAAACAGTCTCATGCTTGCAATTTTCAAGTTTGGTGTGCGGTGTTTACTATTTCTGTGTCAGATTGCGTGTTGGAATGGGCAGTGATTGGCAGGCGGGATGTTTCCCGGGTTCGTTACTGCTAATTTCGCGGGGCTCCGATGAGACACTGGATGCTGCAGCTTTGGATCACTTCCCAGGGCAGATGCGACACCACAGGTAGCATTTAGCACGGTGGGGCAAAAGCATGAATGTTAAGAGAGGTCAGGCTATCCTCTGATTGCCTGGCAGTGCTAATACCCTCTTGGCAAACCAAATAGGAGACCTTAAATTACTCCAAAACAAGTAGATTTTTTAGTAGTGGTAAAAAAGTTTTGTCTTTTTGTCATCATTATACTATTAGTCAATAATTTGCAATTAATTTTAAAGCTTGACGGAAATGATCTAGTACTATGTATTGTTCAGCGTTTAAATCTTAAGCGTTTTCTTTACAATGCAACCATCACCCCAGTAACACCAACAAGGATTGATAACATGACGACTCCCCCTCGCTGGTTTCCGCTGCTATTATATATCCGTATCCCTAACCCGAAGAGTGAAAGCTGTGGATTTCCTCTGTGCCTGCTGTCTGCCAGCTTGCCTTTGGCGATGTTAGTTCTGGACAGTTAACTCCCACTGAAATTATGTTAATTGCTGTCATTTTCTTTTTTCTACTTGAGCATAATCAGCAAATTATATACTTCTGTTCATTTATTACAGAGCCACTCCTAACGGGGTTTTTACCCTTCAAAGATCAAAAGTTGGAGAGAAGGTGGTTTGCTCTTTTGCTTTGTATACTCATTTGCTCCGTTAAGTATGAGCTGGCTATTACAACAACCCTGGTGTGCCATAAAGAAATCATGGTGTAATCAAATGCAATATACCTTGATTTAGAGTTGTAATTTGTGGCAAAAAGAAAAAAGAAAAAAGAAATTTAAAGAAATCCAGGTTTTACACATGCAATAACTTTAGTTTTCTTTTTATATCAGGCTGTAGAATTAACAGAATAACAGACTTGCAACTAACTTCTGTTCTGTTGTATTTGTGCATCCCTGAACAGGAGTGCTACTTGAGGTTTATTCAAACACACACGGATAAGAAAACAATGCCACACACATATACAAGATATATCCATTCAGAGCTTTAAAGCATAGTAAAAAATAGAACACTACATTTCCCCTGCATTACATTTTATAGGGTTTCTTGACAGCAACAGACATTTCTTCCAACTGGAGTCTTTGCAGAATAGTCTCAATAAGCTCCCTCTACACAGGCCTAACTTGACAAAAATAGAATACTGGAGTGGAAACTAACTATACAAAAAAGCTGAGTTGAATATAAATAGTTCAAACAGACTATGTTCATCTAGGATATCTGCTTTTTCAGAAGCAGATTCCCCCTTTCACTGTTAAGAAAATAGAGAGTAAGACATTTTTTTTAAAACACTAACTCAGCATATCAGTTATTAACCCAATTTAATAGCACCATCATAAGAATTGTATTGTAAACATCATTATATTATGACTTAAGTGAAGACATGAGTTCACAGAGTAATTTTTAACTGGCCTCTTAATTTCACCAGCACTGGCACTCCGTACGATATCTTTAAATGTGCTGTTTGAACACACATAACTATCTCTAATGCTTTTTAAAGTAATCCGTTCATAAAATAAATTGCTTGCCTTTCTAAATGCTAGGAAGAGTGTAATAACATTGTTGTTGTTCATAGTTAAGCTTTATGTCACAAAAGATTGCTTTAGGAAATGCTGCACAAGGAAGATTTGCTTTTAACAGCTCTTTGACTGTTCAGGAACAGAGCACTCCTCTAAAACTCTTGGGTTAGCATGCAGAGAAGAAGCAGGGAAACACGGGAGGCACAGAGCACATGCAAACAGCAACACATGGAACCTACTTACAAAACAAAGCCAAGGCTGAGAGAAGAGCTCAGCCTGTCAACCTGACTATTAGCCACTGGCATCCTGTATGTCTGTGTGCAAAGGTAAAACCTATGTTTGAAAAACCTTTTGTGGTCAGATATGTTTTTATTGCTCATGTTTATTTCTTAATCATTTGTAAGTCCAATTCATACAGTCTTCATCTTTTATCTGCTGACTCTATTATAGAATAGAAAATTCCTTTATTGCCCGACAATGGGGAAATTCTGGTGTTTACTGCAGCAAAAGGATTATAGAAAAATGGTCATACAAATGTGGACCTTAGAAAAATGTATGAGAACAACATACTAGTGAA
The DNA here is from genome assembly GCF_016077235.1 of Cyprinodon tularosa. Taxonomy (NCBI): domain Eukaryota; kingdom Metazoa; phylum Chordata; class Actinopteri; order Cyprinodontiformes; family Cyprinodontidae; genus Cyprinodon; species Cyprinodon tularosa. Next base: position 160,241 of record NW_024038971.1, on the reverse strand, counting down.
GAGTTAAAAGATGAACAATTAAATACTGTACTTTAAAGTGTTTTAACAATATAAAAACTGCGCACCTGGACAATAAATAGCCAATATACAGCTATGAAAATTTTTAAAGTAATGGATATTTTAAAATAGCAATAACATCAGAGATGTGCAAAATGCTTGCATGTGCTCTGTTATGACGTAAAGAATTATCATTTGTTCATTTATTCAAGTTTGTTGCATGCAAACAAAAAAGCTCAGCTTCCTTACCGTTCATAAGCATATAAAGTGACTATAAAGTGAATTTTTTCTACATCTATGAATAGGCATACTTTTAAACGTATTTAAGCAAAAAATCAAAACAATGTATTTTTTCATGTTCGGCAAAAGAAAATAAACAATTCTTTCTCCTGTAGCTAAAATCATAACTATTTCAGACAAAATAATCTACAAAATCTCTATTATTTTAAAGCCATGATAAAGCTCTCGTCAGTTGAATACCTTCTTTGGCATAAGACTAAGTAATAATAGAAATTACAAAATGGAAACATTTGCAGTTTCAAAATGAAAGCATTTAAAAACATGGCCGTATCTTAACCCACTGACGACGAAGATGAGAGAACCAGGCACTGAGTTGGTAGATTATTTTAAAAAAGATGCACGATAACAGCCAGTTACCCAAAAAAAAAAAAAAGGGACCTGAGTTTGAGTTTGAAAAGAGGCTAAAACACAAATTATTTCAGAGAGCTTTGATCCAGGATTCCCTTTTTGTTACAGAGATTTATTTTACTAACACCAGCTCTAAAAAAATAATATTCTAATTCTACATTAAAGACATTTTGGAAAGCTTCCCACTTTTTTTTTTATTAACTACTGACACTTTTATCTCTAATGTTATGCTTTTCTGTGAAGAGCTAAGTGACTCCCTTGGAAATTACTTTCAGTGTGCATCTCTGCACACATAAATACAAGCATGCACCATGTGGTTGTCTGCCGAACACAAATAGACTGCCTAGAGAACCGCTACATACTATCACTCCCAAAATAGGAGGGCATGTGTGATAGTTTAAACTGATAGGACAAGAGCTGTCATATTACATTAAGGTTAATCCAGATGGCACAAAGACAAGCATTTCCAGGCATGCAGGTTGATGTTGGAAAAGCTATTAAAAGTTTCCTTTTGGTTTTGTTGTTAAGAATTTAGGTTTCAGTTTTATTTCTCCCTAAGATTTGAACCACATCCTCACTGCAACATGGATGTCTTTCACCCCTAAAGACAAACACCTCCTCCTCTTCCATTAGGTTTTTTATTTGGCTTGCTGGCATCACCGTGCAGCTTGCTTTATTGGATATGTCCTTCAGCGCCGTGTTTAGCAGTCTTCTGCCCCTAAAGACATAAAACTCCTTTATGTTCCTATTACTTGAGTTTACGGAGAGCATCTTCAGCCGCCCCGCCTTCCGATAAGATCATATTGATAGATTGATATTGGGAGAGCTGTAGTGTGATAAAGGCACGGGGGTTAAGAGCTTCTTGGATAGTTTAACCTTGATAAAACAGTTGTTTCAGTGAGGCTGATTTCGCCCCATCCGTCTTCATCCGTCAGGGCCCCGCTGAAGTATGCAAATGAAGGCAATAGAGGGAAGCGCCGTGTGCGGTTAAATGGGGCGTTGCGAATGTGCGGTGTACCGCGCCGACGGGGTGATACTACTTACTGTCCAAATTTAGTGTGTCTTTTCTGAACCCTGCTTCCTCCACCCTCCCTTCCCTGTTATGTCTGCATTTTAAGGAAAAAGAAGAAAGGAGAAAAAAAACATCTCTATATATGCCCTGTCGTAAAAAGATTACAGCTGTAACAGAAGCAGTTTATGTGCTTATGTTATTATTTTTAATGTGTTTTAACTGGAGTTTAGAGGCAGCAGCCCTTTGTTTGTTGCTCTCTGTGTGCAGCACAGGCGTCTACATGTTGCAGTGGGTTTTACTGCATGCTCGGCCCATACATTTCAAAGCAAGGCTGTTTATTGTGCTAATTAGCAAGTCTGTAGGTGTAAGGGTAATAATCTTTGAGATAATAACAGTTTATGCCTTAACACCGCACTCCGTTCACAGTTTATGTTGCTCGGGAAGCTTCATTTGCCTGATTAGTTTTGTACCTACTCAGCAACATTAGGGAAGCTTTTTTGTGTCTGTTTGAGTCTCTCATTTATCTCACGTGTCTGTATATTGATTGATTCACCTTTCTCGCTCGTTATTTTTGCTCCGTTCTTCACAACTCATTTTCAGAGGAGAAACCAGGAAACGGTTACCACATCCCCTGTCTGCTGTCTGATCAGCCGCCACACACATAGAGCTGTCAGTCAGGAGCTTTTCTGCTGCCCTTTTGTTATGGAACGCCAGCTCTGTGGGTGGGTCCTCTGGGTGATAGATGGCTCACAGAGCCTATCAGACTGTGAGAAGCATCCATCTCTGTCTGGTGCCTGTTAAACAAGCTTGGGAAAGCAGCCATGTAGCCCTAACTACCACTGGCCTCCACTAAAAAACCCATTAACATTAATGAAGGATAACTTTAAAAGTTCCTTAGTAATAGGCTTGAATTGGATTTATTAGTCAAGTTGTTTGCCAGAGATTACATCTTGAAAAAGTCTCTCTTAGATTAATGGAAACAAGCATTTGAAAGGATTTTTTGGGGGGAATTGGACATTAGATCTTCTTTTTTTTATTATAATCTGGAGCTGCACAATAAATGTAAACTGTAAACCCAATTTGTGCAATATCAAAATTCAAATTTAAAAATTTCTATCATCTTTAAGCATTAGCAGCAGACAGAATTTCACATCATGGTCTTACATTGGTTTAGTTTTGGTCCTGAATGCACGCCCCAAACAGTGACTGGAACATTAAAGAAAAGAAAGGAAGGGATCCAGAAAATTTAGGTTAATCCTAATCGATGTTGCCATCTAAAATTCAGCAGTTGTATGATACTCTGCTTCTCTGCTGCTCTGCATTATTCAGCTCTAAAGTCAAACGGCAGCTTTGGTGACTGTGAGCGAATGCAAGGCGTTTGATGTTTTAAGCCACTGAAAAGATAAAGCTCCCTCGTCTTTAAGCACTCTGCTTCCCCCCTTTTACAGAAAAAATAAGTTCCTAATACTTTTTTTTAAAGGCTTTTCATCCCAGCTGGCATTGGCCATTTCAATATCCTGCAACTACCACTTTACCTGTCTGCAAGGTCCCTATAGATGGTTGATGCGAAACTGCCATTAGCCGGCCAATTCCTCAGCCACAGATTACCGCGCCGGTACGTGGTAATCACAATGTTGAAAAGGTCTGATTGCATTCCACCCAACCTACAAAGTGTGGCATAAATGGGCTTTCTTGAAAGTCTGAAGTCGGTTGTTAGTGTGCCATCATAGTGCATTAGGACTGTCAGGAGCAAAACAGCAATTTTTGAAACCTCTCTGTGAATCTTAAAAGGATGCAGAAATACACTTGGAGGCAAACAAGGCTTTCCTGAGGTTGTTGAATCAAAGCGTCTGGTGTGCGAGCTGAGCTATAAACTCACCTCGACTGAAAATACATTTATTGTGAATATTCCTAATCCCCTTTTCTCTCTCTTCCTCTCCCCCCCAGTCTGTCTTTTTTTTTCCTTGCTCCTTCCTGGCTCATCTGCTAACCTCTGATGTCATTAGCAGGTATAGAGGAAGGTTGAGGCAAGAGAGGAGTTACTATTCTTAATGAATTCTGCTTTGTCTTTGCACTCCCCTACCTAGTTAACCCCCCTAGTGCTCAAGGTGTCAAATTAGAGCAGCTGGAAAAAAAAGGAGAGAACAAGGGGGATGAGCAAAGAACATTGCACCCACAGTTCATTTCCAGACTCTACTTCAAACCACCCTAATACAACCTAATATTCATAAGTGTTATCTGTGTAACAACTGTGGAAAAATGCTTGGATCCGCTTCACATATTCCACCTTCATAAAGCCGGTAGGGCAGTTAATAACATGTTACTCATGCACTGCTGTGCACTGATAAGAAAAAAAGGTTACCCAGTACAGTCATAGCATGTTTCTGAGGATACCTTTTAGAATTATGAAAATATATTTTTAATATATTTTAATGTAGGGAAAGCATTAAACATCTTCTTGTAGCTTAGAGCCTCAAACTTTTACATTCTGCTCCCTCATTTTTTGATGTCCTTCCATGTGCAAATATGGGCATTCACACATATAAACTGTCCATTCGTTTTTTTTTTTTACTATTTAGGGAACTTTCAGAAGTTGCTTTCTTCTTGCTATTCTTTCATAAAGACTATATCTGTGCAGTATAAATGTAAGGCTGTCTTGCTGTTTAATTCTACTGTTGTGGTTTGAATCTTTGCAGCTTCCCACAGGAACTGTGGACAATCCTGTTAGTTGAAGTGGTCTGCCATGTCTTAGAAAGGTTCTAATGTTCTTCGTAAAAATATTAGTTTTCACGGTTTCAATTTACAAAGAGCTGATCAGACCAGAAAAAACCTTTAGAGTAGTTAAAGGGTCTATATTGAGCAAAAAACTTTTTTGAGCTTTAACAATGTTATAATGATATTTCGTCATGAAAAGTGGCATTTGAATTAGTGTTGCACCGATAACAATACCAGTATCACAGGGGTCCCCGATCCAGCACTAAAATAGTGGTATTGATATCGGCGAGTACCGACAAATAGGGCACCGATACCATTTTGAGTGCCAAAAGTTTATTCAACTATTATCACCCATTCCAGGTAGGCAAAAAAGAGTTCTACTGGATTCACTTTGTATTAGTCTCTTTCCTGCTTCACAGAGGATGGTAGTGCCTTGACAAAGCCATGATGGCTATCATTTTACATCCAAGTAGTATGCATTTCTTCATGTAAACACACACACATCAATTTCAAACAGATGGTAACGGTATGGTATCGGTATCGGCCAATACTGCAGAGCCAGGTGTCGGATATCGGTATCTGGGCCAAAAAATGGCATCGGCGCAACACTAATTTTGATTAATTCAAGCATGTCTAAGTAATCCTCATGAATTCTGAGTTCTGACCAGCAGCCCCTCCCTGTCCTGTGAAATTGGACATGATGGATTAGGCATGTCTAGGTAGAACTGTCTAGGGAGAACTGTCTCTTGTAGGAAGCGCCTTCTTAAACGTACTGCAATGGTGCTGTGAACAAATGCCCACTGTCTCCACTCAAAGTGGATGTATTAGCAGGTAATCTGCACAGTGACAGCAGCGGTTCTTTTTCAACTAAAGTTGGGAAAACCTTTTCTTTGGTCACAGATGTTGGTGTGATGTGACATGGCAATGTCATTAATTGTCATGGCACCCAGATATGGAGAGGCGGCTTTATTATGAAGACAAGCATTTCTCTTTAGGGCTGATTCTTACCAATTCAACCAATTTAATCTTAGATAAATTATTTTTTTAAGTAGATTTTTTTTTTTTTATCTTAGATATTGTTTGAACCACCCAATAACAAACTCATGTGTAATTGTCTTTTTAAATGGACGGATAATTTGATTTGATTTAGTACCTTTTCTGTCAGAATTTTTGCTGTTATTCGTTTTTTTTTTTTTTTTTTTTTTTTTTTACATCCTTTTATTAATTAAGGTGTTTATTCACTAATGTTCTCTAACCAACCCCCGACATCTTCAGAAAACATCTTGGTTTACACAGGGATTAATTTACACACAAGTGAAAACTGTGTAGTCATTTCTGTAGGCAGGCTGAATTTTTTTTATTCAGGGCATCAGTGTAAATGGAGATAATTGCAAATGTGTAATGATTTTTTTATTATTTTTATTTGCAAAAAAAAGTTTACCTTTTACTTTACTTTATTTGAAAGCAGTCATGTAAGGCTCATTAGAAAACATCGATCCATCCATTTTCCACCACGTTTATCCCTGCTGGGGTCACGACGGATGCTGGTGCCTATCTCCAGCTGTCAATAGGCAAGAGCATAGACCCTGGACAGATTGGAATCAAACCCAGCACCTTCTTGCTGCTAGGCATCAGTGCTACACACTACCCTACTGTGCAGCCCATTAAAAAAAACAGCCAATTTCTGCAGACATTTTGATAAACTAAAAAAATGTTCAAGGTATTATGTTCTTGTTGCCTTGGTGGAGTCTCCCTAGGTTTCCTCTTTCAATAACATCATTGCCTTTCTTTTCATATCGCAGCACCCGCAGGTTCATTAGCAGCCGAAGCTGTAAACTAAACGCTACTCAAACAATTATTTTATATTCTACTTTAGATCCCAGAGTCAGATATGAAATATAGCTTGCTGATAAAATTGAATGTTTCCGTTTAATTAAACGCCAAGGCCATTAAAACAGTGTTTTTTTAATAGGTCACATCAGGTGGCTTCCATTAGGAGTGGGAATAAACTGATTTGATTTGTGACCAACATTTGGAGGTACTGAGAGGCTTAACCCCAGCCTGCCTCGTCTATATTTGTTTTAGCTGTCTGAGCTGCAGAGTCTCCTGGATGAGGTTGTGAACTTGTTGCTTCGACTGTGTGTGAGTGTGGGTGGACAAAGTAATAGTCCTGACGATGGTGATTGCATGTCCTTGTGGAGATAGTTGCCCATTTTCTGCTCAGTATCTGCTGGAGCTCAGCCACTTTATGCCCAAGAATGCACAAAAAGATTTAACCCGCATCTTTTGTCTTGTGGCTTTGGAGTCAGATTTCCTTGCAAGTCTTGCAGAAATGTTTTTGTGTGCTTTCACCCAGGCATCAGTGGTTGATAATCCTGACTCAACAGAGAGGTCTCCTCGTGGCTCTGCTTACTCACTCCTGAGCCCAGCATTTAGTTTTCCTTGGCAGAGCCAGGCCACAGCTCATTAGACCAAGAGAATGCACTTGCCTTAATTAATGATATGTAAATATCCTTGAATTGGTCACATTTGCATATTAAGAGAGATTTGTGGAATCTGTGGAGTAATATATTTTAATTAGGGATTAATTAAAAATAATGGGAATTTCATTTTGTCTGGCAGGTTGTGTTTGGTGCGTCGGGGCTCAATCTTTGAACGCTGAGGCAGACACAAGCATGTGAAGGAAGCTTGGTTCTTTTACCCGCCACTATCTGCACTGCATACAAACATGTGCCCTTACACATACACACACATCCACTGGCATCACATTCCTTGAGATGCCAGACTCTTCCCAGGGGGTCTCCACAAAGAGCTGCAGCTCTGAAAAGCCTGCGAGAAGGAAGCCTCAACACCCACAATATGTTTTTTTGGGGATGGTCCCAGTTTGGCTCAGTTTCATCTCCTCTCATTTTTCTTTCTTCTCTGTGTAGTTTTGGAATGGCTTCAAGCTACGGAACACTAGTTATGTTGGCAATTATGTTAATGGAATGCCATTAGGCCATGATTGTGTATGACTGAATGGGGAGCGAGGGCAAGTTCTAGAGGCCTGAGTCAACGTACACTTTGATCCACTTCTAAAAGACTATTTCCACCCTAACATGTTCTCTAATTTCCCAAACACCCATCTGCTGTACAGGAAACAGTCGAATTCCCACGAAGTCTTGAAAAGTTGGCAATTTAATTATTTTTAAAGGATATGGACAGGTATGGAAAAAGACAATAAGTATTTAAAAACATGTTTACACGTTTACTCTGGACTTTACTTCCTATTCCATTGGCTTGATATTATGCCCTAGACCCCATATTTTACTTCCATTACTTATTGGTTCCTTCCATTCTTGGTTCCTTCTCTTTATCAAAGTTCCACCCTTTTTCACCTCTTACCCTCCTTGTACCTTTATCATCCATCTTTTATTTCCTTTTATATATCTTTACTGTTTTCCTTGTGTCCTTTGTTACTTCCTACCTGGGTCTTGCATCCCTGTCTTTGTCCTTCCTCCCTCACAGGTAGTCTTTTTTAGCTCCTCCTATCCCTTTAAGCGTTCTTCCCTAACTCCATCCCTAGTTTTGTTTCTGACTCGTGTCTTTGCTCCCCTCTGTCTTTAAAATTATTTTTTTCAGGTTCCATTTAAAGCCTCTAACATAACATAAACCATAAATTCAGAGTGACTTTTGTATCCATATTTTAAAACCTGTGAGAAGGACTTGGAATTCTAACAGGAATGTAAGCAATGTGCATCAAACCTGTTTAGTTTGACCGTTATGTCAAAGGTTGTTTTATTTCAGGCTGTTTGCAGCAGCTAATGATGTACTCAGTGCGTTGTTTTTCCTCTGACAGCTGTGAAAATAAATCTGAATAGAGACAAAGAAACCATCTGTCATTGGCGCCACTAATGGCAGTGATAGCACGACCACTATCACCTCATCTCCTAGGTGGAAATCATCCCCATTACCAAGCATCAGGGCTGCTTCCTGCTTCCTGATGCTCCTCGCAGCATCAGCATCAGACACACAAACATAGCGTCTCAGTCAGCCTGCAGAGAGGGATTCTTTATGAAGGCCATTTTTTGGTTGTTGTTTTTGGTCATTTTCACCACATTTACCAGCAAACGCCTGTTTTTCTTCCAGCTCTGCTCAAAGCACAGAAAGCTTCTTTGGAATTTGTGATGTGTCGTCAGCGCGCTGATGTTATTGATTCAGGACCTTCCGAATTCATTAGGAGATCCAGCCCTGGCCGTGCTGCATCTTTATTTATGTTGCTGCGCCCTCCCTGCCCCCCCACCCCACTGTCTCCCTCTCTCTCTCTGTCTCTCTGCCTGCCTTCCTCTTCCACCGTCCATGCATTATTCTTTTATTATTCTTTTACAGCTGCCTTATCGCCTGCATTTTGGTGAGGATAAGACCTGTCAGCTTTGGGTCTAGTCGGGGGTGATGATGGGAGACTTCAAGGGGAGTAGGAGGGGGGAGGATGCCTGCTGTCCCCCTCTTTTTCATCATCTGAAATGGACCCCCCCCTCCACCACCACCTTGCCTCTTTCTTGCACTCTCGCCTTTTGCTGTCTCCCTTCGTAATGAGAATCTTTCTCTAATTGAGGGAGCTGCAGCGAGCTGGCCGAGGGCGGCGGGGTTAGATTGTGATACTAGCTACGTGACTGTTATGCTGATAGAGGTGGCAGATCAATAATTTAGGCCCTGACCTTAATGGTGGTGTTAAAACGCTTATTCTCCCAGAGTCTGGAGGCCTTAAAGGTGCAGAGGTGGATAAAGGCGCTGGATGTGGAGGTGGGGGGATGGTGGGCGAAGCAGATAAGAGTGAGAGGTGAAGAAAGACGGGAGAGGGAGAGGGTATTTGCAGCCCGCCTCTCAGACTAGTGAAAAGGAGGGGATCATGAGTGATGTTTTTCCTGCCTCTACATTCACACTCTCACATTGTCACCAGCATTCATCCTCTCAGTATCCATACGAGTGCCATAAGCTTTCTTTTCTTTTTTTTTTCTTCTTTGCATGTGTTTGGTTTATGCTTGTAATCCGTTTTCATACAAAAGAGAAAAAAAAAGGAATCCTCCAGCCAATTCTCACCGATACAGAGAATGCATCAGCAGACTCCAGAAGTGAACAAAGACTGCAGTAACGAGTGGGTTTAATCTGGTTCTGGGCTTGTCTTGTGCCTCCTAGCTTAAGGCTATGCTCAATGAGGATTCGGACAGCCATCGATTTGATTCTGAGGGACATTAACGTCACAGCCTCATACACCTCTCTCTCTGAAACTCTCATTCCCTGCTGGCAGGATGCGACCATCCCAGCTTCTCCACAGCCCCCCCTCCTCCTTGCTCCTCCTCAACCACCCAGCCACCCTTAGGGGATGATATATTAGATATAACCAATTCAATTTTATGCAGCCAGGACAGACGCCCTGGGGACATAAACACACACATTTTTAATACACTCCTCACCAGGAAGCCCAATGCACCAGAGCCTGCGGCTGCCCTGGGTCTCTTCTCACACTCAATTATTAATGTAACGGCCGCACTGGCTTAATTAAATAATAAAGAAGAGCTCACTGCGAAGGAATGGTACAAGGACGAGTCAGGGAAGGGATGACTTCTCTAAATGTGCGGTTTTGACATACTGAGAAGACAATAACATTTGCTAACAGAAGTGTCTCATCAACAACAAACACAGCTAGAAAAAAAGAAATATGATAAATATATTTTCTGGGGAAAAGTAATTCTGTTTGAAATATACAGCATTTGATTTGGGAACATCCCAAGTACAGCACAAACAAAAAGAAATAAAAACAAAAAGGTAAATAAATTATGTTTTGTATAATAAAGTTGAATAAAACAAGCAAAGTAACACATGAAAAAAAAGAAAGAGGTATAAAAAGCCGACAAAAGATCAAAGACATGTATTTAGACAGCAATCATGGGCGGTATTAGCTCAGATTGATATAATTTTATAACCATGGCCGAAATACTGTTATCCCATTTCCAAGGTATGACACACAAAGCAGTTCATAATGGAGAAAGGAAAAAAAGCTCTTTGAAGACCATAACCAATTATGATCACTAAAAAGCTGATGCTTTTGTCTAAAGGTCCATTTCTAAACCTCTAACTGTTCAGTTATGTTTAGAAGGGGACATGGGGACAACATGTTCTCATAAAACAAGCCACAACTAGGAGCTGATTTTAAGATTGCTCTCAGAGAAAGAAAAGAATGATCAGAGGAGTCATTCAGCAGCCAATTCCATTGACCTGGAATCAGTATGTGCTGAATGAATGCATTCTAAGAATGGGAAATAAGCTTGAAATGTTGCAAAGTAACCTACTCATAACGGCATCTCATTACAACTGCTTAAAAAAAGCATGGAGAAGTTTCCACCAGCTGGACCATATTTTTGGTCAGATGAGTCTTAAATTAGATTTTTTGGGATGTTGTTGAACACACATTAGCTGTAAATTTGTCGAAGTAAGAAGGTTTGAAATACTGTTATCTCAATACTCAATCAATATCAATTTATTTTTTGAGAAGTAGAGTTAATAAACAGGAAAATATAAATAAGTTTAATTCATGTTGTAACCCTATGATACACACATTTTGTTCATATATACCCATGCCCGCCCCCATGAAATAATATGGGGATTTTTTTCTACCCATAGATGTAAGTTTTATATGAGTAGGTAGTTTGCAGCTTTGTAGGAGATCACATGATACTGGCAGACTTAATATAATACCTGGAAGCTGAAATGGAGAAAGGTTCAATTAGAATCTAAAGAAGAATCCAAGGAGAAAATAAAGCTGCAAAAAATCAGTATTGCAACTTGAAATAGTTTGCAGTGCAGAGAGGTGGTCTCCCAGATCACTCACGGTCTAAAATGTAGATAGATGGGTTGAAATAACACCTTAGCAATGCATGCCACCAGCTCCTCATTAAACAAGATGTATTAAATGCCTTTTTGAAAGTATTTTCAATATGAACTCCTTACACCAGTCTTCTTTATTAGACGTAACAAAGCTTCATTTCGTGTATTTTATTTACTTTTTTATTTGTAGATTAACTGTTGGTTGCTACCAATATCTGATGTGAATTTCATACCGATACTCCTAAAAAAATTTGACATTTCCATGACTTATTTGTTTCTGCTGTTGTTAGTATTTTTTCATTTAATTAAACAAAGGTTTCTATTTTGTAATATTCTATCAAAAATAGAAGCTTCTTCAGAATAAATCATTTGAAAGAGAGGTGTTTGCTTTTGGCTCAAGGCTCGATCTGCTCATAAATCAGCCGTCAAGAGAGTCGGGTCAAACAGGGTTTGTGATTCTTCAATGGCGTAAAAAGACTGATTTCCTCACATTATGGATTCCTGCCACCTCCAGGGCAAGCTAAAGGAAGCACTCTGTCTCCGACGTGATGAAATGTGGCGTTATCTTTTACTTTGTTTCATTAGATTCACTGGAGATTACACACCAACCTCAAAGAGTGGATTTTCCAGCTCTCTAAGACAAGACATCCACTGGCCTGAGGGCAAAAAAATATATATTTCCCCTCTCCCAGCTCTCATCCCCATACCGTTTGCCTGGGTTCATGTCAGTTTTAACTTGTAATCAATTATTCAAATTCTTTTTGAAATGCAGGAATAAATTTTGATTGGCTTGTTCAAAGCTCAAGATGTTTTTTTTCCTCTATTCTTTCTCTTTTTTTCAACTAATGGCAAGTAAGCTCTGCCATTAGATTGAAAAATAGGCCTATTGTGTGTGTTGACTTGGTGGCTTACTGCGATGAAAGATTGCGACAAACTGGAGTGTTTAAATTGGTGAATTGAAATTAATGCCCCCTCAAAGCCGGGTTTGCTGACGATACATTAAAACTAATACTCCAGCGAGGTCGAGCAAATGTTTGTTTATATACAAGAAAAACACTCACAGAGAATGAAATGATTGGATTTTGCCGAAGTAAACACTTATATTAAAGAGGAAAGAAGCAAATTGTAATGCATTGAGGTGTGGGTGCTTCTTTTGAGTCGGCTAATCCTTCCAGACGGGCTTCATTTATGCTTTTCCCTTTTTTAAATCTTTGCTGTTTTTTTTTTTCCTTTTTTTCCTCCACATTCTCATAACATATCCCACAACTTTCGCCTGCTGAGACACTGAGACACTCTCAAAGGTCACGCCTCGACTCTGTCTTGTCACATCTCTTATTCAGGCAGTTGTTATTTATTCATGGCACTTTTTGATTTTAATAATTTAATGCTGTGAAATGTTTCTTTCATAAAGCAATAAAGTGCTCGCAAAGGAGCGTCGACTTCTCCTGAAAAACATGGTCGTATGTTGTTTTTTTTTTTCCTTTGCATGTAAAGCTGTTGCTGTCAGTGCGAGCTGTAATGCGTATCGATTGAAATTACCCCTCGCCGCAGCCAGACGGCCCCTCAGATGCCGAGTGAAGAGTGTATAAGAGGCTCTTTTTTTTGTACTTTTCTTCCTCCTTTAGAATTTACTGCCAATGGCAGAGAGTGGTATTTATTTTCCTCACACTCCGCTTCGCTATCCTAGAACTGGCAGAGTGATTTTGTAGAATAGAAACATTATAGACTGTTAGTGTCAAAGTGTTAAATGTGATGTATAGAGCTTGGGGTTTCAGAGGGGGAGGAGGGGATGGCGGTTGGGGTGTTGAGGTTGAGGCGGTAAGGAGGTGAGCACTGCCAGCCATGACTGGAGCAAGGTGCTCATGGGAGAGAGGAGCCATCCACCATGTGAGGGATGGCAGGGTAATGTGGCGGGAGGTAATGGCTTTTCTCAGTCCGCCGAAACAGAGGGGAGATCATTAGGGGCTGCTGTGCGGCATGGTGGAGTCCGTTTACCCCCCTCCCCACTCCGCCGGCGCCCCCTCTCAGAGCAAAGGGTGTGGAGATAGTCACTGTATCTGTCTGTCTGTTTTTTTTCCTGCAGCTCCACCAGCGTCACTCCCAGGAAGACAGAGACACTTCAGCTTATTCATTCATTCATTCTTTCTTTTATTCATTCTTTATCCTGTCCGTGACACTATAAAAGATGACAATACCTAAACTTTAGGGACGTTTCTTTGCGTAATTGTGTGTTGCTTTATGAGCTCATTTATTTGTTAGAGACAGAGTTGTCATCTTAAAAATGAGGAAGGATCAAAGTCTCCCAACATCTTAGGGTTCTTCAAAGTAAATACAGCTTTGTATAATTAGAAGCATAAGATGCCAATTTTCTGTGCTCGTTAGCCTTTAGCTCAATTATCACACAAACACAAAAAGTCCTTTAATCTTTAAGTATTTTGCTTAGTTTGCTTAGTAGGACAATATGGGATTCTTACACTTTGCCCTTTCATAGTATCATGATTTTTTTAATAAAAAATAGAAATCATGAGTGATCTAATTGATCCTAATTGAAAGAGAAAAGCAACAGTTATTCTTCTTACAATAAAAATATTAAAGCCTTTTGAGTTCTACACTTACTATTATGGGTTTGGCAAATGTATTTGATCTTGATACATTGAGCTTCCCAGTGTTTTAGAATGAACAGCTGCCAAATGTGGCCGTAGTCTACATCTAAATGTTCCCATTCAGTTCAGAACAGTGTAACTTTTTCTCATTCTGAACTTTAAACCAAAAAGAGCCCATAAAAAGGAAGTCTAAGCTAGTTAATTAGTCTGGCTGTCTGCTCAGGTAGGGAGCCTACATTCAGTAGCTTTAAACCAGTTGTAAATTATTGTCACAAACCCTCATCAAATATTTTCAGGTCCAGTTGCCCTCTGATGCGGTTTGACTCATATTCCAGACTTTCCAATGACACGTTTCTTCCCCCTTAACTTTCCAATTAACAACAAATTACAGATTATTAAGCAAATTTGCTTCACTTTAATTATATGTCTGATATTTAAGTTAACAACCTGAAGCGTAATTTAACATTTGCTTTACAACAAACAACTAAAAATATTTTTCATGCATGTCACTGTAGATAAATATGGACAGTAGGATAACAGCCGACATGCTAGCAGGATCTCACTAACTGTAGGTTTAAATTAGTGCTGCCATAATTAGGCTTGTCACAATAAAACATAAATCACTTAATAGCATGATAGAAATTGATCGCATTATAAATTCAAATGAGCTTAATAATTTACGTTTGCATGCTTGTTTGTTTTCCCTTTCTTTTTGCTAAAGAGTCTGGATGACAAAAGGTTTCATTCCATCTCATCTGTCTCCACTCAGTCCTCCCTTCATTGTTGCCTTAGCATAGCAACTGTAGCATGAGACCTTTGTGACAGAAGAGGAGCAAACCAGAGAAATTCTGGTTGAGATTTGGAGAAACAGAGTTGGAAAAGGTTTCAATGTGCCAAAGCTGGGATTAAAAGTAAATTGCAAAGTACATCTATTTATGGCAAAATGTGTTGTTGTGACAGGTCTAAGCATAATAAATCAGGAGGGTGGTGTTTCTTTAATTTTCTTGTCATTTCTATTTGACTGGAAATGCTACCAATCAAGACTTGAACCTACAGGATATAAAACAAGACTTGAATCTGTAGGAACCGAGTGATGGAAACTTTCTGTGCTCTTGAAAGCATAATTTTCCCTACCAGCATCAGCTATTTTCAAGCCAAAAGCCAAAACTTTTTTTGACTGGATCTTAGATTACATTGGATTTTTTTTTGACAAGCAGTACACAGGTGTCATCTAAAAAGGAAAACCTGGTAAAACCTTTGAGATATTGAGTTTTAAACGGTATTCAAATTTTGATCATGCTTAGCTTTGGATTTAATGTTCATCCTTTTTCTTTGTTGTTAAAGGTGTCTTGCTGAATAATAATATTAAAAACAACAACTGATAAAGCCCTTAGAGATTTAAATGATTTACTAAGTTTTGTTGTGTTTTTTTCCTTTGGGTTCACTTGTGTCTTTGGTAGTTTGTTTACCATAGACCTTCTGTCTAAGCATATTTCTGTCCAGAAGTGGTTTCAGCCAAAGTTTAGCTGAATCTTTAGGAATGTCCATCTGTCAGCCTGGAGCAGCAGCAGCCTTCTGTAAAATATATACTGGGAGCAAAGAAAACGATGACAGACCTTTTGCAAGCATTTTGTGAAATGTCTGAAGCAAAGGTGTGCTTTTGTGCGTCTATGCGGAGTCTTCACTGCCGGTTAACAGCACTTTGAGCCGGCGTTCGATTTTTGCCCTGGTGAGCCTCCACTCCGCCGTGACAGAGAAGATTGGATGTCATTAAGGTCTGCAGTCCTTCCGCTATCTAGGGGTGTGTGAAATGGGCTCTTTTTTGCTGCCAAAAGCGTGGCCTGTTATTGTGTATCTCCATCATTCATGTGAATTCACACACACACAGACTTAGAAGCAGCAGAGATGACCAGAGCTGCATGTTCATCTTTTGATGTCATTTACATGCTCCGGGAGCATTTTTGCATGGCCCCTTCTGTGTTATCTGGAGACCGCTCAGGGAGCTTCATCCCTAACAAGACGACACATTGTCAGGCCTTAAGAAGAAAAGAAAAAAAAAAAGCTTCTGAGAAATATGATCGCTCCTATAAAACGGGCCAATTATACCCAATTGACAACCTTCAAAAACCCACTTTTATTGGCCGATTCAGCCAAATAAAATTTTACTGCGCAAGCTGAGCGGGACGCCATCGTTTTTGCATTGCTTTTCAAAGCTTAGCCTTTATATGATCCCAGTTATTACACCTCTGTGACATTTAAACTTTATTGAACAGGACTTTAAAATCTGTATGCAGTCTATAAAGCTGCAATTTATTCCTTTCAGATGGGAAGAAGGTCCTCCAGCAGCTTAGAGCTTGACTCCAGCAGACTGATGTGGCTTTCTTTATTTAGCGATCTCTTCAGGAACTTGTAGATTTAAAGAAGAATCACAACAAACCTATAATGTTGATCTTTTAATTAACGGTGAGTTCCCACTGTTAGATAGTAGTTGTAAACTTTTCTAATTAAATGCATATTTTTACTCTTTATTATGGGTCTATTATTTGGCAAGAACAGTTATAACAGTATGCTAACTGATTGAAAATCTGCTACCAGGATAATTATTATGTTTTTATTCATCACCAGTGATGATTCTGGCATAAAATGGTGCTCTTCTGAAAAATGCATCTAATAGTCTTTCCATATATTCTTGAAAGAGAATCATAACCTAGAGGTTTTATGCAAACATCATCTAAGAACTAGTTTATTTGAGATTTTCTTTTTAATGATAGTACTACCTAAATACCACGTTTTACTATGATGATCATTAATGCCATTAAGTCTTAGAGTAGGAAAAAGGAAGGAAATTTTTCTTTCAATGAAGTTTATAGATTTTTTTTTAGCCGTCATAATAGAATTTTGTCTATTAGATCTTTAACAAATACTAAACCTTTACAAAATACAGCCTGTTTTTCAATTGAAGCTAACAATAAACAAATATTAAGACTTACAGTTTAAACTTTGCTTATTTTAGTTTCTGCGCCCAGTTTGGCATCACGTCCCAATTCTGCTTTAGTGTTTACTAGTGATTCCATTTTCACCTACTTTAGACATCTCTGTGCTGTTAATAGTACAGAAGGTTAGAGTCTTTTTTTTTTTCAATTTCGAAGGTAAAATAGAAAGAATGCATTTCCTCAAACGCTTCCTCATAAAAAAATAAACTTCTGCAGGAAAATGGAAAGGCGCTGGTAGAAAGGTCTTGCCCCCCTCCTCTGTGTAATTAAAAAGGGGTGTCTGTCAGTGGCTGAGCCTGCTTTGTGTGGCCCCATATGTTTGGGCGCTGATACAGAGAGGATTATTCTGTTTGGAAGCCTGATAACAGCCTGTTTATAACCTTGGCACAGACCGCAGCCTAATCTGGCAGTAGCACATCTCTCCCCACGTCCAACCCCCCAAATTTTCACAGAAAAAAAAAACATATTCGCTGTTTTTTTTTGTTTTTTTTTTCTTCTCCAACTGGGGAAAAATGGTGAAAAACCTTAAAGAGTTTAAGATTTAGCCTATATCTGTTCTGTGCATATTTGATTTTGTTTTACCTACAAAACAAGTCTGTGATGTTTACTTTTTTTTCTTCTAATTGTGAATCCAAACTCATACCAGCTGCTTTTTGTCCGTTTTTTTTCCCAGTTAGAGGAATATAGAATGCTTTTATCCCAGCGTCCTTCTTCTTTCCAGGTTTTAGTTGCAAAGAATCAATTCAACACTGAACTTTTCCTTCCTTTTCTAGATGTCACGGCTCCTTTTGTTGGAAACTTTCATTTTTTTTTTCGTATCTGCAGGCAGATTAATTCAACCTTTTGTTCTCAGAGCATATTGCCTTCGTGCTGGCTTTCACATGACTGAGTGTGTCATAATTTCTATTCCACCAATGAAAACCGCTTTGTGATTGGAGGTTCTTTGTTCTTTAAGAATAGCACTCCAAACTAGACTAATTGCCACATGACTGACTTTTTGAAATTAGTGGAACTCTATTGTTATTGCTCAGTATGGAGGCCATATTCCTAATATTTTATGCAAAAAGCCCTGCTGGTCTGTGCTTTAGTATAATTATGATAGAAGGTGTTTATTGGTAGTTAGAAACTGGGTCAATTTACAGCAACTTGCATTTTGATATTTTTTGTTTTCTGCTCCAATAGACTAATTATTAAATGGTTCTGCAGGGGCCCGAAGGAGACAAAAGTCTCGGTGTTGTCCAGGTAATTTGTCACAAAGGGAAATATATTAAAAGCAACATAGGATACAAATAAAAAGGAAAATAATAAACAAAAGACATTGTTGGGGTCGGTGACACTTTGGTTATTAACAAAATTAAGTAAAGAGGAGATGATAAAGCTAGAAATGGCCTTTAAGACTAGAGTTGCTACAAGATCTTGCAGCATGAGATCAGTGTCCTTAAAACACCATGATGCTAATTGGTAAAATAATCTCTAAATCTAAATCCAGCTGCTGTTGATGTCTGGTTGTCAAAATAATCGAGATGGGATTGAGTTTGCTTTAAATGTTATCTCATTTTATATCTACATTTTTAACTCATCCATTTACTGACCTTTTCTCTCAAATCATGATCAGATTTTTACGCTTTCATACTTTTCATCCCGTTGTGTTTCCATTTAAAACATATGTAGTAATCAGACTTTTCAGGCAGAAAACCTGTTTGTCAACCTCGCTTTGTGTGTTCACAAATACATGCCGTCATTATTACTCTGACAAATTCTTTACTTGGTTTTAACAATGGCATAAAATATGATTTTCTCCAAAACTATTAAGGAAATAAACTTCCCCATGGATGGAGCTGTGCCAGTCTGCAGCCAGGTGCTGTAGCACCTCCTGCATCATGGAAAAACTTTATTCTTAAATGTGTAACACAGACACAAATCTAGGTTTCTGCACTGTAACGCTATACAATAGTTCCACTTGTAAAAAAACAAATAAATATATAGGCATCTGGAGGGTCCCCACAGGACCTATTGCAACAACACAACCCAAACTTTGAGAATGTCTGTTGGAAACAAACCAAGATATACCTTTGAATTAAAGCTTTATTGTGCATTCTTCTTAAATATTTTTTAGAAAATCTAGAAATGAATTCCAATTTTAATGTTAAAATCGTACATTTAATCTATTTTAACTATTTATTGATCTCTAAAAAAACTTTGTATTACACCTTGGTGCTTTTCATTATTATTAACAAAACTAATACATATGAAAATATATCTATATAAACTAAAATCATTGACAAAGGGTTTTTAGGAAGTGTCCCATGCTATATGTCAGCATCTGTTGGCTGACTTACGGCAGCTACAAAACAACAAAAACTACAAAAAAGGTACAACATGGCCACCATCCATCTCTTTTGATCTTGTTCCTTTACAAACCCACCAAAGCATCCATCTTTTCTTAATGTTTTATATTTTTTTTTCGTATTAAAATAATTAAGTGTAGCACTTTTGAACAATCCAAATAAATAATCCAAATAAGTTTGCCTTTTAAAAGTCAGTCGGGCTTGAGAATGCTTTAGAAACCAGTCTTGCAATATTTTTAAATCCTTTACTTTTCTTGTATTTTTACACCTAAGCATTGGAGCATTGATTTAAGTGAATGATCTGTATTTCTGCTACTATTACCGGTGACTAAGTGTGATTACGTGCGACAGCATATTTGCTTTTCTGCTCCTTCATTCCGGGAACAAAGCTCCTCGCCCACATCCTGCGCCATGCATTATCCTTTGCAGGTCTCACCTTAAACGTTAACGTTAATAAGAGGGTTCCAACCTCGACGATAAGTTACCTGGGTGCTGAATAACAGCCACTCTCTGTAATGCACTGTATGCGAGGACCCTTAACCAGCACACTGTGGGGAGAGGGAGCACTTGGAGTGGCAGGCAAAGAAAACTGTCAACCTGTCACATTTCTCCCTCCTCTTCCCCCTGATAAATTAAAGTTACACAGTGTGCGAGTTGTAGCAGCGGAAGACTGTGCAGAAAGCCAGGCTCCTCAGGTCTCAGGAGATAGCTGGCAACTAGGTCAGACTGATAATGTAATCCGCTGACTGGATCCTGTGCCCACTACTCCTAGAGTAGAAAGGCATGGCAGGTAGAGAAAAAAAAATATGAAAGTTAAATAAAACCGCAACTTTCATGTGCAATTTATTTGCACACTCCCAGGCTGGTTACAGTTAATTGGTTTCATAAAGGAGTGATGTCAATGCAGGGTATTGTGAGGAACTGCATACTGATAACATACCCACCTGCTTACAGTATGTGCACCTGCTCCCACCTGATTATTCAAAAAGCTTTATCCATGTCAATAACCGTCACACTTCTCACCAGGGAATCTTATTTACATGAATTCCTTTTTGCATGTTATCTTTACAGCACATACCGCATTGCACATGCACAACAAAATAGTGGCATGCAGGGTTGCAGAGAGAAAGTGACAAAAATAAGTCTCTGCATCAGCAAGGTGCATTTTCATTCCCATGCAACAATCCACAGAGGCTCGTTGGGCCCACTGTGACAACTCTGCCTCCCTGCAGGTGTGGAAATGAAACAGCACCTATAAATAGCCCAGCCAGCTGGGAGTAGAGAGCTGTAGAGCTGGGGAGGGATGAGGTTTGTGGGTGGGAGGAGGTGGGAAGCAGTCCAGCTGGGGATGCAGGTGTGTGGAAGCTGACCGATAGAATATAAGTGCTGTCGCACCCAGGGGGCTGACAGGGAGGCGAGTTGAAGCTGGTACTTGATCAAGTTTTTAAAGTAGGAAACCCATAGATTAGTACAGCTCATAATCAACCTGGATAAACATCTGATGATCTGGTACGCAATAAAATGTTACCGTCAGTCCGTAAAACAACCGTTAATGTAATGCCTGTCTTTAAGTACCTAAATACTTTTTTGCTTGTAGTAATAAAGCAGTTTAATTGATGGCCTCGGTGTGCAAGAAAAAAAAATGAAACTGTTGAAGGGATTTTTTTGTTCTTTAACAAGCTCTGCACAAAGCACAACATATATTTTCAGTACATTTATGTGGGCCTACCTTGCTTTGGGTATATCAGTTCAAGCTGCTGTTTAAAGGGGATGAATCCAGTTGTTTAGAACATAATGTGCTGTAAATCTAACTGGGGCTCCTACTTTACTAGGATCTATCATCAGACAAAGAAAACTTTCTCATGTTTTATGATTTTATATATCTAACTAGTTCATATCCTCAATTTTTTTCTTCTTTTATTCTTACCATTTTGAGATAGAGTATATATGTGAAGTGCACCATAAATTGCAATTACTGTTATCGTTATTATTTTATTAGTTTTTGTCATTACCAAACCACATGGCTTAGAACCTCATCTTTCTTTTATGACCAAGCTCAAACTGCCTGGAGCTGTCCGCTCATTTAAATAGGGCTGGACCAAACTGGTTTCCCAGTCGTACCGTTTGTGCAGCCATCTTTTTGAATCAGCTACAACACGGCCACTCATTACACGTGCAAAAAAAAAAATTAATAAAATGCACACGCAATTTAGCACACCTATGTGAATTCTTTGAAGATCGGACACATTCTTACGGAACATCAGCAAACAAATAGCATCATGAACACCCAGGAAATCAATGATTAGGTCAGGGGATAAAGGTGCAGAGGAGTTTGAAGCAGGGTTGGGTCATAAAACAATATCCCAAGCTTTGAACTTTGACACCCTTCACTGCAACAACCCCTTCATATATGAAAACATAGTGGAAGCAGCATCATGCTTTGAGGATGCTTTTCTGTTGTAGAGATTTTAAAACGGATGGGAAGTAGGCTAGAGCTAAATAAAAGGAAAATTCATGGACTCAAGACTAAGTATAAGAAAGAAAATTAGATTTTTGGATGCTCAAAGAGAACATCTTTGAACAATTTATTTACAGAGACTACTGCATTTAGGATGACTAATGCTTTAAAGGACTATTTTAGTTTGTGACTTTCTGCTGATGTACTAAACTAAATAATATATTTCTCTATGTATATATATGTCCTAAATGATAGAATCCAGTTTACTGATCTCTCTCTATCCGTTCATACAAGGATGACCCCGCTCTTCTATTGCACACCTCATTATACAGCCACAGCTGAGCCCAATGTCAACACAAGTGCTTCATGTTGTCCGAGTGTCTGAGTTGAGTGCAGGGCCTCAGCACAGATAACCAAAGTGTCCCCAACCTGCAGCGATACACTCTTATCAATAATAACACTTTGTCTGTCTTCACTACTTATGTACTCTGCATATGAATGCACTCTAAATGTGTATCATTAGAGACAGAGCTCAATCTCGACAGCTGCTTTTTGATGTTTTCCCTCTAAAAGCTCCTATTGTATAACTGCTTCGTTTTTTTACCCACCCTGTTAAACCCACTGTCTCTGTCTTCATTTGTTAGGCCTTTTTTCAAGACAAGGAGATGCGGGTTAGTATGGGATTTTAACAGTTTAATAGATATCATTAAAGGTACAATAGTTTTACACGATCACACTGTTAACACAGATGTTTAAAACAAAAAGTGTGCAACTTGATCAAAACCCAATGCCACTGAAATAATACTGACTCATTTGGATTGTTCTACAAAAAGTACAGATATCTCTAATGTAGTAAATTACTATTTTGATTTTATTTCACAGAGTTCATCAAAACATAGAATGCATACCTGCAAAACATATTAGTAATTTTTAAAGTGTTTATTCTAGAGATATTAAGCTCTGCTGGCAGGTGGCTGCTAAATCTTTGCATCCACAAAAAATTGTGATGTAATCTGGCATAATTTTACTGCTAAATGTGTTAAAATAAACTGTGAACGCGTGTGGATGTTTATGAATTTATGGTTCATGTATTTGAGGAGGGCTCAGTCTATCCCCCATCTATCCCCTGGCATAATGGTGGGGTGAACTAAAAAGTGAATAACACCTGGTATTACTCCTTCGGTTTTTAGCATCCATCACCTTGAGGTTAGTGAAGTTTCTTTATAGTGTAGTTTCAGTTTAAAATAATCATAGTTGGTCCACGCTGTGATATTTGATTACCCTTGCATCGGTGCTTCCACTGTGGAACACATCCGAAGCATATATGCTAAGGTGGGCTATAGCTGTTTAATGCATGTGTTCACAGAGCTGGCTAGAACATCAGTATTTTTTAAAGAGGTAGGTTAGGTCTTTATCGTTTTCAGGCTTCGGCTTTTTAGGGAAGAAAATGCTACTCTCATTTCCAACAGCTGACTTCATAGGACGTTTATGTAAATGACATCCAGCACTTTTCCACTGGTGCATGCATTAATGTATTAATTCCTCGCTGCTGTGTCTCTTTATTGCGCTGAAGGCACAATGACACATTCACATCAAAAACACATTCCCCACTTACAGTTTCACTCCATTCTGTCTCACACACATTTTAGTGCTGATTGACAGCAGGAGCTCCCTCTGACCTAGTATTCTGCTACAGTGGGACGATCCCACAGGCCTGTGATTAATGACTTAGGCTTTATCCGCTAGTAGAGTGGTAGGCCTGCCAGCCAGGCCACTTAGACTGCTTGGACCACTACCTCTGCTGTAAACACACTCTCGCTCTCTGCAACTGTGTTTCACTACGTCTCACTCTCTGCCTGCAGGCTCTGCATCGTCATATTCACTCTTACAGCTCTAAATCGTTGCCCTACCCCAACAAACACCGACACACGCATCTTTGCATTCACACAACATACTCATGAACTTTTTCTCACCCTGTGGCAATCATGGGTTGAATATTATTTGCATTATTTCTGCATTAGGACAACTGTGACAGAGCAAAAAAAGCAAACATTTGTTTGTCTTTTATAGATGCCTTTTGCTTATGCAAAATATCTACCACTGCATCTTTATTTGAAAGCAAGCAATTATCATGCCCCAGGTCATACGCAAAACAATAACAATGGATTGGACTGCTTGGATTGGTTTTGTAAAGTAAACTGACCGTCTTTAGTCTCTTTTGTTGAGTACACCTCATAGGAATTTCAATCATTCTGAAAACATCCGAACAACAATTCTCTAGTGCAGAGCTTAAGCAGTCTGGCTTGTTTTTCTTTGACAGTAAGCTCCTTCGCAGAAGCTAAGAGACACTGGGTGTTTGCTGAAACAAATCTCTCAAGGGTTACTGCATTTGAGGCACTTTGTAACCTTAAAAAAACACAGTGCTGGTCAGTCTGCCTCCAAGAGAACAAACTTTAACCAGAGGCTTTCAAATTCAGTGACAAATTTAAGATATTTATGCTTTGATCAGATCTAGCAACAACCATTACCAAGACTGTTAATGAATTTGATGGATAAGTTATTTTAGCGTCTTTTAGTCCTCAGATTTAAGATTATTTGATATGATAGATGATTTGCAGACTTAAACAGACAACAAAAGGTGTCTTAAATGTTTATCCCAATTATTTTGCCTACAAAGTTTGCTGTTTGCAGATTTTCAAATCTAAATTGTATTCAGTTGCATAAATCTTTTCTTTTTTAATTTATTCATTTTGCGTTCTATCTTGTTTGTGAAGTTGTCCTCTGTACTGAAAAATTATCAGCTTTAAATATAAATTGGTGTAATTTCCCAATTGCAAAGCACTGCTTGAGTACACTAGAGGATATACAGACATGATCTGTATGTTTATGATACAACTGACCAGTAGGATAGACTCACCTAATGTTAGAACTTTAGTGGCTGAGAGGTTGAAGCTAATGGACATTTATGGGGATATTGTTGGATCCCACCCAGTTTGCAAAGTCAGGAAAAGTCGGACTTTTGCTTTGATGATTTTCAAGGTCTGGATAAAGATGAAAGAGAATCTTGAATATGGAATTTATTTCTTCTCCATTCTCTGATATTTATCTAGGTGTTTAACCCGTTTACAACGGCAATAACTGGATCTGTTCATCTTTAAATGGGTATAAATGCCAACCAACTATTTTAGTTACATGCTAAATTTTGGAGTTTGCATAAACAAGTTAAAGGTAGCAAATCTCACCAACTGTACTTTTAAAAGTTGAGCTTTTAGATGAGGATGCTCAAAACCTTATATGACAGAGTTATGAAAAATAAAGGGTTCTAATTGAAACTAATCTGTTCATGTATTTTACTATTCATGATTGGCCTTTGCTACATATAACTCGATCACCATACACACAGGTTAAAGGTTAATATTTTGGGAAATATGTATACAGCGAGGAAAATAAGTATTTGAACACCCTGCTATTTTGCAAGTCCTCCCACTTAGAAATAATGGAAGGGTCATAAAATGTCATTGTAGGTGCATTTCTACTGTGAGAGACATAATCTAAAAAGAAAATCCAGAAATCACATTATGTGATTTTTTTTTTACTATTTATTTGTATGATACAGCTGCAAATAAGTATTTTAAAACCTGGAAAATCAAAGTTAGCATTTGGTACAGTAGCGTTTTCCTACAATTAGAGGTCAAATGTTTCCGGTATTTTTTCTCCAGGTTTGCAAACACTGCAGGAGGGATTTTGGCCCACTCCTCCACACAGATCTCTAGATCAGTCACATTTCTGGTTATCCTGGCTGTTAGCTTCCGGTCATTGTCCTGTTGGAAGACCCAGCCTCGACCCATCCTCAATGCTCTCTTTCTATCTTTATTTTCTGTTTTTCTTTTTAAGGGTTTTACAAAATCTTTTATTAAAATTTCTGTAATTTACTGAATCCGGGCTTATGTTTAAACATGCCGCTATCCTCAGTCAAAAAATAGGAATATACAATAAAGTAAGAGTAATCAATGAAATGTTGGATTTGCTTTAGATCCAAATATCAAATCTCTATAAAAGTTACATGATCTTCCCTGTTGAGAGGAATGTCTTACATTTTATAGACCAAACAATTGGTAGTCGGTTAAAATTAAAGGAAAGATTGATTGACATAAATAACTCCTGACTGCAGCAGGGGACCAGTAGGATCATTAAACACATAATAGCTCTCACCTCTTATATATATTTTTTAAGGGACAGAAACAGAATTAATTTAAGTATGAACCATAAATGAATTAATCATGAGTAATAACCCCCCCTGTGTTTTTCTTTTGTTGGCAAGATAATGCTTGAGCATCATTTTGAGATGCTTGTGAACTCGGACTGAGGCCATTTAACAACCTCTTAATTTTATACTGTATAAGTTAAATGCACTTTGTGTTTTAGATTTGAAAATGTACTATAAAAAGAGTTTGACCTGATTTTTTACACACATGCACCACAAAGAGAAATGTTTTAAAACCCCAAATTGCTAATTTATATTATGTTAAAACTCAGGTCGGTTAGTTTAAAATTGTAATTTTTCAAGACCCACCAGAAAACAATATGCCAATGTCTTTAACATTGCTGCACTTTGTCACAGGACTACATAAGTCTCCTTTGTAGTTTCATGGGATTTGATATGTGCTTTTGGAAGGCCTTAGGGCCTCTGCTGTGAATGAGTCAACTTGTAAAGGCTGCCCTTAGCCAATCTGTCATTCCTATAAATGGCAAATAAATATTGACGTTCATTGCAGCAGAAGTTGTCTTAGTTTTAGCAACCCGTTCGAGTAATGCATGTACACATAGATTCTCAGTTTGAGGTCCTGCTATTTATAGAAAGAACAACAGGATATCTATTTACAGATGTCAGATGGCTAACATCATCATCATGCCATTTTAAAGCACTCAGTGACCACTTTTGCCTTACAGAGAGAAGCATTGTCATCATGAAAGATATTTCTCCCAGTGGATCCAAGATGCATCACAGGATAATCTAAGAAACAACTGAAAGTCTTATTTGATGGTCGGTAATACTACAGATTTAATACTGTTACAAGCACATTTGGTTTATTCTGTAAATACAGTGCCTTACAAAATATTTGGACCTTGTCGCATTTAATGATTACATATTTTACAATATTTTACAGAGGTTTTATATAGTAGACTAAGAGGAAATAGTAAATTATCAGAAAGAGGAAAGAAAGAAATACAGCATTTTTAGATTGAATTACAATTTTAAAAATTGGAAAAAATGTTGCGTTTATTTGTTTTCAGCCTCCTTTAACTGATACCCAAAAATAAATCCTTTGCAACCAGCTGCCTACAGAACTTTACTGTTAAAGGTTGTCCAGCTGTGTTTACTTTAATCTGGACATAACTACTGCTTTTTTGTTAGGGCCAGTGTGGTCAACAGGAAAGGCTTGAGCTGTTCTCTCCATAAATATGGATCTTCTAGGTTAAAAGCAAAAAGCATCTCCTTGAGGAGTCTTGAGGAATCCTACTTTCTCTTTAAATAACAAAACTGTTTTTCATAGGTAAACATGACGAACAAGATATGCTGGTCAGAACAGGTCAGATGTAACCTTTATAAAAAGGCTGTGTTGAAAAACTAGCACTGGACCATCACCCTGAATACAAAACTTCACCAGTAAAAATAAAAAAAGGTGTCAGCATCATGCTCTTCTGGTTGCTTTCCTTTAGGAGAAAAGGGAGGCTTATTATAGTTAATGTAAGAATGGATTATACTAAATAAAAGGAAATCCTTTAACGAAAAAAATTGTTTTAGTGTGTTGTTTGTTTATTTATTATGGGAACAGTGAATATGAATAACATTTCTGTCAATATGCCAATTAGCCAGCTAAAAGGCTTTTTTTCACCTGCAGTCCCTAAAGAAATCGGAAAAGTCGATCTAAAAATATTAAATTATTGTATCAAAATAAGAATCACAATGCATTTAGATATGGATTATAAAACTAAAATGTAGCTTAGATACAGACAGACCAACTATTAGACAATAAACACTTGCATGACACAAGATTATAGCAGGAAGAGCAGGTAAACTGTAATTTAATAGTAATAACTCTGATTATCAATAAGCCATTTCTTTAGCTGCATCTTACGCGCATTTATTTGTTTACATTTTTTATCCGTATTTGTTCATATTATCCACACCAATTTTTGTGTTACTGGACAGTAATGAAACATGTTTGTTCTCTTCTCTAGAATTTTCTAGCTTGTTTATAGAGAGATTGCAGGTTTTAGATAGTGACAGATACATTAGCCAGCGATAATTTGGATTGTGTTTAGCTTTTTTTTCTTGCATCAGCATCACAGATTCATTTCTGTATGCACACCACCCTTAAAAAAACTGTATCGTTTGGCATCTAGTTTAAGAGCTGTAACATTAGCTTGAGCTCAAATGGGTAAAAACCAACTAATATGGGACAGAATCATAGAAGGCATGTTCACTTTTTCAATTTGAAAGGAAATCTGGTGATTAAAGTTACTGAGCTTGTATTTAATCTGGTTACAGAACCGTTTTTTTTGCCTGAATTAAATGATGATTTCTGATCAGTTACCACCCTCAGATATTTAGTGGTGGCCATGTCTGAGCTTAAGGTTTTTGATTAAGAAAAAACAGAAACTAATTCTAGAAGCACAAAGCCTGCAGCTGTATTTTCAGCTGCATTTAAAGCATTGATTCAGAGCCTTTAATATATATATATATATATAAATGCCACACTTTTTATATTTTCTTTTCATACTTAAATGTTAGAGAATGTGTATCACATAAAACCCCAACTAGCTGTGCTGAAATTGGAGTGGTATCATGACAAAGTGCCAAAAAGAATTTTGCAAATACATTTTTTAACAAGGTGCTGTAATGAGTTTTTTTTTTATTTTAGAGTGAGCCAGATTTGATCTCTGTTGATGGTTGTGGGGAATTCATGTTCACATGTTGTCGGGTGAAACTGAGCACAGTGAAGCAGAACTGCAAGCACTGCTGTGAATAAGCGGCCATATGGCAGGTGTCCTTGCGTGCTAGCTTAAGGGAGCCTCTTTCCCGGAGATGAAGCAATTTGCTCACCAAAGAAGCCTTTTTTCTACCCGCACTATATGTTTATCAGACCCTGCCCCTATCAGCTACCCATGTGTGGTAAAGGTCCCAGCAGAGCCCCTAGAGCAGGTATTGCAACCTGAAACATCTCAGGCAGACCCAGTCTGCTTCCCTCACGTAGCCTCGCCCTACTCGCTTGACGAAGAGCCCACCCCTTCTCGTGTAGCCCCTGCGCCGTGCCTCCAGATGTAGCTTAATTTACTGCGACTCTGCTAATTGCTGTAATTAAGGATTAATTACTGTTAATTACCTTCGCATAAACTCATCAACAGTCAAAGAGCGGGGCCTTATGAAATGTGCCACGCGCAGGAACACACACCGAGCGGACTAGAGGAGGGATTGTTTTATCGGACCTCTCGTTTCACGGCTTGTCCTGCTGCATGGGGAGGACTTGTCGGACAACAGTTATGGCACAACATTAACTATCATGGGCGGTGTCCTCTGGGCTCCTAACACTTCACACATCACCTCCTCACCAACTGTTTTCCAGGACAGCATCCCTATGCTGGCTGTCGACCGACTTTAGAATAGCATTTATTAGCTAAAGTAGATGACTTTGTGAAGCAATTCAGTGCATGATAAAAATAATCCCAATATCTATCTGAATAAATTCCCTGACCAATTGATTAATCAACTAAAGAATTTTCTAGAAGTTTAAAAGTCTATACAGATTTGTGTAGAAAAGGTTTAACCTCCTTTTATTTGATCTGCTAATAAAAGCAGGTGGAAATTGCAACTAAGATGACAAAGGTTTGGTAGTTGCAGAATAAAGGACGAAGGCTTGATTGTATCCACCAGAGGCTTTTTGTTTCTGACAGCAAAAAAGAAGAAAATGACCGTGTTCAGCTCTGTGTCATGTTTGCATTAGCTGTTAAACACCTGTGACTGACTACTGTATAAGCCTTTGACCTCGGTCGGAGTGAACGCTGATTGAACCTGATTCTTCAGAAGACAACAGGCAGATGTTTGTTATGTTCTCTTGAGGTTTTGTCTGTGGCCAGTTTAAAAGAAAGCAAAACTATTCTTACCTTCAGTAGTGTTTCAGTCATTAGATACCACTAAAACATTTAGTAATGCTTCGGCAATGGCTTTTCTTTGAAAAAAATGCTATAAAATGTACTATATGGGTTAAAGCAGGCATCCCCAAAGTCGGTCCTGGCTGATTATGATGAGTGCAGTTGAGCAAAAGCCTGTTAATCAGCTTTCAATTAAAACCAGCTGTGCTGGAGCAGAGAAACCTCTAAAACCTGCAGGACAGCGGCCCTCGATGACCGACTTTGAGGATGCCTGGGTTCAAGTATGAAGGAAATTGGGGAACAAAAAGGTTCAATAATCTTTTGTCCAACAGTGTTTGTCAAACTTTTCATTCCAAGTATAATTTAGAAGATAAAGCTTTACAAGGTCCACATTACATACGAACAATGGTTTAACAAACCATATGGTCCTTTACCTTTTGTCATGGCATTAAAGACTAAAACCTGTTATTTTATTAATACATAGTACTAGTAGTAGGTTTTGCTCTTTTCAATCTTTCAATCACAAGTAAAAAAAAAACAAAAAAACAAGAGGAATGTCTAGAAGTTGTAGTTTTAGAAGGGAAAATGTTATATTTTTCATCAGTCCCATCTTCTGAATCAGTCTGGCTGCTTTCCATCGATTGGCTATACCTGCTTACCCATGCAAGGTTGGAGGATTGTGTCTTTCTCCAGCAGTCACTGGGAGGAGCCAGTT
This sequence comes from Cyprinodon tularosa, assembly GCF_016077235.1. Classification (NCBI taxonomy): domain Eukaryota; kingdom Metazoa; phylum Chordata; class Actinopteri; order Cyprinodontiformes; family Cyprinodontidae; genus Cyprinodon; species Cyprinodon tularosa. The sequence goes on along the minus strand of NW_024038971.1, from coordinate 129,734 downwards.
TGCACCCTAGACAGGTCCCCAGTCCATCACAGAGAAACACAGGACAAACAACCAAGTGCGCACAAATTCCTACCTGAAGAAAAGCATGCCTTAAAGGATGCCTGGAATGTGTTTAGTCACCAAGCCTTTGTCTGTTCTTAAATAGAGAGATAGCAGTCCTTTGTATACTTAATGTTTGCCTTCATGCACTGACTGACTCTCCCTCTGCAGACATGTCTTTGTGGCTCTGCTTGCAGCCTCCAAGCTCGTGACTACTCCTCAGCTCCTCAGCTATTGAGCCACTGCTGTTCCCAGTACAGCCTGGAGCTGGTAGAAACTGTACTAGCTGAGCATGAGTTTGATTCAATCAATGATATATATATATTTTAAGACACCTTTAAAAGGACTGACTGCCAGGGGCTAATGTATTTCCTTCCTTGAATAATGATTTATTTTAATGAAGGCTTTTAAATGGGGGTGTTCGGCGTTGGTGGCGGGGCGGTGCTCTGAATGGTCTTCTCCTCTAGCGCTGGATGCCTCATTATCAGGCCAGCCCCTCAGGCCTCAAACTGGCCTGCTTAAGCCTCAGATGATGACGATAATTACCGTTATTAGGAGTAGCTGCAGGGGAAACTTGTTCTGGAAAACACCAAGCTGATTTCTTCCCCTTGCTTGCCGCCGCCACTGCTGTCGCATGAGAAACCGCCGGTCGCCAGTTGGAGAAAACCGTGGAGGGAAATAGACAGAGGGAAAGCAGGAGTAAAAAAAGGAGGGGATGAGGGGAGCGGCCACCAAATCCGCCTAATGTGACGCCTGTCAGCTCGTCTCCCACCAGCTGTCACCTCCCAAATGCATCGGGGTTCATTTTTTTAATTGACACCTCGCTTTCCTATTCCATTTCTATTTTTCGCCTTTCATTCTCCCTCCATCCCTCTGTTCCCTCCCAGCCTGTTCCGTCCACATCTCCTCTTCTGGGCCTGTCTCTCTATTTCTTTGGTCCTTTTTTTTTCTCCCCTTGTCCTCGGTAATCCCCATCCCCCCACCACAGTGTCAGATACAACACTTCAACTCTGGCCTCTTTTGGCACATGATACTCAGATGGCTGATAAAACATAAAGCTGCTTTAGAGGTACTTTATGACTATGCCCTAGCGTACCGAAGCAGCACAGCTTCCCATTAGCTGGCGGCGGAGGGAAACATTTTAGACCTTGCAAAGTTTTCTCAAAAGTATAGTTTTCTCATACTATAAAATACAATTAATTTAAAGTGCTTTATTAAAAGCTTTTTTTTTTTTTAATAAAACCCTTTCCTCTGCGGGTAAAATGGTATAACATTTAGATAATCACCCCAATAAACTGTTGTTATATATACAGCTATATATTCAATTGGTCATTGTGCAGAATGTACCTTTATCTTGTTTTGCTCTTTCTAATGTAGCATGAGTACAGCAAGCTGATATCAGCTGTTTAATTAATCTGGTTAGATGCTTGGATAGCCAGCCAGCTGTTTGAGAGATGCTTTTATCTTGTGGTTTTAACATTGCTGCATTTTTTAAATAAGAGTTCTACCTCAATAAAGGCAACATTATTGTAGCTCTTTCCCAGTTGGTGTGTTTTTCTAATATATATATATATATATATATATATATATATATATATATATATATATATATATATATATATATATATAATATATATAGTAGCAATACAGTATATATTATATATATAGTAGCAAAGTATTTACAACTTTTTTCACCTACAGTCAGGAATAAAGTAGGAGCTGTCTTTAAGCAAGCTCATCGTTCGGTGCCCCGCAATGGATGAGGGCATGAAAGTGGTTCTTCACTCTTTAATTCCATGCAATATCATGTTTTTCTAGAACTTTGCGCTAAAGATGATTTTTAAAAGGGCATTTAAACTTTAGGAGCAGATTGTTGAAACTAATCTGTATCTTTTTAAAAAGCCCTTGTCACACTGTGATGCATCAAGTCATGAGATTGTTAGACATGCTCCTCCTGCATGAGCTTGCAGCGACGATTTTCACTTGCATTTTGTTGAATCTTCAGCAACTGGGGTTTAGAAAAGAGAATACAGACAAAAAGAACCAGATGTACAAAAGGTAACTGTTAACTAGCTCCACTGGTGGCTCTGTCCACTAAAAAAAAAAAAAAAAAAGCAAAACTCCAACATCTATAAATAAAGGTGTTCATGGCTTCAGCACAGCTGATATTTCTCCCCGGGATGGTTTCACAGCCAAACAGGAACAGACCAGATGAAGCTACTATAACAAGAAAAGCAGAGAGAACATGAACCTATGGGTGGAAACACATACTGCAGAATGGAAGAATAGAGATAAAATAAAGCAGAATTACGAAAAGAGGTCTCCATGTCCTCCAGCAGTTTTACCCTATAGCAGCATAGAGGTATTACCTAACTAAGAGTTGATGTATGAGAAAGGTAGAGCCAATGAGAAACATCTGTCTCGACTGAATTCTCCCCTTTATCCATAATATTACTGAAGAGTTAAAATACTGTAAACGTTTGAAAGCTGACATAAAATATATATTTAGAGTGATCTGATTGGTGTTTTTTCGGTATACAGAACAGAGTTAGTAGATTCCTCCCCTTTATCGGTGAGCAGGCCTAAAACCTAACTGCTACAGAAGAAGAATGTGTTGCTATTGGATGCAATGGAAGACAGGCGCTTAACTCCTGGAAGGAGCTGGAGGAGGGGAAGGGGTTTGAATTACTGATACTTGTCATGTCTGTTGTAATCGTGCTGAGTTTTTTTATTTATTTATTTATTTTCCTCTAGTTCCCAGGTTGTTGTTGTTTTGTCTCAGAATGCTGTGTGGCAGGGATGAATGGTGGTGATGTTACATTATCATGTGGCTGTCGCTTTCGCTCCTGCTGACTGCTCTGTGACAGGCCCACACAGAAAAAAAAAAAGGCACACACACTCAGAGATTTGTGTCAGGAGCAGGCCTGATTTATTAACTGCTGAAACCCTAGATGACGTGTGCCCACACAATCAATAGGAAACGCAGCCACTGCCCGGTCCTTTCTGGGGTTATGTGACGTAGAGAAGAAAAGACACACAAACACACACATATCTGCACCACAGGCCTGCAGAGTGTATTGCATTACTTTATTGATGGGAAATGGATCCAGTCCAGTGTTTTGCTGCCAGTTAGAGGCAGAGGGGATAAACTTTCATCAAGGCTGTCAGGGACATCACTCCTGCCTTGTTTGATTTAAAATCTCCCTAATTGTGACAGAATACTTCAGCATCATTAATTCAACATGTTTTCATTCAAAAGCGCTTATTTGGCCTCATGCTACAGCTTAGAAAGATCCACAAATCTGGTTGATTCCCTTCTTGCAAAACTATTCCAGCATCATAGTAGAGGTGCAAGTTGTCAATAAAGATTTAATCTGGTGTTGATTGATTTTATCAAATGAATAATCCTAAATTGATAAGCGGCTATTTTCTCTTGCATCAAAAGTTTATTTTCATAACATAGCATAACAATTTAATTTTACTATTTGCTTAATTTGAAAAAAAGAAGCCCTTCATTGAATTCTAATAATTTATTGCACTTTATTAAATACTTATTTAATGACCAAAACATTTTGTATTTCTCATACTGTACATTACTAAACTTAGGTGTATCCGCAGAAAATACCAAGACAGGAACAATAATGAACAATACAAAAAAGAATAGAATAAAAGAAGAGAAACACTTGTAAATCCTCATGAACGGAGATGGAAAACTTGTCAGACTTTATTTGCCACTTTGTGTCGGTGATGTGGGCGGTAACTCTGATATAACTCTGTTTTCAGAGCAATCCAGCAATCAGTGGGAGCAACACTTTGCTGTTTGCTGTGCATCTAAATGGCTGTTCTCAGAGGAATGTTAAAGCTGGCTCCATGAAGTACATTAACTTACCAAAGGCCCCACATATTTTATCATATCTTTTTCAGCGATGTTACAAATGATGCTCTTCTCTTCCCTCGCCTTTTGAGAACATCGGTCACTTTGGGTTGAGAAGCTGAAGCTGCTTGGCAATGCAGTACACCCTAATAGGAGCTATTTAGGTGATAACTTAAGGAGCATCTTGGGTATTTATAATCTGAATCAGTACGAATAGAATGCTCTGTGGTTTTAATAATTCGATCAACATCTCTAGTGAGTAAAATCATTGCCAGTTCTTTACAAATTGCACAACCTACTGTAGGTCACATCGGGTGAGAGCCACTGTTTTCTTTCGCTGCTGTTCTCTTACAAAGTTCTTGAGGCCTTCATAGTTTTACTCATTTTGTGACTTCTTAAAGCATTTGGCCGTACTGGAGTTTATCAAGGGGTATCAGGGTGAAATAAGCCACACTTTACAGGTCTTATGTGTTTGTAAAAGAACAAAACCTAACAGAGTTTAGGGAATATGTATTCTCTGACAAAGTACAGAAGCTGTCGTTTGTTTAGAAGCGTATGTTTGTGTAACACAGGCGCGCTGGAAGCTGTTTCAAGCGAGGGGGGCTGATGGCTGGGTTGGAAAACACATGACGTCATTATGTTGAGGGCTGTGGCTGACGTTTTTAACATAATATTGTAGGCCTACATTTGTCGCCAAAAACTGCCATTTCAAATGCTTCGGAACAAAGCATTAACATTTTAAACTTTATTTCTTCTCTTTTAATCATTCTAAACAAACAACAGCTCCCAATCAACAGGATCAGGAATACTTGAATGAAACACGGCCTAAATATAACCTAAACTGAGCAATGAACGTCTTGAAAGTCCATTCGACTATGGATATGGGGAATGATTTCATATCTGAAACAAAAAACACACACAAAAAAAATAACATATTTTATCACTAAATAGCTTAATACAGACATAATATTTAGTGATATGCAGCCTTATTCTAGCGTAGACTTCTTCAGTCACAGGACTACGACGAATAGGCACAGCATATAGAAATAAATAAGAAATAAATAACGCTAAATAAATGCAGTATAGGGGAATTGAAACCATTTCTTACCTCGAAATAGTCAGAAATACGTTTCTGCTGCCTATTGCTAGCCATATCTAAACGAATGTGAGGTGGCGGAAGCTTCCGGGGGAGTAGCCTAGTTTTTTATGAAATATTAAAATAATGAATCATTAGTTTATATCTTATACACAGCCCATCATTTTAATCCCATATCAAACACAGTCTTTTAAAAAATAAATTCATAAATAATTTCATGTTTTTAAGTACAATATTATGTTACTCCACAGCCCCCCACCATGGGGGGCTGAGGCTATGACGAGGGAGGCTGCAGCCCCCGCAGCACCCCCCTTCCCGTGCCACTGGTGTAACATGTTTTATTCATCTGTATGTGTCCAGCATGGCCCGACCAATCAACACTATGCCCGGGGTTCGCCTGTTGTTAGCAAACACGAAGCAGCGGGCACGGGCCAACTCTTAAGGAAATACAACATAAGCAGGAAATAATTATATCAGTAAATAAACAAAAGGCTTATTCTTAGAGTACCGCTTATTATTCAGAAGGCATTTATGGGGCCTGTTTATATTTCTTTGTTTTTTTTTTTTAAAAGCTTCTGCGTTTTTTGAGTTTGGTGTCCCACATTTCAGGAAAGCAGTTTGACAAGAGCGTGCATGAATGAAAGGAGAGAAAAAGAGAGGAAAAGGGGGTGGGTGAGGGAGAGGGGAATTGTGTCCTCTCATTGTTCAATTAAGCCTGTCAGTAATGATCAAGATGAGATGATGGCCATCTTCCTTTTATAGATGCTAATCAGGGACTGATGAAGTAAAGGAACCCCCCCCCCCACTCCTCGCAGCCGTGTCGATAGACTGTAAAATGTGTATCAAAGGTTTTTGGTGTTATTGTGCTGCACGTGATTTATTGTAATAGAGGCCACTTCCCACTGTCAGGTGATTACGTTAATGTATAGACCGTGGTTGCAAAGTTCACAGCAAAGCACTCAGACTGGCATTGAGGTCTAATCAATTTCATTGCCATTACTGAACAGGAATAAATAAAGCTGATGGCTGTGGTTAAGGTAATTATGCTACAGCACAGTGGATTGTTTGATTTTCCTTATTAATTGTATTTATTTAATCCATTTCATGCTTTTAGTTGTGCACTCAGGGAGTTGGAAGGAATGAATAAATCACTCTTAGGCTCATTAGATTCCCCCTCTGGTTGGGATGCTGCGACTGTTTTGTCAGAATCAAATAGGCGAGTGTTATAATTTCCCGCCGGTGTGATTCACATGAAAAATTTCCAGATATTCATCTACCAGCGTGCTCAAACACACAAAGACTCCACACCCACACGCACAGTCGTCTGCTCCCCATCTGAACTCCTGACCTTTTCCAGTCGTCTGATGGCCATTGACATTTGCCTCTTGAGCGGAGCTTGCTCACGTTTCGGAGCTGATGGGAATGGATGATGTTGTTGCTGGAGGAGAAAAGGGAGGGAAAGAGAAATGTCGGGGAGGGGGGGGCTAGATGAAAAGAGGTGAGAGCTCCTCGTGCCGGCCCTGGAATCCATCTGGACCCCCTGCTCTCCAAAAAGGTCACAGGGCGCCTGAGCCTTACATCCGCCTTACAAAGAAGCCATCGCTGCGACCGGAGTCTGTTCAGCTGCAATATGGCTCTACTGCTCTGTCACACATCCTGCCACTCACCCTCACTGTCTGCACACATCAGACGGCAGACATGTAGAGTGGCAGTGGGATGGATGCATTGTTAAAAAGTGTGGCGTCTTTGTCCTTGAAGACAGTAGATGGAGTAGAGGGCTGCACCTGGTTGGATGCTTTCTCCAACTCAAAGGAGGGAAGGAAGCTCATCTTCTGTACCAAGGGAGCCTTCTTGTGGCTGAAACAGGCAGGACAGCAGCAGCTCTCACTGAGGAGGGGGCACACTTGTCTGTTTAAATCATGCAAAAATGGATAAATATGGTCTCTGTACCTGGTTTTATTTTCTTGGAAGTCATTGAAGAGCCAAGTTCATCTCAATCTGTTTGATTTTGGTCAGCTTTTATACTTTGTGTAATCTCATCTACAAATAAGTTATTAGACCAGATTTACATGGTAAAAAAAAAAAAATACTTTTTTTCAAGTTTATTAAAAATTTAGGAAACATATTTCTTGTCTTTTAAGCATCCTATATTAGCAAAGTTATCTTTTATTGGGAATTACTGTGCTAATGCAGGTAACTTAATAAAAGCAGCATCCTAAAAGATGTTGATTATCCTAACAGTGTCATTTCTAAAGGCTGGCAACAATTCAAAGTCCAGTGTGGGCTTTTTCCTGCATGTAATTGATCATAGCGAACTGCCACAGCAAAATAAAAGCCACCACACTTTAATTTTAAAAAGTATATTAAAACAGGGGAAAGCATATGATATAGCATACTGTAGTTGTGCACACTTGTTTGAGTCATAATCAGAGCTATCATGAAGTGTTACTATTTATTTTTAAAAATCTAACACCACCAGCTCCTGTCTGTTTCCCTGCGAAGGTGGCGAGTGTTTGAAGCTTGCTGGCGGCTACAGTGAGGTGAACCCTTATGTAGTGAAAAAGCAACTAGAGAAAGTAGTCCTATGTTGCCAACATAGCCACTTTGTCTGACTTTAACTTTTCAGACCCCTCTAGCAATCTTCCCCCCCCCCCCCCCCCCCCAAAAAAAAACAAGTAGAGACAAATCTAGTGACTTTTCTCTCTGCTTTTGGCAAGTTTAGAGACTTCATGTGAAAGCAGCAATGGTTCTATTGTTATTGTCCCACGACAGCAGTAAGAGCAGCCATTAGTCTCTCCCCACTTTCCTAAGCACTGTCTCACAGGCACAGACAGCTGCCTTAGTTCTCCTGTTATAAATGTATAACGCATGCGCAAAGCTGCAAATGATTTCGCCTCAGATTACAAAGCACAATGTAAATATGATGTGAATAAAGTTTTAATCTATTCTCTTTTTTTCTCAGGAACTGTTGCTCTAAAATAATTTCCTGATTTCGGCACACCTTGAATCACATATTAATCTTATATGTTCGCCTCTGATTAGATACATGCGATACAGATTCAGGCAATGTATAAAAATTCATACATAAAGCAAGCTTAACATATGTTGCATTTCAACTACACTATATTAGGAAAACCTGACTTAACTGATATTTTTTTAAATATTGCTGTGACGATACAGATTGTCATTCCTTTAAACTTTTTTCACTTAAAAACATTAATTCTCTCTAAGCCTCATATTTTGATGATTATGATCTACTTATTTTGCAGTGTTACTTCACTGCAAATAAAACAAGCCTACTATAGTATAGAAGGAGTCATATGTAACTAAACAAAATTCACATTTCGGTTGCAGAGATAATTCAGATTTTATGTGGTAGAATCTACTTCATCTAACAAGATAATAAATATCTGATAACTGGATGATAGGATCGCTTGACGTGCTTCTGAAAATAATAAAGTTTTAACTATTTTCACTCTCCTCTTGTTTAGTAACTGTTCTTAAGTCACACATCCTTCATATTAATAATGAAGTGATGTGCTTCTAATCACTTACAATGCTTCATGCTTTCCTTACTAATATGTTTTCTGCTAAAACCCATCAGCTAAAGACTAAAACCCGGGGCTGTTAAATACAGCGAGAAGTAAAAGATGAGCTCTCGTAAAGGTTCTGTTCATTTTAAATGAATTTATAGATTCAATCGATGAAATTTTCTCCTTTTACTGTCTTGCCAGACTCTGAAGCTGCAGATTTTTATAGCACAGGCTTGAACTTTAATAATGACAGCCATATTTCAGCAAGTTCAGCCTGCAATTTGCAGCAGGGGGAACAGTAAGAGATGCTTTTTTATGTGTGTCAAACTCTTGTAGTTTCAGTTAAAAAGGTGTGTTTAGTAATGTATGTCGTGTCTGTCCTCTGCAGTGCTCAGTATCCGCGGCGCCCAGGAGGAGGAGCCTCCAGATCCACAGCTGATGCGACTGGACAATATGCTTCTGGCAGAGGGCGTGGCCGGACCAGAGAAAGGCGGCGGGTCTGCAGCCGCTGCTGCCGCCGCGGCAGCCACTGGTGGCGTCGGTGCAGACAACTCGGCAGAACACTCCGACTACCGAGCCAAGCTGTCTCAGATCCGACAAATCTACCACACAGAGCTGGAGAAGTACGAACAGGTGGGAAATAGTCTTTATTGACCCGGTGACCTTAAATCCAATAACACTTCTCTGATCCAGCATCTTCACCGACTTCATTTTTATTTACACTGTTTTCTTTTGAAATACAGTGCTACATACAGCATGTAGACACTAAGCTTAAGTAATTTTCAATGCCCTGAAAGAAGGGAGTTACAGTAATATAATTGTGAAGTGAGAAGTGCATTAATGAGAATGGTTGGGCAGGTGGGTGTGAGAGATGGATGGAGACAGTTGATCATTTCGTGGTGGAAATATGCTGCAGAGTAATATTGTTAACATGAGATTCAAAAGATGGAGTGCAATCAAGGATGACCCAAGACTTTTAGGCTGGGGGGATGGAAAAAGTGAGGAATCATAATTGATCCTTATTGGTCTTTGTGTCAACAAGGAGACATTTAGCTTTGTTTGTTTTGTTTTTTAAGTTAAGGAAGGTTTGATCAAACCATAATGTCACAGTATGGTGGCATAGTGGTACAGTGGCCAACTGGTGCAAACATGCAGAAAACAACAGATCATGCTGCAAACAAACAATTGGTTCAAACTTAAAAAGCTCACAAAATGAGAAAAAAATCAAACACCAAACATACACATATATATGCTAAAAAAGAAAGATGCAAAAGAAAACTTGCTTTACAGAACAGAAGAGCCCCAGACCACTGGAGGAGTCCACCACCACCTCATATGGGGCATTTTCTGTATAAATATTCTGCTGTTCTACAATTTGAAAGATTACATCTACGAATGAAAGGAAGGAAAACTTCCTTTTTTTGCTCCTTCCGGCTTTTCTCTGGACATAAAGCTATTACATCTTTACTGAGTGTCTGATCCCATATAACTTAGTGAGAATATAACTCACCAAGTTTTACTGAAGCTCATAGAAATCATGCTGCATTCCATCAATAGTGAACGAGATGATAAAGGAGTTAAGAAACTTTCACCGACTACAGCTGCAATAAAAGACGTTCTAATGAGGCCTTTTAAATACCTTTATATATGTGGTGAGTGACTGTTGTGGTGGGCAAACTAGGTCTTCCCTCTTTATCTGTTGCAAGCTGAGACAAAAGTCTAATCTTCAAATCTAAATAGAAATAAGTTCACATAAACAATGGCTGCACTGTGGAGCTCATTCTCTCTGTATAACAGTGTGACGCTTTTCAAATGAGAACTCACAGGACAACTCATGACATGCCAAGCTTTTAGCAACGCTATCTTTAGCAGGCAAGCAGCCATTATATCAGTCACACACCAGCTCTCCTCCAAAGACTGTAACGTATTGTCATTCCCTCGGAAGTCAAAGCGTTTCTGGGTTTGTCATCTTCTCAGAGGAAGGCTAGTCATCGCTAACTGTCACAGTCGATATACACCTGAGCATTTTTGTGTCACCGTGCTATGTACGCCCTGCATTGGGATGAGTGAGTAGTGTCTTTCCACGTGTGTGTGCAAGCAGAACGGCTGCTCGCCGGATCACTTTGACTGACGTAACCCTGGTGTTGACAAGCAACAGACACCTTGACTCTGAATGCAGTCATATCCAGTGACTGATTCCGACACAGACAGAGGTAGACGGAAAGATGGAGTGAGAAGAGAGGGAGACAGCTTAAAACTCTTGAACGTGAACGGGACTGAAAGCCTGCTGTCATTTTACATTTCTGCTCACTTGTCACATTTTCTCTTCCATTGAAGAGAAGTCTTTTTAATATGCAGAGCACCGCGAGTATCACTGCCTCCGCTGTATGACTCCACTGCCACATTTGTTTGCCTTGAAACATGGCGCTGTGTCTGCCGCTTTAATTTAGACCATTCTTATTACCTCTAACACCACTGCTGTTTCACTGTCAGTGCTTCTCGTGTGAATTCAGGGCCGGTTGGGCAACCACGCAGCTTCTTCAGAATCCAATTTCACCCCTTTGTTCTGTGTGAAGCTGTCGAGCCTCTGAGATAGTTATTTCTCTTATGAATCCTGTCTGTCTGTTCATTCAGGCGTGCAATGAGTTCACCACCCATGTGATGAACCTGCTGAGGGAGCAGTCTCGAACACGACCCATCTCGCCCAAAGAGATTGAGCGCATGGTCAGCATCATCCACCGCAAATTCAGCTCCATCCAGATGCAGCTGAAGCAGAGCACTTGTGAGGCCGTCATGATCCTGCGCTCTCGCTTTCTGGACGCCAGGTCTGTGTGAATCACCATCATTTTAGAGCAGACTTGCTAGGAACTAATGAAATATGTATTTTTAGTAGTTTAATCGGTTAATTTTTATTTATTTCTGTGCTTACATTTTTGTCTGAATCAAGAATTTTTTTTTTCCCTTTTTACTGATATATATTTAGTTATTCAAAATCAGCTTTTCAGTGCAAAATCAGTGCCAGTTCATCTCAAACTAGAACTGTTCAGTCTTTATGTTGCATAAAGTCAATTTCAGATGGAGTAATAGATGTGATAATAATCCAAGAAAGGAAAAACAATGAAATGCAGAAAAACTGAGCAAGAGTACTTTCTCAGGGAAAGAAAAAAAAAGGGCGAATACAATCAAAGAAAAAAAAAAATCACAGGGAAAAGCTACTTGAACCAAATTAAATTATCTGACTGGAAAGAATCTTGGCTTATTGAGAGGCACTGAACCAGGGGTACTATCTATTGTAAAAGCAGAACATAGGACACAAATTCATGTTGCAGCAATAGTATTGTAATATAATATTATTGCAACAGCTGTTTAAATAAAGATTAAAGAGATGCCAGCCTTTATTCATTGTGAAACTGAAAAAAATCCAAGAGAAATGAATAGCTAAAAAAATTATTATTATGCTTTTTATCTTACAGACGAAAGAGGAGAAACTTCAACAAACAGGCCACAGAGATCCTGAACGAGTACTTTTACTCCCACCTCAGTAACCCCTACCCAAGTGAGGAGGCCAAAGAAGAGCTGGCCAAGAAGTGTGGCATCACTGTGTCACAGGTAATCAGATAGATCTGATCTATGCTCCCCAGGCATCCTGAGGAATGTTGGATTTAAAGTAGTTTTCTTCCATGTAGGAATCATAACGGTTTACTGGGCTACTGTCTGTTTCAAACTTGCCAGTTTCAGGAACATTTCCTAAAGCTTGTAACAAATGTTATCTTCTTGCCAATTTAACTGTTACTTCTGAAAGTCTATTTAGGTCATCATCTTCACAGTCTATTTAATTCATATGTACAATGTTTATATACAGTAGATATATGTATTTCTTAGTGTCACTCCTAGTGCTTTTCTCAGCCTCACCATAGATCTAAAGAACCTCTTTACCCTCAGTCTTGGACATCGATCAGATTGTGGGGAAAAAAGCAATTCAGATAGAAAAAGAAATCCAAAAACATCCAAAATCTCTTGGAATTATTGCTATAACATACAGAGGTTATGAGTAGTTTAATAAAAAAAACCTTTAGTCTATATTTTTAGGATCCCCGTTATTTAGAAGTATTTGTTTTTTTTTAATCTAATGTAGCTTCTTTACATTCACTTATTGTGTCATTTAGTTTAGTTCGGAAGTAGTTTTAGTATGAAATTTTAATGTGATTTTATTATTTCCACATCCTCTTGTTATAATAATAATAATTATTATTATTATTGCTGTACTGAAAATAATAGCTAAATATTTCCTACTTTTAGCTCTAAAGATAATGACAACCCTGGCTGCGTTTTCAGTTAACATTGTCCTTTAAACGTCAAATGTAGCAATGCTTTGAAGGCCATTTTGTAGGTATAAAACTCGATATTTGCTATTCCTATCCCATCTACAGGATTGATGTAGAGTTGTTCTACAAATAATTAGGCAAGCAGTTATGTAGTTATGCTAAGTTGGTGACTGTAACCTCTGGGATACTCAAAAGAAGCATAACTAAATCTTAATTGTAAAACTGATGTTTCTTCTTTCATTAACCCCTGTCCACTGGTGTAACAGGTATCAAACTGGTTTGGAAATAAGAGAATTCGATACAAGAAAAACATCGGCAAGTTCCAAGAAGAGGCCAACATGTACGCAGCCAGGACCGCCGTCAATGCAACCAGTGTGTCGGCTCATGGCAGTCAGGCCAACTCCCCGTCAACCCCCAACTCAGCAGGTAAGCTTCAGTGTCATGTTTTACAAGATTTATTGTTTAAAAAAAAGCCACAGCTAAATAATTCAGCTTCTGGTTGAGTTTTCTCTTGACACACAGAAGCTCTCCTCTCCTTAACTAACCAAGAGATTTGCCTTGGCTTTCTCGCCTGTAATTTCAACGCTTCTCGTTTCTTCTCCGCCTTTACACTCTGTCTCCCTCTCTGCGTTATTGACCTCTTGGTTCTTGTGGACGTTAATTTTTTCCTGCCTCTTGTCCGGTTGACCTCATGTATGCCATTAAGCCGCTCGGAGGGCAAGCGGAGTCTTTTGTCATATAGAGACTATGCAACTGTATTGGATTAGTACCGGGCGTTGAAATCAAGTTACCTGATGCTCTCTTTACATCTGGGGAGCTGGGGTCCATTAAAGAACGAAGAAGATTCTTTTGGTCTTCCTGCGCATCAATTATTACTTCCTTAATGAAACACTAGCAGCATAGACATTTAACAGTAATATAATCTAGAAGCCTTGTTTTAACTTAAACAGTTTAGCAATGACGATCTGTCTCATTGTTGTTGTTGGGGGATGTTTTTCTTTACCTACTGACCTACAGCGCCTGTCATGTGCAATTTTGTTGAAAAATAAATATCTTAGTCGTGTAACAGCTTCAGTCTGTTTTAGCCCTTTTCATCAAAACTAAATGCAGTTTTCAATTATTATTCCGTTATTGAGGGTATAAAAAAGGCATCCAAACTAAAATGGCTTTTTTTTCAACTAGGTTTTTTATTATTTATTACATTTGATTAACATCATTGAGTTTAATTTCTTTCCTGATTACTGCTAGACCGGTAGATTTAGGAAATCACTTAAATGTAACTTATCTGGCAACATTAAGTAGGCTAAAGGATATCAAAAGATATGCTGCAGAAGGGCTAAGCACCTAACACTAACCCCTGGCTAAAAAGATAACATGGTAATGTGATAATAGGGGTTGCTTTACAACCTAAACGACTTGGTGTAGACCTAAAGTACACCAGCAAGTCCAAAAAAAATACAAAATAGACAGACTTTGGAGCGGCCTAGTCAAAGTCTGGGGTCAATGATGCTTGACAATATTATAATGAGGTTTAATAAAAAGAAATACAAAGAAGAGTGGGGAAAATATGTCCTTCCATTTATGTAAAATATTTGTTTAAAGCTGTCATAAACACTTGGCAGTAGGTGTTGCTGGCTTATATGCCAAAATCTTTCTTTTAGTTTATGCAGCAATTGCTTTTTTACGTAGGGCAAGGCTCAATTAGATCCCTTTAATGGATGAAATAACAATTGGAAGCTGTTCTTTTTTCATGTGTTTACCTTTGTCTGGTATTAAACATTTTTAATAAACTAAAACCTTCATAAGCGACAGAAACTGTCAAATAACACCGTAAAGTTTTAGCAAGCACTGCACGACCCTCTCAGACTAACCAATTTAATGCTGTTTTGCTTCAGCATGTTCATTTTAACTCCTTCCTCTCTGCCTTTCTTACCTTTTTTTCTTGTTCTTTCTGTCTTCTTCTGCACCTCTCTGTATTCTCAGGTTCTGCTGGCTCTTTTAACATGTCAAACTCCGGAGACTTGTTCATGAGTGTGCAGTCCCTCAATGGGGACTCGTACCAAGGGGGGCAAGTTGGGGCCAACATACAGTCCCAGGTAGGCACATTTCTGAGACTTGAAGCAGTCGCTGACCAGTCTGGGAGTGCCCAGCTTGACCTTCACGCTGAAACTGAGGTTACCCTTAGCCCCCAGCAGTGCATTAATGTAGATAGCAGCATTGTCAAGCAGCTGAATAGACGACGGCAGACAGTTTTGGAAACGTTGCAGCACTCATCAGCAGTCGTGACATGGGTTCACATCGCCACTGGTGCACTGTGGTTTGTGACCTTGCCCCAGTGGACAGTTATGACCACTACAGTGTTACAACTTTCACAACGGATTAAGAAATCAGCACCCATGCTGGTATCTTTTGGTAGTTTGGATGCTTTTAGCATTCTTTGCACCACTTCTTTTCAGTTTTGATCAGTTCTACAAATGCTTGAGGTCACTCATGAATATGCGAAGGGGACAGGCCTTTTAATGAGATAAAGATGTCTTCTAGCTTTGGCTTTATTTGAAAGTTAGGCTTGCAATAATTGTGTTATGTATTGAAGATAGAAGTCTAAATTTGTCTTTGGTGGAATTCAAGTTTTTTTCTTGTTTAAACCATCTGATTTAACATAAAAGCTTTAATAAAATAACCAGCAGCTTTTATCATCTTAAACAAATTTAGAGCTGTTTATAATTCCTATTTAGCGCAGCTGTTATGGTGTCCCTTTGGCTGAGATGTTTAACAAAAAAAACGTTTCTATATTAGAACTATGAACATAAAATATTAAACTTTCATTTGAAAACATATTTTCAGTAGAAAGCTAAGGAATAAAGGTTGTTTAATAGGTAATAAATGTCTAAATTACTATAAAGTAGATGTAACTGTGGCAGTTTTTTCAAATTTGTGCTCAAGAAATTGGTTATGATAAGATATGAGAAACTGGTTATGCCACCCCACTCAGAGAGGACGAGATCAGGGTGGAAAGAAAAAAATCTGATTTTCTTATTCTTTAATAATTATTAATAATTCTTTAATCCAATCAATGAGATTTTCATCTCTGACATTCCAGAGATATACTTTTTGACAAAAGCTTACAAATGCTGAGATTAATTTCACATATTTTTGGAAGAGAATTGGAAATCTATCTGATTTCAAAAAGTAATATAATCAGAAATTTCCAATATAAAAAAGATTTTGACATTTAAACTTATATATTTTCTGACATTTAAAAGTCTGAAATTTGCACAGAAAAAAAATAATTGGTAAATTTATCAGAAAAAAGGCAGAAATTTGCTGTATTGTATGTATGCATTGCACATGGTTTGAGTTGAGTTGTAGTTGTGTTCAGTAATAAAAAACGATTCCTCCTGGTTCAAACAAGTGTCCTTCCACATTTACTATTTGCAGTAGGTCAGCAGCTACTTACTACATGTACGAGAACTACTAAGCAAGTCCTTCTCATACAGAAAGAGCCCGTATGAAAGCTACCACTTAGACTAAAAGGACTTTTGGCATTTTGTCGCAAGTATCTGATTTCAAATCTTAGCAAACATCTTAGTTTAAATGTCTAAAAATGTTTCTTGTAATCCTAGAAATCTCTGAGCTTATGTTTGTCAATTTTACGACATTTGAAGAATTTTCTTGAAGAGATTTTCTTCTTTTTCCCGGGATAATATGTGAAATCAATCTCAGATTTCTGAGAGTCGTAGGGATCTGTCAAAACACTGAACGACCAGTCTGCTGCACAACATGGGGCTTACATATTTCATCTATTTTTAGTGACTAATACTGAACACATGTAAGGATTTTCATTTTAGCCTTCATAGATCTAGGAGAAATACAAACTTTTGATCATAGTTCTGCAATGAAATGAGCATTAGTCAAAGTTCTGCTGACCAATTTTCACTTTCAGCCAACCTTAACATATTTCAATTTTTTTGGTAAGAGAATAGTTGAACCTGAATTTGTGACACTGAGACTTTAAGGCTTTGGTTGCAGCACTTTAGGTTACATTGTTTTATCTGAGACCTAAAAACCGGATTCATATTACATACTGGTAAACCAAGATTATTCATTTTCTCAATAAAAAAATAATACTGACAGTTCTGATGGATGACTTCAGAGATAGTGAACAAAACTTACAAGAATCTGCAGCAAGATTTCAGATCTCGATGACTTATTAACCAACAGCAAGAAATGCTTTGATATTTTGTTTCTTTTTATCATTTTGTCCTTTCGCTTCTTCTATTAAAGAGCTTGTATTAGCTGCAAGATCCTTCAGATTTATTGTTTGTAACCTTTTCCTGTTTATGATAGCCTTTTATTATCAGAGTGATCTTTCCTTGCACATCGCTGTCTTTGTTGTACAGAGCTTTTGTCTGACCAAGGTCTTTTGTCTGTGTCCCCTGCTGTTCCAGGTGGATACCCTTCGCCATGTTATCAGCCAGACCGGAGGATACAGTGACAGCCTTGCAGCCAGCCAGATGTACAGTCCGCAGGGCATCAACGTAAGACCTGTAAACAATCTCCCTCTGTTCTTCCTGACATACCCTATGCTGTTCTATTCACTTTTCTGCAGTGATTTGGGGCAGGATGCATGATAGTTTAAATCAAAGTGCATATCGTAATTGACATGTAGTTTATCATATTAAACTTGCGTCCGGAAAAAATACCTATAGATAATGTAATATGTTGCTGAATCTGAAGCTATCTTCTTATTCAACCAATCAAAAGTCAGAACCAGCAGCTGATCTCCACTTTCCGGACTACGGTCAGGGTTGCACTAAACGGGATGCTCAGCACTGGAGGCTGCGTGTTAGCGTGCAGATCCACGGTGACAGGCTGCACGAGGGTTGAGCAGAATCGATACGACAGTCACAGGGACAGAAAGAGCGGGGCTTTGGGCAAACAGTCCATGCACATTGACCAGATCAGTCATCCACAGGAACAGCAGCACTGACAGCCAAGCCTCTGACATGCCTCCTGCTAAAACAGGAAGTGCCAATTCATTCAACTTGGTGCCAAAACGCAACAGGCTAGATGCTTTTGCTTTCAGATATAAAACAAGATGGGAGTCATGGAGGATAAACTGAGAATATCTTCATGCCAAAATCTAAAACCATAGATTTGAAGTTTCACTGTATAACAGCTAGATAAATCAGTGTCAGTGTATCTAAACAATGATTTTCTACTTAAAAAGGTGTCCAAGCTGTCTTTCTTGCAAAAGTAAAAAATGTAATTTTAGTGATTTAGGCCAATGAGGGAGGAGCCTTTAACTCAAATTTAAAAAGTGCCATATATATATATATATATATATATATATATATATATATATATATATATATATATATATATATATATATATATATATATATATATCCCACATCAGCACGTAAGACCTGAAAGAAAACCAGAAATCCTGTTTGGGTCAAGAGAAGTCTAATACAAAAAGGCAAGTTTAGATTAAAACCAAAAATCGAAAAACAGTTTAAGCTAAAATTGCTTGCATAGTTCGTTTGAATGAGGTTTTTTATATTTATAGAGCCCAAATGATGTCATTTTGCTCTGTACAATTTACTGACTGAGCTCTCGTGGCTCACCTCTCTCTCTTTATCCTTGAACAGCAATTATACCCCCTTAAATTGCTGGTGGGTGTCGCCTCACTCGTAGACTGGAAATGTGTTTTTTTTATTCTTTTTCCTCTCTGAATGAGATGACAGACGGTCTTTACGCAAAATAACAGGGTTTGGAAATAAGAGGCTGCCAAAGCACATTCCCAGCACTCACTAATAGCGTGGAAATTGCAATTAATGTCCTAAATGGTCCTTAGTCGACCTTTTATCGCGATTTGAGACGGCTTCCATTTTTGAAGAGCTGCATTTTATTGTGATAATTTATTCTTTTATCAAGCATCTCAGGGGTATATTCTAGACACATGAAAGCTCTGTGTATTCTGTGTTTCATCTCCTCTGTTTATTTCACATTAAGTCAGTCGTGTGAAGAGGAAAGTGAGAGAAGTGGCACAAAAATGATTTTTAAAGCTTCTTAGCATTTCAGTGATCTGCTTTAGACAAAGTATTTCATGCTTACATAAAAGTTAAGGATTTACCTTTTGTAAATCCTGACAACAAAACACAATCTACTGAATCTGATGGGATTTTGTTTTGTATATTCCTAAAAAATGCAGGTTTATCTGTAGAAGGTTTTCAAAGGGTTAGGAATCCATAATCATACCTTGTCACATTTAAACCTTAAAAAAAAAAAAAAAAAAACAGAAACCCAGTTTGATCAGCTGACATCACTAATACGCGAGTGGTTGGGGTAAGGAGAGGCAAAGAACGGTGGTGGGTAGGACATTTTGGGATGTTATCTACACAAGCTCTATAAAAACACACTCAATCCTCACTGTCTGGTGTTTTAGGTCAGTTAGGATGGGTCACATTAGCCTGTTTGCTAAATGCCAAAATAATAAGAGAATTCTTATTGTTATATTATAGAAGCTAAATAAACCAATATGAAGAGGGGACATTAAGGAATCTGAGTAGAATCGTGGCACACATGTTAAAGGCAGCAACTCAAACATGCTAGCTTTTGTTGCATTATGAAAAGATAATAATAATATTCACATAGAGTTCAGGGAGCGAAATAGGGTCCTTCAAAGATCAGGTTTATGCTTAAAGGGGCTTATGCATTCTCTGTTTGAACAATTATGTGCAAGTCAAATCAATATGGGATTCTCAATCTATCTACTATTACTTTAAGTCTTTCAGTTTTTGCAGAAAGATGCTAAATATCTTCTGTAATTACGGCAACAAACGACAGCGACAGAAAGCTGTCGTCGCTGCCATCCTGAAACCCACCTCACAGGATAGGACAGTGACGACACAGCTGCAAATCCCGCTCTCGTGTCGCTTGTCTCTTAGAAATATGGATAATTATGAACTTTAAGTGATTTTACGGGTTTTTTTAAGCAGCCCATGACAGACACGAAAACAAGGCTAAAAAGACAGGAGAGGTTTTACCCAAATCAATTGAAATCATACATTTTAAAAACGTCTTAAAAACTGAAATGATGGTTTCCTCTATGTTGAAAATGGTAGCAGAACTCCATCATTCATCGAAATATTTGGTTTGTAGTAGTGCCTTGTCACAGTGAATAAAGTTGAAAGTTTTACAGCTTTCTTTTGTCACGATGCAATCCTATGTGTTTAGTTCTGCATGTACAAGCTCTAAATTTCACATTCTCAAATTGCGCTGGTTGTTTATCTGGGAGAGAGCTAGCAATCGTGTAAGAAATAAATAGAAAGTTAGTGACTTCACCTCCCCGTGAGATCTGTTCTACAATCATCTGTTGGGTAATGACATCAGAGCAACTAAATTAAAGGTGCGAAAGCTAACTTTGTACATTAGCTTAAAGTGTCATTATCTCCTGACAGTAGCATCTTACTGCCTTTTGCGGAAAAACAACACTCCCAGTCAGAAACAACCAATCAGAGACAGGTAATGCAACAGTGTAAATCGTGCTTTTGTTGGTTGCTCAAACCCTCCCCTGTGGGTCAATGTAAAGCATATGACTGTGCTATTATGTAGTTGTATATCTGCCGTCGTCAGTAGCCCTGGTAACTATCCTGCATGTTCGCAACAGGCTCCTCTGAGGTGGAGGAGCTGTGGAGCAAGGGCCATAGCACTGCAGGGAGAAAGGAGAAGGGACCTTTAAGAACTGCTCTTATGTTCATCTTCTCAAAACTCCCTACTGCAGCTTTAATGGAGCTCAAGAAGCTTCAATAAAAAAGTAAAAAAAATGCCATCTCTGTTCTGGGAACATCTCTGGAACCTCTGGAGAGGATTTTACAGAGAAGAAAATTAAGAACATTACAGAAAATCGCAAACAATGTTATACAATAAAAGATTGTCAGAGGCTTCTCTTGATTTGCTACAAGACAGACCACTACAAGAGATCCTTCCTGCCTAAAGACAGCAGCTTCTACAGCAACTCATTGAAGAATCCTCTATAATTTGAGCTATAAACGATTTTCATAACCGTTTGGGAGTTCTAAGGTCTTTATTTATTAACTGAATTCCAGAAGGAGATGGGTTCTGTGTTCAGCAATTTGCATCACTTTGTTTAAAATGTTTGCAGAGCTTGCAAAGAAGCTGGATGAAAGTCATCATAGAGGGTTGTTATTCACAGTTAACTAATTTCTAATGCAACTAGCATGAGAGAACTTAATTTCTGAAGACTTAAGTGTTTTTTTTATGATGGTCATCCCTAGATTTGGAGGAAAAATGGGGAAAGTTGGACGCTTCAGAACACAAACCAAACTGCAAAATATTGAGGGAGCATTATAATTTTACTGCAGGATGGACAGTCTGCAAAATAAATGACACCACAGAGAAAGAAAGTTATATAACATTAGCCAGAAAGTTAATGCAAAGGTCTGACCTACTTAGTTATACCAACAAATTAGATATAAAGTTGCTATAAAGAAGGAAAAAAAAAGTTAGTGTTTCAGAATTTCCATTAAAACACTCTTTAATACCCAGGTAAACACAACATTTGTGGTGAAAACCTATAATCTGCGAGTGAGCAAGGAAATACAATCTTAGACCCAGTTACACCAGATCTATCAGAAGGAATTGGACAAAACGCTAAAAACTATCGTGAGAAGCTTTTGGAGGAATATCCAAAACAAGAAATAGTTTATAAGCATTTACATCAAGTAAACAGATGTATTGTTAATTTCTGAAGGATTGCTTCTCTTCAGGATTAAAATAATGAAAAAAAAGATTTCGCAACTCTTTAATCCTAACTTTTGTTTTTATACAGTATATGCAGCTATATAGTTTTAACTTTAAGTATTTGTAAGTAAAAAAAGCTGCTACTTAATAAAGAATAGTGTTTCCTGTTTTAGATTTGTGTTAATAAAATATTTTAGAGAGTTTGCAGTTGTGTTGATTCCCCTTCCTGCCCCTTTATAGCCTGATCACTGAATAATCAAATATTTATTTTTAATTAAAGGATTTAGCTGTGAAGAGGAATATTTCTGCAGTCTTCTCAACTAATCAACATAGTGCTCCTGTGTGCATAAATTTCACATATGCTATTGCGATTGTAAAAAGACATCTGAGAGAAGGGTGTAAGGAATCTGTCAGGCCTCCCTAACCATTTCAGCCTTGGTCCTGCTGAGTATGTATCAGTGTTTTGGGAACTAATTAGGAAGTCCCATTTAATGCCAAGGTTGAAACTTTCAGAGTTGGCTATCAGAAGCAAGCTTTATCTAATTTTAGCATTTCCAAAGTACTTCATGGTACAGTCAGCCCAAAGGACTGTCTTATGCTGTTGTTGGGTTTGAAGCCTGTAGAGCAGGAGAGGGCTACTCCAGTTCTTGAGGGTCAGTGTCCTGACACTTTTAGATGTGTCCCTGCTCCAACACATCTGAGTCAAATAATGAGATAATTACCAGTACTCATGAGAACCTGGCTCCAATTGTATCGGGCAAATAGCTAAGGACGTTAAGCCAAAGGGGAAGTATTTCAGCAACCATCATGATAAGAGCTGACCAAAAAGTGCTGGTAGTAAGGAAAGAGATAGGAAAAGGAAGCAGCATGCTTTAGTCACCATTAGGACCTTGCAACATTCCAATCCACCACATAGGAGCTATAAGGTTACCCACGATGCTTTGCAGACAGGATGATTTTTACTAAACCACTACATATTATTAAGACATCTATATGTGTGACACGAGCTACTGTACACATCCTCATATGTTTCCAGCTGTTATCTGCATTTGTGTATTTGGAGATTTTTCTATAAGATTGTATTTTGAAATTGACATAATTCAATGTGTGTAATGAAATCCATAAGCTTTAACCGCAGGAGTCAAGATTATCTTTATTACCCAGAATAGTGTTCTTACTGTTGTTCCTGTGAAATCAGAAGAGATGTGAGCTAGGAGCAGCAGGTAGAAGCTACTATTTACTCGATTTGGAAGGATGCCTTTTATTCCGAGGACATAATTCAGCCATTTGATTCAGTTGAAGATACTGGCCCTCAAGGACCGGAGTATTTTATTGCTATTCCTGTGTTCCATTTTAGAGGAAGTCTTTTCAATCTACTTTATTTATTTAGATTCTGCTCTTAATAAGTGTTGCTGAATTTTCCATTTTTAACTATTTCCTTTCAGCTTTGCTTCTAACATGAACAGCCACAACTGCAGAGATGCTGATATACCTGGCACTAGATTATTGCCTTGATAAATGAAAAGAATAATATAAATATTATGAATAGGTACATATATTTGCTTGTATCAGATGGCCCAACGCATTAAACTAAGGTCTGTTTATTTTTATTGGTTTCATCAAGACAGTGATCAGTATGACATCAGAATTTAATCTGCTATTTGCCCACTATGTTAATCATTTATTTTTAAAAGAATATGGAAGGCTGAAAATCTCATGTATTTAATGTCATATTAAAATAAAACCTAGAGGTTGATATTAAAGTTACAAGGTAAAGTTTCACCAGTGTAGATAATTCTTAAACAAACCGATTGTTATATTCACTGACTGCTTTTAAAGGCATTTGTTTAAAGCATATTTAAATTTTGAATAAATAAATTGTTCCTTATATTAAACAGTGATATTATCCAAAGAGAAAACAGAATAGTGAGGGATTTAATGCAGCAGAGTTAATATAAAATAGCTTTTAGACATTGTTATCCCTAAGTGAATTTTTATATTTTTGCAAAATTGTGAGGAATACAGCATGAGCAAATCTTTTAAAGATCCCTCATTAGTTTTATATATGATTTAAACATTTCTGGTAGAGATTCTTTTATTCTTTCAAATATATTCAAATCTGCTTCTATTATTCCTCTCTGTCCATTTACACTAATTTTAAAGCTCTTTTCCTACATGAACATTTGGATTTTGATTGGCAAATCAGCTACCGATCATTTACCTTTTTTTTGTTTAATTATTTTTTCTATCCTTTTTCAGTCTTTGCATTCTACTAACCACAATCCTTCCTTGGTTGGTTGTTTTTCGGAAATATTCTTCGTGGCCTTGTGTTTTCTCTAACTTCTTATTCTGGTTGTATTCACAGACAAACGGCGGCTGGCAAGATGCTCCGACTCCTTCATCAGTGACATCGCCAACAGAAGGACCCGGGAGCGTCCATTCAGATACTTCCAACTGAAAATCTCCATCTCTGCATCTCATCCACGAAAAAAGAAAACAAAACATACTCTGATGTCGCTCCTCACAGTGTTTAAAACCAAGGAATTCACTCGCCCACATTTCGACGAGACCCTGTGAAATCCTTACCCTGAAACAAAAATGTTTCTCAGCTTATGACGTCGGACTTTTGGGATACAAATGAGAAGTTTCACAAGAAAAATCCAATAACATTGCAATCAGCAAAGGGTTTGTACAGCTTTCACATTATAATCCGAGGGCTGGGGTTCCTTATTCATTCACTTGTATTGTTTTCACTCAGTATGATGAGATGATAAAATAAAAGTAGATTACAAAATAAAATCATTGGTTTAACTAAAAATACTTCATTCTACCTCTCAGCCACTAATAAGAGTAAAAAAAAAATGTCAGTGACCATTATTTGTTTTTTGTAAAAATGAAATTTTTGTCTTTGCAAACAAGAGGCACATCTTCTTACATTTTGTTGTCTCTCACCGACTCTATGGTACGCCATTTAGACTTAAATATTGCTCAGTTGTTTACAATGTGTGCTCTATAAAAGTATGTTCATCCTCCCCCTCTGTCCCTGACAAGTCAAAACGGAGTTCTGTCAGGAGATTTTACCTCTAAGGTAACCCTGTGAAGTATGTTATCTGTAAAACAATGAAATAAATACTTCTCGTCAAATCAGACAAGCTTGACATCGTTCATTATGATGCGAGGGATAAAAATCGTATTGCAGTTTTGACAGATCTTCTGCAGCACATAGGTACAAAGAAGGATGCAAGTGAAGTCTGCAGTACTGTAAAGCTGTTTGGAATCTCCTGTAACATTTTCTTATCACATTATACTGTCTTTTTTTTGTCTGATGTTGCCAAAATGCTCACATAACCGAATCAAAATCCAAGACCTGACATGCAGTGCATCCTATCATCAAATATTGCCTATATTTTTCTTTAGCAGCTCATTTACATGACTCCTTTAAAAGCATCTGTACTTTTAGGAGACTTAAGATATAATATTTTATGATAGACAGACAGAATCAAGAGATACAGAGACATCTTAATGTTAGCTGAGTTTTCAGGGCATGTTTTTTCCACACAGTGGATCCTTGCTCCTGATTCTCAACCACAGCTTCAGAGCTGCTCCAAGCATGAAGTAACTGATTATCATAACAAAAGACGTATGAAGTGCGGCTCAGCTTTATGAACATTTAAAGAAGAGTACATTCCTCATTTTCTTACCCTTCATCCTCTGGAGCTAATCCAGAGCTTCTCAATTATATCATTCAGCGGCTACTTTAGCCATACAAAAAATAAAACATTTTGTCACTTATAAACAAATATTATTCATCACACATCCAAGATTGGACATGATATGTCAAATAGTTGTGTTTTCTAAGCAGCCCAACCTTGTTTATAATTATTTTTTTATGTTGTGTGATTTATCTTTTTGTATTTGATTTTATTGGCATGCTTAATGCTTTTGTTTTGGCTGGGGAATGGGGGGGTGGGGTGGGGCGGTGCGATGGGGTCCTCTGTTCTCGTGGTTTAGCTCATGAACTTTCAACATGTGTTTCTGTGCACCTGTTGTGCTTGACTTGCCTTGTTGCAAAGGGTTTTCAGCACATTAAAATAATATGTACTACAGTGCAGTCAAATAAGTTTCTTTTTTTTATTGTGGGGCTTATACCTAACTCATTTTTATAAACGTTTCTAGAAATATTATACAAATATTCAGAATTACTTAAGGCAAATCATATTTCTGTCCTGGCTTAAATATTAATTTAAGGTCTTCCGACTACTTCCATGGCCTTGGGTATATGATATTTTAGGTTTAAAAGGATGGATTCAGTACATTGATGCATAGACGGGATGCCACCTATATTCAGTTCAATTCAGTTATTTATATATTATATATTAACAACAAATGTAATCTCAAAGCATTTGACAGAGATAATTCAATCAGATCACACAGTTACACTGGTTCAAAGTTTCTGCCAAGGAAAACCAGTTGATTGCATCTGGATGAGTTGCGGCGATGATAACATTTAGTCGTCGACTCTACAGCCACCCTCACACCAAGCATGCATGAAGCAGCAGTGGAGAGGAAAAACTCAGTTTTAACAGGAAGAGACCTCCAGCCGAACCAGGCTCAGTGTGATAGCCATCTGTTGAGGCCGACTGGGGTTCAAGGAGACAGAAGTAGACATAAAAGGACGCAGAGATACAAAAGGTAACTGTCAACCAGCTCCACAGGTGGCTGTTTCTACGAAATAAACAATTAAGCAGATGAGCTCTAAACCAGTTTTTACATCAAAGGAAGAAACAGCACATTCAGTTAAAGAGTCAAACAGGAGCAGATCAGATGAAGCTATTATGATGAGAAAAAGCAGAGAACATGAAGTTATGCGTGGAACTAACAAATACTGCAGAATTGGAGAATAGAGATAGAATGAAGAAGAATGACAAAAAGCAGTCCCTGTGTCCTCCAGCAATCTAAATATACAAAGCATAAATATGGAAAATTGTTCAGGATAACCTGTTTAGATGAAGAATGAGTAAGGTAGAGCCAAAGAGAAATGTCTGTCTGGATCAGGCCATTCACTCTACCTCCTCCTCACCCAGTGAGGGAGCAAACAGTACTCTGTTTTTTATCTTTACATAATTTCAGCAACCAGCTTTGTTGGAGCAGAAAGTTGGTAGATTGTCTCTTCCTGTTCTAATGCACAAAGCAAACCCCATAAAGTCTTGTTAGGATGGTTTGATGTGGAAGCACCTGTCTGGCCTGCGCAGTCCTGACCTGAACCCCGTCTAACTACTCTGTGAAGAAGTAGAGCAGATACTTTGAGCCAGGCATTTTTGTTCATCCTTAGTGTCTGACCTCAAAAAAGCAAGCCTGAAAAACTGGTCAAAATTCCGATAAGAAAAATCCAAATCAACCTTTAAAAAGTTTCCAGTAGGAACTTAAGCTGTCACAGCTTTTGACATCATACTAAACCCCCGATTAGAAATAGGTTGTCACAAAAATGGGAGCTGTACGACGGCAGAGTAAATGTGTTCAGCAATGTTGTGTAGGTTCAGGCACTGCAACACTAAAATACATGAAAAGACAAAATAATGTTTGGAACTTGCTCTTCCGGAGGGGCTATACCATTTCTTTTTTTTTTTAAACTTGTATTGACCATCTGCATGAACATGTGGAATATGTTTTCCTTTTGTCCTTAAGCTGGTTAATAAAAGATGGTAAATGGACTGAATTTATAGAATAATCGCAGCAGTTAACACTTAAGTCATTCACCCAGTTGCACGCACAAACATGCAGACATTTGTACACAGAGGGAATCAACTCTACACCTTTGGATTGCAAGATGGCTTCTCTTAAACTGAGCGACAGTCACTCCAGACATTGTCTTGGGGTTGCCAAATCACAGTCTCTACGTGCACCCAAGGCTGAAACTGTGCAAAACATTTGGACATTTATATCATACTGTTTCCCTTTGGATGATACATGTGAAAACTACAGAGCAGGTAAAACATCCATGAATTAGACTGCTGAATAGCACGGTTTCTGCCCAGGCACCTAATAAACATCTTTCCTTTAATACAGCTAAACTGTTCCTGGCTTATGCTACTTATTTTCTTTATATAACTTTATCATATTAAAACAATACAAATAACGAATTTATTATACTAGGTCAATAAGTAGCTACGTAATGCTACAACAAAACAAGGAAGAAGGTGTTGATTAGCAGTGCAAAGAATTAATAGTTCTGACACATTTAAAAAAATATATATATATAATGGGGGGTGTCATTAATTGTGGCACTGTCGATTGTGTTACAGGACAATTATTTCTTGCAGGGGAAATTCTCAACACAAAAAAAAAGATTAATGGTTGGATTCTTCCAATTTTTTTTTCCAAGTGAGAGTTGGATACTGCAATAAAAGAAGAATTTATTCATTATTATTTATAGGTTTGCCAGAGCTGACAAAAAAATGCTGACAGTTCTGTTTCTCCTTTTAGTAGGTACATTGAAGTGTGCTCACAGAAATCAAATAAGAAACCCGTTTAATTTCCCATATTTATGATATTGAGAACCTGAGGAGGCTCCTGCTTTGCCGCCCTCATCAGCACTAAAAGCGACACAATGATAAGGAAAGATCATAAGAATTCAATATCTTATCTAGACTTTTCATGTCTCTATTTAATCCGGATTATTGTTCCTGCAGAATAAGTCAGAGTGGAGACAAGGCCAAAGCATTGAAAATCAAAAACATCACATCAAACCTATTTTGTAAATCTTTAAATAGACAGATTTTTTTGCATTAGGTTGTTAGTGAATAAAGATAATGCTTTACACAGGACATAGATGGTCATTTAGGTGCATCATCAATATGCACCATTTCAACTGAAGGTGAATGACTAATAGAAAAGTAAGGCTGTGTAAAAAATCAATAAAGTCAAGATGCTAAAATGTTCATGCTATCTACAATGTTTTACCTTTATATCAGGCAGTTACTCTGAATGCAAATGCTTCACATTTTATTGTGCATTCATGATGGGGGACCTTTAGCCTTACTACCTCTTTGATGATGTCTAGAGTTATCTGCTGCAGGTAAGATATGAACCAGAATCACTTGGAAGAACATTACCACCAGAATATTACACATCCCTTTAAGATCACAGAGATTGTTGGGTTTTTGTTTTTGTTTTTTCAATCATAAGCACAGGAAAAAAAAAAAACAGAAAAGCTTAATCATAATATTACAAAGAGTTTTATATCTTTAAAAAGAAAAAAGCTTCTAAAACATTTTCAGCAATTTACATCTACAACACAGTATGGCAGGTTGGAAATGTCATAAAAAAAAAAAACATTCAAATTATATATTGGGCTTATCTTTTTTAACTGCAAGGGTTTGTTTATATTAATTCCTGAATAAATGTTTTACTATGCATTTGTACCAAAAATAACAATCTGTTTTTGTTTAACTTATTTGTAAGCAGAAAATCAAACCTGAGCTACAATTAAAATTTTTAAATATTATATAGTTATTGGGATTTTTAAAAAACAGTTTACTATTGCAATAAAAATTGTTTTAATGCATTTAGGTCAAAACGTCAGTCTGTTTTTGCCATTGATATCTGTATAAACAACAGACAGAAAGAATGATAATAGCCTTTATTCAAATCAGACCTGTGACATTATTTGGCTGGACATCTGCATGTCTGACAGAATTACTTTCATACTAACTGAATATCTGTAATTGGCCAAACAACATGCAAGCGAGGGTGCAAGGGAGCAGTTGGCGGTAAAGTCTGCGGACGGTCACAGGCTTTGACTGCTGAGCGAGTGTGAAATGCCAAAGCCAGACTGCTCCCGTGCACCCTGAGGGCACCAGAGGAGCCAGCCTGCTCTCACCAGCAGAGAGAGAGAGAGGGCATCAAAAACAATCTGACAAGACTTCACCCCAAAAACATCTTCTGGCTCGTAAAGCATCGCTCAGCGCCACAGTGCTGGGGATGAGCCTGATTATTCCGGCTAGGACCCTGCAGCTCAGCAACTGAAACAAAAACATGAAGTGAAATCACTTGAACTGAGCGAGGAAGTGTTTCATCCTATTTTTGAGGGATTCGGTCACGCGGCGTAGTTTTAACACCTCCTTGTTCCCTTTGAGGTGGTGAGAATGTGCAGGGTGATTGAAATCTAATGTTGCTGTTGACATTTGCCTCCCAAGATGACAATGTACTGCTGTTTAAAGGCAGTCTCCATGGAGCTGCACGGGTGGAAGGGCCCAGACACCTTGTCTTCCCTTTTCAACGGCGGCCAGCAGACCTCTCTAATGTGTAGTGACACAACAGCCCAGACCCTGCTGCTGCTGCTGGACAAGCTGTCCACACGGTTTCCTGGGTGGTCTTGAAAATATAGTCATTCCCACACTGTCATAGATTATATTGTACAGTGTGGCACCTCAATTCCTTCAACTGAGAAGAAAATTCCCTCTTCCCATGTTCTTTATGTTTATTTTTTATTTTTATAACTAGATAGTGTGAAAAAAGGGTGGGATTATTTTGTGTAATTTTTAGTCAAAGGCAGAATGATCCATTTTTCTTCTATAAGACAGTCTTTTTTTTTTTTACTTCTCCATCATGATCATTTATTTATCATTAATCATTATCTAGTTTTGGGATAAATAAATACTAAGATAAGCTTAACAAAAGAAGTAAAAATTACAAGCCATCCCAATGAATTTTCTCTATTGTCAGGTAAAAGTCTGCGCACAGTAGTAAGCTAACATCACTTGACTTAAGGCTATCACAGAAGGGATAGATTTTTGTGAGCACCAGAAGCATACAGAGTAAAAATTCCTCCAAAAACATCTTTTCTTAGCAAACCAGTAAGTTATAATAGCAAAAATGAAAAACATAGGATTACAGAACATAGGATCATTGTAGGAGGAGCTTAGGCATGAGAGCAAATGTTACCAATAAACGTAATAAAATAAAAGCCAACTTGACAATAAGTGAAAATATAATTTCTGTACTTGTTGAATCATTAAATAATTCCTTTATTTGGTTTAATTTTGTTATCCAAACTTACATCTGATAAATAGCTGATCCTAAATAATCAAAAATAATTTTTTTCATTATGAAGAATGATAAAAGACCTCAAATGCCACCCATCATGCATGATCTAAAGAAATTCAACACATCCAGTAAATAAAAACTTCCCAGGAGTGATTACCAAAATTACTCCAGGACCACCTAAAATCTAAAAGCCTTAAACTTGTGTTGACGATTGAACAAATATAGTACAGTTGGTGGTGATTGCAAGTATGAAAAAACAGATGCATTAAAAAACACTCAGACCTAACCCACATATAGCAAACTGAAAAATCAAAATATGTTGATCCCCCCAGACTTACAATGAGAGAAGAAGATGGAGCTTTTTAGAAGGTGTGCAAACAATTAAACCAAGTTTATCTTGGAGAATGGTCATAACCGCACCAACTTGCTATAACATTATATTATATATATTACTATATTATATTATATTATATTATATATATTACTATAGCATTTAAGTTTGGGGGGGAAAAATTGAGGAAATTTGTGATTGGACAAATAATCTTTTAAGGCACACCACCAAATTATTACAAAAAAAGGTTTAAAATTTTGCTAAATCTTTAAGTTTGTCCCAAATTACTGGGTGACAACCAAAGTAGAAATGATCATCCCTTTGTTAATTATAATTTATTTCTAAGCAAAGCATATGGATGTATATGCAGCCTACAATTCTTTACTTTTTTGTAAAACATTTATAATACTGTGCAACATCTTTGCTTTTACTTTGTAAGCAAGAAGTATTTGAATTGGTCTGCTGCAAAATAAAATAATAACAATAATAATAATAATAATTTGACTGATGTTGCATTTAACTTTGTGCTTTAAATGTGACAAAAAATTAAAAGATTTAAGGACTGTGAATAGTTTTGCATGTTTCTTCAATCCTATTACTTTTTATCCTTTACTTTGTACTTGTATTTCTCTTTGTTTCTCTGTAACTTCATGGTCTAGTGCCAGCAGAAGTACCTTCCAACTAATGCAGGAAAAACCAAGGAGCTAGTGGCTCTTCCTGCTGAGGAGACTGAGGTCTTTTGGACTGCAGGGGGCACTCCTAATGACCTTCTATGACTGTTGTGGCATCAGCCATCTTCTATGGAGCTGTCTGTTGGAGCAGTGGCTTATCTGTTGCTTAGAGAAAGCGGCTGGATAAGTTGATCAGGAAGGCCAGCTCTGTGAATGCCCTCTGGGACATCCAACTAAATTAACATCTCTTTTGGATAATGTCTCCCACCCCATGCCTGAAGCTGACGCTGAACTGGAGACCTCCATCAGTAAAAGACTGCTGCACCCTAGATGCACCAGGGAGCGTTATCACAGATCCTTCCTCCCAGCAGCTGTAAGACTTGATAACCACCACTGTTCCCAATAACCTCAATTGTTACATTCATGCTGATTTTGCACAGTTTCTGTCTTAGTTTAAATAACATTCTGATGTCATTTTGCACATCTATGATGTTGCTGATATTTTCAAATAATCATTACTGTAAAAATGTCCATAGCTGTATATTGGTTATTTATTCTCCAGGTGCACATTTTTTATATTGTTAAAACAGTTTACAGTACAGTATTTCTTTCTTTTTTTTTTTTTTTCTTTTTTTACTCTTCACTATTATGTTATTCTTATACACTTTTCTAAGGTCCACAGTTGTGTGACAATTTTTTCTATAATCTTTTTGCAGCTTTGAACACCAGAATTTCCCCATTGTGGGACAATAAAGGGATTTTCTATTTTTTATTTTCTATTCTATTCTATTCTATTCTAATCTATTTTACTCTATTCTATTCTATTCTACTCTATTCTATTCTAATCTATTCTATTCCAATCTATTCTGCTCTACTGTATTCTATTTAAAACTCTGTGTCGCGGCCTTCTGTTCCAACAAAAATAAAGTACCAAAGTTTCCAATGAAGGCCGTGGGTGGTAACAGGTGGTTTTGTTTTTGTACACACTTCCAGCTTGGCTTAAAAGGCAAGAATAAAAAATATATAAAAAAAAAAGGAAAAAATACTTCAAGTGTCTTGGAACTTAGTAGAAACGAAATTTAATGTTTTGAAACTTCCAAAAAAGTGGTCAAAAAATCATTTTTCAAAACCTCCCATCCACACTAGACATTTTACCAAACATCCTCCAACACCTGGTGTGCTCCTAATCACTCAAATTAATGGGAGGGACAAACAATTAAGAACTTACTCCAAACTACTCCAAATGTAAAAAATAAATAACACATTTTGGTTCTAAATTAACTTAAATATATTCTATATACCAAAAGACAAAAAATAAATTTGTAGAAATAACAAATTACAAGAATTTAGCATAAATGGCCACAACATCCCGGCCCCTAATTCATGTCAAAGAATTATAACCAACATTTGTTTAAGTGGCCATTAAAAATAGAAAATGAATAACATTAGACATAACTTTTCAATATTTTTCTGTTAACAAAAATACTTCATTTAAACATTAACTTATGCAGTAGTCAATATTATACAATTTTTTTTTTTTTGAGTACATATGTCCTTTTAGAAAATAAAAAAGGCAAAAACAGTCAGTGTTCCATTTTTTCCAAGTTCTTCGTTTCTTCATGTGCAAGGTCTGTGTGTGTGTAAAAAGTAAATGTAGCAGAATGAAATGTTTAGCATGTCAGTAAATGAGTATCAGTGTAAATGTAGAGCCAGAGGTTCCAGAACTTAGCTCAGTTGGAGACAAACATTTTTCCTTGTCTCTACACAGCCTCCAACAGGAGACATATTTTGTTGATTGGCTTTTCCAGCTCATTTGTTCTCGTCTTGACTCGAACACGTCGAACCAATCCATTTGCATCTGCCATGGTTTCTGTAATGCGTCCAATAGGCCAAGAATTTCTTGGTGCAGTCTCATCAACAACAAGCACTACATCATCAATGGCAAAGTTCCTGCGAGTCTTGTTCCATTTCCGTCGTTCTTGCAACATAAGAAGATATTCTTTCACCCACCGTTTCCAGAACAGGTCCACAATGTATTGGACTTGCCTCCAACGTCTTCGCATGTAAAGGTCCTCCTTTTTGAACAAACCTGGCGGCAGCACAGGCTTTCCTTTTAACTGGAGCAAATGATTTGGAGTAAGAGCCTCCAAATCATTGGGATCTTCAGAAGAAGGTGTAATCGGGCGATCATTTAATATAGCCTCCACTTCACATAAAACTGTGTGTAAACTTTCATCATCTAGTACTTGCTGGTTTGTGATGGAGTGCAGTACCTTTTTTATTTCCTGCACCAGGCGCTCCCATACACCACCATGATGGGCTCCATAAGGAGGGTTGAAAGTCCACTTTATTCCATCTTGTGCTAAGCATTTTTGAATTTTGCTTTGCTTTAGCTCTAACATGGCTTGCTTTAACTCACGATTTGAGCTGACGAAGTTGGTTCCGTTGTCCGACCGGATTTCCTTGACTTGTCCTCGGCGGCAAATGAATCTCCTGATGGCGTTTATACAGGAATCTGTGTTGAGAGAATGTGCCACCTCAAGGTGAACTGCACGACAGGTTAGGCATGTGAAGAGAACTCCATATCTCTTTACAATAGTTCTTCCTCTCTTCACTTCTATTGGTCCAAAGTAATCAGCACCAACATAGGTAAATGGTGGAAGATCAGTTGAGATTCTGTCAATAGGAAGCTCTGACATCTTTTGCTCACCTGGCTTCTGTCGTTGTTTTCGACACACCATACAGTTTCTGATGATCTTTCTGGCTAATGAATTAGCATGAGGGATCCAGTACTGTCGTCAAAGGGCAGAAAGCATGTGATTTCTTCCTCCGTGTCCAACCTTTTCATGAATATGTTGAAGAATGAGCTTTGAAACATGGTTTCCTTTAGGCAGTATTGCAGGATGTTTTGTTTCTTCAGGTAATGCTGCTTTGCTCAGTCTGCCACCCACTCTCAACACACCATCAATAACAACAGGATCAAGCTTGTACAGACTACTTGACTTCTTCACTGCACCAGAGCTTAGGGCATCCATTTCATTACCATAATGTTTTCGCTGCACAATGCCCACTATGGCTTCCTAAGCCTCGGACAGATCATCAGTTGTGAGCTGATCTGATTTATTGCCCTCTTTATCACACATTTGATTTCCACAGTGTGCAATTAGCAACTTTTTTCGTAGCATTTCTTTTAGTTTCAGGATCCATGCTACACATCTTTTTAGCTTTGTCCAACTAGAAAAGTACATCAAAAGCTTGGTGATTGGACACACTTCTTCCAGCACAGCTGCACATGTCAAGATTGGATCTTTAACCTCTGGATCAGCTTCCAAATGGACAGGTAATTCTTTAACCACTGCTGGCCATTGGATCTCA
Organism: Cyprinodon tularosa; assembly: GCF_016077235.1. Taxonomy (NCBI): domain Eukaryota; kingdom Metazoa; phylum Chordata; class Actinopteri; order Cyprinodontiformes; family Cyprinodontidae; genus Cyprinodon; species Cyprinodon tularosa. The sequence continues at coordinate 94,676 of NW_024038971.1, read as the reverse complement.
GATTTTGTGAGGAATTCTGGCCCACTGATCCAGTTGGAAGACTTTAAAAAAGAGCCAACCTTCATGCCTCTAGAGGCTGCATCAGCTGGATTCAACTTTGAGCTGATGTATCTCCACTGAATAACTTTTGTAAGCTCACGAATGATGGACACTCTATTAGCTACATATGTTTTGAACTGTGTCGTTGTGTTTGCAATGTACTGCAGGACGGTTGTGCTGTCAGACCAGAAGACTGATTCACTCAGATTGAGCCCAAGTTGAACTGACAGCATTTTGTCCAGTCGCACAGCTAAAACTGCAGCAGCAAGTTCAAGTCGTGGTATAGTGATTTGCTTTAATGGTGCTACCCTTGCTTTACCAATAACAAAGGAAACACACACTTCCTGTTTGCTATTAGATAGCCTAAGATAAGACACAGCAGCAAATCCAGTTTCACTGGCATCACAAAAGTGATGCAGTTGTGCACTTTCTATTTCCCCAAATCCTTTAGGTGTAATGCATCTTCTGACACTAAAGCTATCAAGAAGAACTATGTCTTTGACCCATTGGCACCAAACTTGTGCCATTTCTAATGGAACTGTCTCATCCCAACCAAACTTGAGTTTGAATCTGTTTAGCAGGGAGAACAACTGGAGCTAAGAAACCTAAAGGGTCATAAATAGAGCTGACAATGGACAAAATACCACGTCTTGTTAGTGGTTTGTGCTTGTTTGCAATGCTAAAGGTGAAAACATCCATGTCAACATCCCATTGCACCCCCAAGGCTCTTTCAGTGGGAAGCTGATCCTGGTTAAGATCTAGCATCCTGACACCTGTTGCTCTGTTTTCCTCAGGGATCTGCAAGAGGACAGAACGCTCGCTACACACCCATTTATTGAGTCTAAATCCCCCCTTGGCACACACCTCAGTGAGTTGCTGATAAAGAGAAATAGCCTGCTCAACAGTCTGAACAGACCTAAGACAGTCATCTACATAGAAGCTGTGTCTGATTGTATTAATAACCTCTTCTGGGTACAGATGTTGGTTATCATCAGCAGTCTTTAAAAGTGCATATGTGGCACAACTAGGTGAAGAGACTGCACCAAAAACATGGACCAACATTCTGTGCTCAACAAGCTCTTTTGTGATGTCACCATGGGGCCACCAAAGAAAACGTAGGTAATTTACATGTTCCTGAGCAACTCTGACCTGGTGGAACATCCCTTTAATGTCTGTCATAAGGGCTATTGGACCTTCCCGAAAACGAATGAGCACACCTAACAGGGTGCTAGTCAAATCTGGTCCCTGTAACAGCTCTTTGTTCAGTGATGTTCCAGCAAACATTGCAGAACAATCATAAACAACCCGCAGTGTTTTCTTACGGGGGTGGTAGACACCATGATGAGGTACGTACCACACCTTTCCTTCCTCATGTTCGATTTGATCTTGTGGTATGATTTCTGAATGGCCTTCCACATCAACATTATGCATAAATTATTTGTACTCTTTAAAGAATAACTTATCCTTCTGAAACCGTTTTAACAGACATTGCGCCCTCTGCTGGGCCACCTGTTTGTTATTGGGCATTTTTACTTCAGGATTACGAAAAGGTAACTTCAAGTGATAATGACCATCTTTTAGCATTGCTGACTTTGACATGATGTCTATGAACTCTTTGTCTTCTACAGACATTTCAATAAGCTCATTACACTTGTGCTCTACAAAATCTTGGTTATACTGATTGACCAGCATTTCTTCCAAACTGCTTATAGAGATACGATTCACCTGGATAGAACCTGCAACACGTCCATTTTCTTCACTACCCTGATTGAGTGGACCATTAACAACCCAGCCAAGGCGTGTCAGCACAGCATAAGGCCCACTACCTCTACTGTTAACTATTTTCCAAGGTTCCAAAGCTTTGGGGGAATTTACACCAATGAGCAGCCCAATGCCAGCATCTATTGGTGTTAATTCAACAACTTTTAGATAAGACCATTTTCTTAAGTCTTCCTCTTTTGGGATGTTTTCTTTAGTCACAGGAATGGACTGTTGTGTATAAACATCAGGCAACTTCAAGTACTCATTTTCTTTTAAAGCAGCTACTTCCAAACCAGATACTTTATAGCTACTTACAGGTTTTTCCTGGCCCATGGTTTTTAGCATGATTTCAACCTTTTTTCCAGGTGCATTTAACTGCATCATCAAAGCCTCTGTACAAAAAGTTGCAGAGCTGCCTGGATCTAGAAAAGCATAAGTCTCCACAATCTTTGTCCCTTTTTCCAACTTTACTTTTACTGGGACGACTGACAGAACACACTCACTAGACCCGGCCCCAGTGTAACTACCAACATTCAAAGATACTAGAGCATTTGAGACTGGTGACCCTTTACTCTCAGCCTTAACTGCTTGATACCGTTTCTCTGTTGGTTCAATATGCAGAACAGTAGGGTGACTTTTATTGCAGGTGAGGCATGTTAGACGTTGTGAACAGTTCTTGCTCATGTGCCCCTTCTGTAAGCAGCCAAAGCATAAACCTTTACTTTTAAGGAATTCCACCTTTTCCTTGTTGGTTTTCTGCTTGAATGAGTCACATTTTTCCATGCAATGATTTCTATCACAAAATAAGCACTGAGCTTGAGCTACCTTTGTAACCTCATGGTTAAGCTGAACCTGTTTCTGTTCTGTAGACACTACATCAACAGAAGTGGCAAAACTACTACTTTTAGTTTTAAAAGGAAGTTTTGATGGTTTTAAAGCCATCTTTTCTTTTGCAGTTTGACCTTCTCCAAAAACAGGATCTAATGCAGCTTTTGTTTGTTTTTCTAAAAAATCAAGAAGATCTTTAAACTTTGCTCTGCGATCATACTTTTCTGCTATGTCAACCACAATTAGTCGCCATTTTTCACGAAGTCTAAAGGGCAACTTTGAAACAAGAATTCTCATATTGGTTGAGTTTTCAAGCTCATCAATAAACCCAGCTTCATCCATTGTGTTGAAACAACCTCTTAAAAAGAATGTATAAGCTCTTAAAGCTGCAGCATCATCAGATTTTAAAACCGACCAATTCAGAGCTTTATCTATAAATGCAGATGTTATTTTTGCTCTGTTACCAAAGTTCCACTCAAGCTGTCTTTTTGCTTCCAAGTAAGCAGTTTGTGGACTCGTGTGCATACAACTTCTCACTAGGGCTCTAGGCTGGCCTGTGGTAAACTGTTCTAAGTAATACAGCCTGTCTTGCATGTTATCCGTCTTAGTTTCTATTCCTTGCTCAAATGCCTTAAGAAAGGACCTAAAATGCAAAGGATCTCCACTAAAAACAGGGATTTCTACAGATGGCAGAAGTGACAGTCTTTGCTGTTTAACAAGCATCTCAGTGATTTCATTTTGCTTCTTCATAATCTCTGTTAATGCACTACTATCAGTCTGAGAAGATATTTGTCTGGGGTTTTCCCCTTCTGGTTTCACTTTTAAAGTTTCATTAAAAGGCGACTCCTGGGGCATTGGCAAAGATGCAAGAGTAGACAATCTTTTCTGTGTTCTTTGAGCCTTTTGAGCTGTAGCAGCAGGTATGAACTCAGTAGATGTCGCAGAAACTGCTGTATTGGCGACACCAGCGCTGGATTTCATCTTTGCATCTGCCTTCACCAGCTTGGTTTTTAAGGCCAATGCTTCTTTTCTTGCTTTTATCTGAAGTTCTTCCAACTCGATCGCATGTTTTTCTTGCAGCGCATCCACCTCTGCTTTCAGAGCGGCTCTTTCCACTTCAGCTTCCATCAGCGCCACTGAAGCCGCACGGGAACTCTTACTCTGCGCACTACTTTTACTCACTTTACTGGACGCCGTGCTGGTTTTCTTCATGACTGGTTTAGCTGCGGACCCAGAAAGCCTTTCAGAGTCTTTGCCGATCGTTTGCGCAGTCTGTGAGATGCTGTCATCTGGCTCAATGTCGCTGTCATTAGATGCTGCCTTTAATTCAACATCAAACATTGAACATACTTCATTCTTCTGTGCATCTGGATCGCCATCCATCCATTTTTCGATTTCATCCAAAAACTCTTTAAAACTGATCAGCTTTGGTTCGTACCAATCACCGTGATCGGTTTCTTTTTCATCATCATTAAGCAGTCTTTGAACTGAAGATTGCAAGTCCATAAACTCCGCTAAATAATTATTAAAGGTTATCATATGCTCATCTATGGAGGATTTTGATTCTCCAGCATCAATTAAAGCATGAATGTCATTTCTCTTTCTTGTCAGCACGCCAAGTTTGGCTCTACGCCTTTTAATTACATTAAAGAGTTCTTTTTCTTTTTGAAGACCTTCATCTTCTTCCATCTTCAACACAAATTTCGTTTCTCCAGATCCAAAAGAAAATTTTCCAAGACAAACTTTTCACTTTCAGTTCAGCGTCTTTGCTCTTTCCAACAAAGTATGGCATTTACTCACAAACTTTGCAGGTCTTCTCCAAGTTCTTTCCATGAAGTTTCAGTCATCCAAGTCTGATCATCCGATCTTCCAAGCTTTTCCAAAATCCAAACTTTCCAAGCAGGTCCAAAAAACCAAAAATAAATGATTTTTTGACTTAAATGTCGCGGCCTTCTGTTCCAACAAAAATAAAGTACCAAAGTTTCCAATGAAGGCCGTGGGTGGTAACAGGTGGTTTTGTTTTTGTACACACTTCCAGCTTGGCTTAAAAGGCAAGAATAAAAAATATATAAAAAAAAAAAGGAAAAAATACTTCAAGTGTCTTGGAACTTAGTAGAAACGAAATTTAATGTTTTGAAACTTCCAAAAAAGTGGTCAAAAAATCATTTTTCAAAACCTCCCATCCACACTAGACATTTTACCAAACATCCTCCAACACCTGGTGTGCTCCTAATCACTCAAATTAATGGGAGGGACAAACAATTAAGAACTTACTCCAAACTACTCCAAATGTAAAAAATAAATAACACATTTTGGTTCTAAATTAACTTAAATATATTCTATATACCAAAAGACAAAAAATAAATTTGTAGAAATAACAAATTACAAGAATTTAGCATAAATGGCCACAACACTCTGTGCTTAAATGTAAAGGTTTAACATTTGATTTTAAATCTCAATGTTGAATAACACAAACCAAAGCTAATAACAGTATATCTGAAAGCAAAGTTTCCCAGTAGGTAATGTCTGTTATTCCCGCTGAGCCTGGAGCAGCTCAGCTCAGACCTTCTGACAGAGAGCAGAGTAGTCTGACTGTGCTGTGATGAAATCTTGTGTTAGAGCGCCTCTAGTGGCCGCAGTATTGCAGGACAGACTCCACATTCCTCAGCTCAGATGCTCCTCCTCTCATCACGGTGCCAAACCCCTCTGTAGCGTTGCTCCACCACCTCTCCCTCCTTGTGTTCGAAGTAAAACATGGCTGAAGTTGTCGCTCAGACCGACAGAAGAACCGAGGGCATTGTGGTAATTTAATAAGGGAACTCTAACGGACAGGAAATGGACCAGTGCTCAGATAGAGGCATCATTTCAACGATCACTTTAGAGTAGATTGGTTTTTATGTGAAGCACAGCAGCATGCATTTCTGCTCTGCAAAGAGTTTAGTGGGGGAGCTCGTGTGAAAAAAAAGTTTAGTTTTCCATTGTGCATCCTCAGAATAATGTTTATGTTTTCCCTTTTCCTCTTAGATCAAAGATGACTGGCCAGGATACAGTCTAGATCTCTTCAACTATCCAGCTCATTACTGCGGAGACTTAGACTGTGTCATCATCCCACATGGCGTCATTATGGACAGGTAACTGCAGCTTCCTGAGGCCCTAAGCAAATATCCTTCTCATGGTTTTTCTTTTTCTTTTCTTGGTTGCATAGAAGTAGGGCTGCAACTAACGATTATTTTGCAAATCGATTAATTTTTTGATTAATCGATTAATTTCCTTAAAGAAGACTTTTTATAAAATTAAACCAGCTGAAACTAAAACTTTTACACTTAAGGAGTTAAGGATAGAGCATATTGACAGATGAAAATGTTTTTATCTTAAATTAAGTGTTAATATTTTTTTAAACAATTTTCATATAATTACTGCTCTTAGTGGGTTGCTCTATCAGCTTAAAGCATGTTTTAGAGTCTCCATACTCCAGTTAATGGTTAATCCATTACTAAATTAGTTTATGATTATTTCTATGATACCATATTTTGATTAATTGTTAATTAATTGATTAATTAAATTGATTGTTGTAGATTAACTGATTAATTAAAGTTTTACATAGCTAAAAACTGATCATCAGGGGGGAGATTAGAAAGTATGTCACATAGACATTCTTTTGTATTTGTGTTTGTATACTTTTTGAATGTCTTCTGTTCATGGCCTAGTTTCAAAGTAACCAGTGGGGGGAAAAATAGAGGAACCCATAGATGGTGGAAGTCCATTTAGAGATGAACATATTTAGAGTTTTACTTTGCATGTGTTTACACATTATTTGCTAAATAAAATTAAAATGTCAATGTATTTTTCCATATTCTTTTCAGTATAAGAAAATCTGATAAATGTAATGATAAACCAGATGTCTGAATATTTGAAAAATGCGCTATTTAAAGGAAAATTCCGGTTTTTAACACTTTTAGCCCATTTTCTGTAGTGTCCAGGATGAAATCGAATGATCGACACCAAAACTTTGACGATTGGTCCTGTCTCTGCTTTTTGGCTCATGCAGAATCCCCCCCTGGCTGCTTCAGAATGGCTTCCATAGTGCATGTCCGATAATGTCCTTAAAACAACCTTAAACGTTCTTTTTTTTAAAATATGCTACTCACCGGGTCGTCAGCGCTGTTCAATAACGTTCCGAAAAAAGTTTCGTGAAGAAAAACCGTTCCTGTCTTGTTTTATTTAGCATTTTGTAAATCCCAGAACTATTTTTTCCGATACATCACAACCGCTTATAAACTTCCGCTTCCCGTTCGAATCTGAAGCGTTGCACACTCCAGACCACTAGTTGGCGACAGTATCCTCTACCGTCAAACTCAAAGTCCAATATGTCCTCCTCAAGAATCCACCTTTCGTATTCCATTTTCAGAGTTTTTTAAAGTGTTTAACAGAGACGTTAGCACCTCAACGTCGGAGTACACAGAGTGAAGCAGAAACACTTTGGCCTTGCGAAAAGACTACAACTAAGCGTAAACAGGCCCCATTTCCGTTTCCGGTGGCGGAAGGATATTGACTATTCCAACAGAACTCAATGGGATTTACAAAATGCTAAATAAAACACTACAGGAACCTTTTTTTTTTACGAAACTTGTTTTTGAACGTCATTGAACAGCGCTGACGACCCGGTGAGTAGCATATTTTAAAAAAAGAACGTTTAAGGTTGTTTTAAGGACATTATCGGACATGCACTATGGAAGCCATTCTGAAGCAGCCAGGGGGGGATTCTGCATGAGCCAAATAGCAGAGACAGGACCAATTGTCAAAATTTTGGTGTCGATCATTCGATTTCATCCTGTACACTACAGAAAATGGGCTAAAAGTGTTAAAAACCGGAATTTTCCTTTAACCTGCCCATGCAATTAATGCAGGGATAGAAGCTGTTTAAGTAAACTGCTAAGTTTAGATCGAGACAAGAAATGTAGTTTGATTTTTGTTTTTATTTTATTTGACATGTTTCCAATATAACATTTTCGTTGTGATATTTCGGTTTAACTTTACATTGGAATAAATTAATAATTTAATGGATCAAATTAATTCTGATAAGGGATGCAGCAGTTGTATTTGTTTTGTGGAGCCCAGTTCAAATATGTTTTTTAATAAGTGTATAAATGTGATTATTAAAGGTTTGGTCACAACAATAGAATTCCACAGCCACTGTAATCCAAACTTATTTTAAGAGTTTTTTTTTTACACCATTTTGCCTGCTGAATATTAAACCAGTAGTTTGTTTTCTCTACCTAGACTCTTTAGAGATGAAATAATGGTAAAGAGAAATATATGCCAGTCTCTTTGGGTGTTCTTTAAGCACAACTGAAAATATTTGGTTTTTGATCTTAAGTTTTCACATTAAACAGTCTGCATATGGGTGCAATTTGGAGGTGTGCATACACAGGGTCAGTGGACAAAAAAAAACAGATTACTCATTTGACAGAATAACTAATGAACTAAAAATAACGTTGACCTACCAGTTGGGAAGCCCAGGACAAACGTTTCTCTATTTGCAAAGGGTCCCTGCACCCAAGCTGATTAGTTTTGTTGCTCTGAACCTGTCACACAAAGGGATTTGTAAACAAAAGCCGAATGAGCTGTAAATATTTACATTATTTGGCAACCTAGCCTGTAACATCAATCACTTGTTTGGCTGCTGATTAAGTCAGTTTAAGTTAACCTTTAAATATATATAATAATAATAATATTTAATAATATAATATAAAACCTGTATTTACACAACATTGTTTTGCACTGATCATTATAATTTTGGTGTTTTCATAGTTGTGCAAAGATCTATATAAGATCTATCACTTGTTCTTTACAAAAGATGGGGAAAATGAATAAAATAAAAGGTGTTAAGATGGATTTTATGCTGTCGTGTAACCTTTATAATATCCAATAAAGTTAGATCTACGCAACCTGTCCTAGATAATTTATGGACAGTTTGAATTAAGAGTACACCTTATTTTCTTTTAGACTTCATAGTAATAAGGGATCTTTGAACCTTAAGCTGAAGTTCCAAATTAGTCCTTTTCTCCTTCTTTTTTTCAGGACAGAACGTCTTGCTCGGAACATCATGGATGACCTCGGGGACCATGACATTGTGGTGCTGTGCGTACTAAAAGGAGGCTACCAGTTCTGCGCCGACCTGGTGGAACGGATCAAGGCTCTCAGCCGCAACTCCAGCCACACAATCCCCATGAGAGTCCACTTCATTAGGCTCAGAAGCTACCTGGTGAGCCCTCCCATCATTTCTGTGCTGCAGTAAAAGGAGATCACCCAGCGTTTGACCTGAGGTAGCCTGTTTGCAAGGATGCTGAGGCTGCTTTAAGGGTTGACATTATCCACAGTGATGGATCTGAGTCTCATGACTTAGTCAGAGGATCTGTGTGTCAGCAATATGACAGTGGCATCTTTGTGCAACTGTAGCACAGATGAGTTTGTTTGTTAAGAAAAAGACCAAAAAAAAAAAAAAACAACCAATGACAAAGCTTGGCAGAGTAGCCGAAAATTCTACTTAACTAAGACTAGAACTACTTGAACATAATTTTTACTTAAGCAAAAAAAAAAAATATATACTAATACTAGTAATAAAAAAAGTAACTGAAAACATTTGTTATAATTGAAAATTTCATTTTTATTTTTTAATGGTAAAATGTACTGGTTAACCTTAGGTTATAAAACGTTTATTTCTGCAGAATGACCAGTCGACAAAAGATCTTCACATACTGGGAGCAGAGGATCTGTCTTTTTTAGCTGGAAAGGTAAGATTATTACTGGAGAAAAGATTACAAATAAAACCATTCACTATTAGATAGTAGTTTAATGATTGCATTTATTGAGAACGGCCTCCAGAGGGCAGCCTTTCCTCTAAATTTGCTGCCTCCTTCAACCTGACAACATGGTTCCATAAAGCAGATCAGAGATGGCAGGGTCAGACAGCTCTAATCAGATACCAGCTGTTCTAATGCAGTTGTTTAAAGGTTTGCTGTATATTATCTTACAAAGTGTTGAGGAGGTGAAAATGTAAAGACATTGTGAGTATGTATAGTAGATGGGTGACAGTAGTCCTGTTGCTTTAGGCTCCCTCCTCAGCTGCTTGTCTTGTTATCACCTAACAACAGTCTGTGCCCCTTTGAACTGGAGTGCATTCTGACTGTTAACAAAGCTCAGATAGTCTCTATATTATCTCCTAAATGGGTTTTATTGAACAGCACCACTACGAGCGATCACAAGACCAGTATTTTGAGAGCCCATGGGATATTTCTTATATTGTTTTATGTTTTAAACATATTTTTCTCTTTAGGGACATAGTTAGCACTCTTGCTTGGCATTTAAAGACAAATTTATACATGAATTTTGGGGAAAAAAAGGTCATACTACAATGTTAAAATAAAAAGACATGTAACAACCAGAAATGTAAATCATGAAGACGGGCATATATCATTTGGTTTAAACAGGCAAAATAGGTTTTAGTTGCAGTTTGCTGCAAGCCATGTTGGGAATACAGCTATTATGTTAAGAGGGTGGTGTGTTTAGACCTGTTATGTGGAAAATGTGGGAAAAATAAACATAATTTATGGTATTTGACAAAAATGCTGAAGTCAAATGGAAGCTGAGATTCTTTTTATAAATAAATCATTTTAGTTTTCATTATTTATGATTTAAGTGGATAATTGTATGAAAGTGCCCATCAAAGTATTCTAGAAAGACACCCAGTGTGACAACCATAAACAGCATTAAACCGCCAAGAATGTTTACTTTTGTTTCCAAGGAACAGATAATAAGATGCAGGCAAACAGAAGTTGCTTATAAAACTAAATTCCCTTTTTATTCTGCAATTTTTTTTGTGCACATTTGCTTATTAAAGCATTTAGCGAAACCTTTCTTCATAAAACATCCGGTTTAAACACTTATCTTCGTTTATGTCTTTGCAGTTTCTAGGACTTGGTCCAGCACTTATTTAGACATTTCCTAAGATGTTTGGAAACATCTGATGAGACACAAACCTTCAAGCTGCCTTCATGCAAATATAGGCTTAACAAGTTTACATTAGAGCCGGTTTTAAGTTTGATTTATTATTTATCTGCTGCAGTGACCATACTGGTGTTTTTAGCTCCTTTGCCAGCGATTAACTACAGATTGCTGCTCATTTGAATGTAAATGAGGATGTGACTCATATGATTTCTTTTAAAGGAGTCATAAGTAAGAGAATCTTAATTTTAGAGGGCTAGTCTAAAGTGTCATCACCTCATCTGATCTTTCACAGTCAGGCTTATTGCTCAGCTGGACAGCAGTCCGTCCTGTAGCCAGGTGCAGACTACTGCAGAGGCCTGCAGCATAAAAACCACGACAGCTATTAAGTCTGACTCCCCGCTGTGGGATTTCCTTGCAGTATTTTACGCGTGTGTGTGAAGTTATTGAGCTTCATGACATATAAAGTAATATTTAGCAGCAGCTTTGTTACTCACACTGGTGAGAGTTAACTAGGAGCTGTTTTTTGTCCTTTTTTCTGCCTACTTTACACATACCTCGTTAGTTTATATTTATCCTGAGTTCACTGCACCCTGAATAAATCTGTAGGAATAGTGAGACGTAAACATAGCACCATTGCATGCCTGGATGAGCCTTTTGTTCAAAACTCTTGAAAACTGAAGGGGTTTAATCTCTTTTTGAGACCTAGAAAAGAAGAAGCGTTTTTTTTAGATTTTCCCTAGATTGTGATTTGTGTCAAGTCTTCTTTTGATTAGATGAGCATCTGCAGAATTTCAGCTATTTGGCTGACATTAAGAGAAATACTGCTGAAAAATAGATTTACAATCAGCAGGATGCAGTTATTCCTCTGCAGCAGTCTTTATCTTGAGAAAAAGGGGCATATAAGTGAAACTAAAAGCCTTCATTGCATGTGACTGACTGTAGTGTTGCTAAATTTCAAACCTTCTCCATTAAGTCATTGTGAAAAACAATGTTTTACTTTCTGTTTTCATTAAGGAACCAAACATGCTTATCTGTAGTGATTCATAGCTGTTTTGTCATATGGTAACTTTAATGTAAAAAAAATATTGTTTTTCTAATCAAGCATCTTTGTTTGCTTCCTTTCCTCTCTTCTTTCCCCATCCTGCTCTCATAAGAACGTCCTGATTATTGAGGTGAGTCCGCCTCGTTACTGCATTGTTTTTTTTTTCTTTTCCATTTTGCAAAATGGACTCATTGTATGTGCACCGTCATGATAGTTTTTCCCGGTTGTGAGGAGCCATTTAATGTTCGTTTACCACAAAAACTGGGTTTAAACATTATGGAAAACTTCTTTAATAGCCTGACCTATTTTCAAGAATGGAGAGGTCTGCTTTTCTGATTAACTTTGTCCTGTAAGCACAATAGCTCTATATTAGCAATCCGTGCGCTGGACAAAAAAAAAAAAAAGCTGCATAGGGAAGAAGTTCTGACTTAAATTATGATGATTGCTTACAGAGAACAGAGTCTACAAGATAAGTCTGTCTCAGCAGTCCAGGTGAAACTTTTCTTTTTTATTGCAGTAATCAGTAGGAGGATCTCCTGTGTAGTTGGAAAACTATTTTGTTTAGAGCATTGTGTTTCTTGAAACTTTTTTTAAAGTAAACAGTTTAGGTTTTTCTCGGGACTATTTGGTTCCATGTGGTTGTATTTTATGTATTCATTTATTTTAGGAAAGCAACTAGTATTTACACTCCTATTTCCCATATTTTCAATTGAAGCATATCTTTATTGGAATGTTTTCAGGTGATCATTTTTTTTTTTCTTTTTAGAGATTTGTAATTAATCTTAAGCCGATGAAGACTCGAGATTTAAACGGTAACGACAGCTCACTCCTGGAGAAGATTCCCATTTTTGTCTTTAGCAACAGTTTACACAGATACCTTTGTCGTCGGGAAGTGGCGGCCTAGTGGTTAGGGCATAGAGCTTGGTATCCAGAGGTTCTGAGTTGGAGACCCTTAACCCCCACACCGTTCCCCGGGCGCCGCACGATGGCAGCCCACTGCTACTCATGGGGATGGATTAAAAGCAGAGAGTGAATTTCATTGCACTGTACTTGTTACAATGTAATGACAATAAATCGCTGTGAAAAAAATGAAAATTAAGAAAACAAAATTAAAAGGGGATGGTCCAGTGAGAGTGCAGGACACTGATTATCTGCTGATAAACAGATTTTCTTTTTTACTACAGTTCTTATTATACCATTTAACTTCAGTATCAACTAGGGCAAAGTAAAAAATTGATTTAATCGATTTTGAATCGATTCTTTTACATTTTTGCAAAATCGATGAATGAGACGCACGTAACTTTCACATTTAAATGAGCAGGAGAGATGCTCTCAAGATGATTTCAAGCCAGACAGCTGCAAATATAGCCAATAGGTTGACTGATGACATTAACAAATGGGGGCTGAACAGCAAACACCCTTTAGTTGTTACAGACAGTGCTGCAAATATGGTTTGTGCAGCGAAGATTATGCAGCTCATGCATGTCTGCTGTGTCCCCGCTGTGTTACGTCTGCTTGGTCAGGTGAGGCTTCACTTTTCACAAACAAGTTTGCACTTATGAGACAGTTTTGTTCACATCTCAAGTTTAGACTGATTTACAAGTTTGCATTTTGTGTTTAATGTGACAGGAAAAAATAAAATACATGAGTATTTTGAAAAACAGTTGAACCACTTTCATTACAGGTGCTGGTCATAAAATTAGAATATCATGAAAAAGTAGATTGATTTCAGTAATTCCATTTAAAAAGTGAAACTTGTATATTATATTCATACATTACATACAAACTCATATATTTCAGATGTTTATTTTGTTTAATTTTGATGATTACAAATGACAACAAATGAAAATCTCAAATTCATCATATCAGAAAATTAGAATATTGTGAAAAGGTTCAAAATTGATGGCCCCTGGTGCCACACTCTAATCAGCTAATTAACTCAAACCACCTGCAAAAGCCTTTAAATGGTCTTTCAGTCTAGTTCTATAGGCTACACAATCATGGGGAAGACTGCTGACTTGACAGTTGTCCAAAAGACGACCATCGACACCTTGCACAAGGAGGGCAAGACACAAAAGGTCATCGCTAAAGAGGCTGGCTGTTCACAGAGCTCAGTGTCCAAGCACATTAATAGAGAGGCGAAGGGAAGGAAAAGATGTGGTCGAAAAAAGTGTACAAGCAAGAGAGATAACCGCACCCTGGAGAGGATTGTGAAACAAAACCCATTCAAAAATGTGGGGGAGATTCACAAAGAGTGGACTGCAGCTGGAGTGAGTGCTTCAAGAACCACCACACACAGACGTATGAAAGACATGGGTTTCTGCTGTCGCATTCCTTGTGTCAAGCCACTCTTGAACCACAGACAGCGTCAGAAGCGTCTTGCCTGGGCTAAAGAGAAACAGGACTGGACTGCTGGTGAGTGGTCCAAAGTCATGTTCTCTGATGAAAGTAAATTTTGCATTTCCTTTGGAAATCAAGGTCCCAGAGTCTGGAGGAAAAGAAGAGAGGCACTTCATCCACGTTGCTTGAAGTCCAGTGTAAAGTTTCCACAGTCAGTGATGGTTTGGGGTGCCATGTCATCTGCTGGTGTTGGTCCATTGTGTTTTCTGAGGTCCAGGGTCAACGCAGCCACATACCAGGAAGTTTTAGAGCACTTCATGCTTCCTGCAGCTGACCAACTTTTTGGAGATGCAGATTTCATTTTCCAACAGGACTTGGCACCTGCACACAGTGCCAAAGCTACCAGTACCTGGTTGAAGGACCATGGTATCCCTGTTCTTAATTGGCCAGCAAACTCTCCTGACCTTAACCCCATAGAAAATCTATGGGGTATTGTGAAGAAGAAGATGCAATACACCAGACCCAACAATTCAGAAGAGCTAAAAGCCACTATTAGAGCAACCTGGGCTATCATAACACCTGAGCAGTGCCACAGACTGATCGACTCCATGCCACGCCGCATTGCTGCAGTAATACAGGCCAAAGGAGGCCCAACTAAATACTGAGTGCTGTACATGCTCATACTTTTCATGTTCATACTTTTCAGTTGGCCAACATTTCTATAAATCCTTTGTTTTTATTGGTCTTCAGTAATATTCTAATTTTCTGATATGATGAATTTGAGATTTTCATTTGTTGTCATTTGTAATCATCAAAATTAAACAAAATAAACATCTGAAATATATGAGTTTGTATGTAATGTATGAATATAATATACAAGTTTCACTTTTTAAATGGAATTACTGAAATCAATCTACTTTTTCATGATATTCTAATTTTATGACCAGCACCTGTATTGTAAAAACAGATCGAAATTAATCGATTTAGAACTGTATTAAAAAACCAGCTTTAAAAAAAAAAACTGTTTTTTTTTTTTTTAAGCTGGTTTTTCAGACAGTGTGATCTGATTAAATTATCTCTGAAAAGCGCCTTGAAATGACATGTTTTTTGAATTACCTCTATATAAATAAACTGAGTTGAATTGACTTTGTGTTTATAATGTAGTCTGTTTTAGCTGGCGATCATATCAATCAGCAGAAAAATGCATAAAGCCTATCAGGGTTTATGTGAAATATCATATGATTTCTGGAAAAGATTGATTGATGTTCAGGAAATGTTGTGTAATAAAAGCACAGTGAGACACGGTTTGATCCTTTTCATTTCAGTGTGATGTGAAGCTCTTCGTTGTCTGCATTTCCAGATTGGCATTTACCGGTTTTCCTAACTCATTGCTTTAACATCTTCCTTCCTTACAGGGCATTGTTGGCACTGGAAAGACAATGGAGACTCTCCTCAAGCATGTCCAAGCCTTCAGACCCAAAATGATCAAAGTCGCAGGGTAAAGGCCTGTTTTTTGAAACACCCAGATCCTACCTTTCAGTCTAGACACACACAGACTGAGCTCTCTCTCTTTTTTTTTTTTTTTTTTTTTTTTATTATTTTTAATTATGACCAATACTCAAGATGAGGGGGGATGCCATCCCCCTTCTTAAAAAAATTTTAAAAAACATCTCCCTTCTTAAAGGGGAACACCGTTTTTTTTTTACATTGGCCCATTGATTTTACATTATTACATCATGTTCTACTCACCTATATGAGTTTTGTGACGTCATACACACTCAGTTTTGTAAAAAAAAAAATAAAAACAGAAAAATATAACCGCGGATGTCTGGGGGTAAGTGATTCACCTTCATGTTATGAATTCAACTTGTTGCCCATAGGAAGACGTTACTTGGATATACCAAAACCGAATATCTTCAGAACAGCTCCAAATGACACAAAACTAATATGGGTGAGTAGAGCATGATGTAATAACGTAAGATCAAGGGGCCAATGTAAAAAAAACAGTGGTCCCCTTTAAATGACCATCCCCCCATACCATCCCCTGTGACATTCTATTACTGAATGTGTAAAAGTTCTACTACAGGTGCTGGTCATAAAATTAGAATATCATGAAAAAGTAGATTGATTTCAGTAATTCCATTTAAAAAGTGAAACTTGTATATTATATTCATACATTACATACAAACTCATATATTTCAGATGTTTATTTTGTTTAATTTTGATGATTACAAATGACAACAAATGAAAATCTCAAATTCATCATATCAGAAAATTAGAATATTGTGAAAAGGTTCAAAATTGATGGCCCCTGGTGCCACACTCTAATCAGCTAATTAACTCAAACCACCTGCAAAAGCCTTTAAATGGTCTTTCAGTCTAGTTCTATAGGCTACACAATCATGGGGAAGACTGCTGACTTGACAGTTGTCCAAAAGACGACCATCGACACCTTGCACAAGGAGGGCAAGACACAAAAGGTCATCGCTAAAGAGGCTGGCTGTTCACAGAGCTCAGTGTCCAAGCACATTAATAGAGAGGCGAAGGGAAGGAAAAGATGTGGTCGAAAAAAGTGTACAAGCAAGAGAGATAACCGCACCCTGGAGAGGATTGTGAAACAAAACCCATTCAAAAATGTGGGGGAGATTCACAAAGAGTGGACTGCAGCTGGAGTGAGTGCTTCAAGAACCACCACACACAGACGTATGAAAGACATGGGTTTCTGCTGTCGCATTCCTTGTGTCAAGCCACTCTTGAACCACAGACAGCGTCAGAAGCGTCTTGCCTGGGCTAAAGAGAAACAGGACTGGACTGCTGGTGAGTGGTCCAAAGTCATGTTCTCTGATGAAAGTAAATTTTGCATTTCCTTTGGAAATCAAGGTCCCAGAGTCTGGAGGAAAAGAAGAGAGGCACTTCATCCACGTTGCTTGAAGTCCAGTGTAAAGTTTCAACAGTCAGTGATGGTTTGGGGTGCCATGTCATCTGCTGGTGTTGGTCCATTGTGTTTTCTGAGGTCAAGGGTCAACGCAGCCACATACCAGGAAGTTTTAGAGCACTTCATGCTTCCTGCAGCTGACCAACTTTTTGGAGATGCAGATTTCATTTTCCAACAGGACTTGGCACCTGCACACAGTGCCAAAGCTACCAGTACCTGGTTGAAGGACCATGGTATCCCTGTTCTTAATTGGCCAGCAAACTCTCCTGACCATAACCCCATAGAAAATCTATGGGGTATTGTGAAGAAGAAGATGCAATACACCAGACCCAACAATTCAGAAGAGCTAAAAGCCACTATTAGAGCAACCTGGGCTATCATAACACCTGAGCAGTGCCACAGACTGATCGACTCCATGCCACGCCGCATTGCTGCAGTAATACAGGCCAAAGGAGGCCCAACTAAATACTGAGTGCTGTACATGCTCATACTTTTCATGTTCATACTTTTCAGTTGGCCAACATTTCTATAAATCCTTTGTTTTTATTGGTCTTCAGTAATATTCTAATTTTCTGATATGATGAATTTGAGATTTTCATTTGTTGTCATTTGTAATCATCAAAATTAAACAAAATAAACATCGGAAATATATGAGTTTGTATGTAATGTATGAATATAATATACAAGTTTCACTTTTTAAATGGAATTACTGAAATCAATCTACTTTTTCATGATATTCTAATTTTATGACCAGCACCTGTATATATTAA
Source organism: Cyprinodon tularosa (assembly GCF_016077235.1). NCBI lineage: Eukaryota > Metazoa > Chordata > Actinopteri > Cyprinodontiformes > Cyprinodontidae > Cyprinodon > Cyprinodon tularosa. The sequence goes on along the minus strand of NW_024038971.1, from coordinate 76,954 downwards.
CATTAATGGCAATAATATTGCCCTTTCAACATTTTGCTGGCTATAGGCTTACGAGGAGCCTGAGCAAAATAAATAAAATCAAAGAAGTGACCTACCATGACTATGAAGCTGATCCAAGTGGGAAATTTGTTCCCTTAATTTGTCCCTAACTATGTGATATGCAGTTATCTATGCAGTGATTGCCATGCTAGTCCAGGGACTGACTGCAGTTCTACTGTAAGGTGCCTTGGTCAAGGTCAATGACAGGTGTACCTGACATGTAACAACCATGCATACTGCTTTAAGTTGATAGACTATATTAATCAGGATAGGTATGCTTCCAAAAAAGAATTCCACGTCCCTCTTTTTTTTTTTTTTTTTTTTTAAATTACAACTAGACTACTGACTATGGCTAGTAAACAGTCTTAAGATGATGTTGAATATATGCTTTCATTTCCCCAGGTTACTGGTGAAGAGAGTGCAGCATAGCTTAGCCTGCGTCCCTGACTGTAAGGAACTGATAACTGATTTACTAAAGCAATAAGTCTCTGCTTTGTTCATATTAAGGCTGATTAGAAAAGATTTTCTGCTAACATTCATCTTTTTTCCTGCTCTTCTTTCAGATGTGGGCTTTGAGATACCCGACCGTTTTGTGGTTGGCTATGCTTTGGACTACAATGAGTATTTTAGGGACCTCAATGTAAGTCTTCAATTTACACAACAAAGACTCTGTTTAGCAGGGGGCCCCGGAATAATAGCCGAGTTGCTCCGACTGTCACACATGAATCAGCTAAATACGCTTTTGTTCTCAATCTACTGCGGCCCGCTTACATTCTGGAGTTTGACTGTGCTTTTTCCTTTTTTTTTTAAAGCATATATGTGTTATCAGTGAAAGTGGAAAGAAGAAATATAAAGTCTGAAGCCAAGCGGCAACAGAAGGGGCCGTCATCCGGATGTCCTTTAAACAGCAAGCCCAGACATTTCCACGGAGATGCCATTCTCTGGCATGTGGCTGTGATAGCATCTCATTTCTAAGCATAGCTGAAGTAACATTTCTTCGAACTATTATGTTTTTAGTTGAGTAGGCCTACATACCACAAGTATCTGTGATAAAGGTTTTTGGGAGCAAATAAATAGTCACACTCTGTTTACATGTACAAAAAAAGCTGCTATTTAAAAAAAGGCCTTGATTATAGTCATTTTTATACTGTGATATTGCCTGTGGGAAAAAAAATACATACTTTTATAATTAAAGCTTTTAAGTGTTAGTAAAGTATACACAGATAAATATTTTTCTTTCACTTTTCTGTTTTTAACAGCTTTATTTTTTCATTCTTTCTTATCCCATCTATGCACAGGAAAACACAGCGCACAGGGTACTGTCTGAATTTCTCTCTTCCTTTTCCCCAGTATATGAGTTGGGTTGTTTTTGTCTGCTTCTCTTCACTGTTTTTTTTTTTTCTTTCTTTTTTTTAATTCGAGCGGGGAAAAAAATAAAAATATTTGGAATGTGATATTTTCTGTGTGGAATGATTTAATGTTAACAAAAACAAAGGGATATAAAAACAGATTCTAAGATGGCTAATTTTTTAACAACTCAAGGAAAGTTGGATCTATTTTAAGATGAGTTAATTTGAGCATTTCTGCGTTCTGCCACTAAACAAGGTTAATTGATTTAAGGTCTCAGAAGATGATCCATAATTTCCTCCCACTTATTTAAGACCGAGTGACGGAGGTTTGAAGTCTAGAAATGAAACCTAGACATCCCTCTTATCAGTCACTAGTGTGCATCACAAGGCGTACCTTAAATGGGTTAGATCATCAAACAAACATAACGAATTAAATGATCTGACTAATTTTAAAATTCAGTTTTAAAAATTGACTAGGTTCATTAAGGTAAAAAAAAAGAAAAGTTATCAAAACCAATCTGAGCCAATGCCACCCTAAACACTGAACGGCTGCCATCAAGAGCTTAGGATATCTATTGGAGTCTTTTACATTTCTCTTTTTGAAAATATGTTGTTTTTCTGAGGTCTTATGTTTCTGATTTTTTATTTTCTTAACTGTGGTTTTTGGCCTCGGGGCTCTCATATGGGCACCATTGTTTATCCATTCTGTTTTTATTGAATATAATCACTGAACTAAATGGTAACAAGTCTGTTCTGTAAGGCTTTTAAATTTTCTGGGTCCTCGCTGATGGGCCCTCAATGCATTCTTGCATTAATTTTGGTCTGTTTAAGTCATGACTTTATGATTAATTCTTAAAATAAGGCATAAAGTATGTTTTTGGTCTTGTCATTTTTTAGATCTTCATATCTGCTTCTTGTTGTCAGACAGGGTCATTTATGGTATTTCTTGATAATAAATGTCTTCCAGTAATCAGGCCTGGTGTTCATAGGGAAACTGAACCAAGAAATGTTAGTGTCAGAATTGATTTGTAAAATAACAAAGGATAAAGTTTTTGAACATGCCAAAAAAAGGTTAAAAACATTTCACATGGGCTCAAACTGGTTTGGATATTAATTAATCTGTCATCTTTAAAGGCTGTTTTGAAAGAATCAAGAGGATTTAATTATTTTTTTCATGATACTATGGGTTAATATATATACAGTCATTTAGCAAATTATGGATCAGGCCAGACATTTTATCAGTTGGATGTTCTGGAGAAATCCTCCAAACGGAGACGCCTCTAGAGCTCCATTTGGTAGAGATGACCAAGTGGAAGCTTATTTCAGACACTCCGATTCTAAAGCCATAACTGGTCTAGATTTCCAATAATAGGTTTTCATTTCAATGCTTGTATTTTAATCATTTGCAGCGAATAATTTAGTCAATTTTTAAGTCCCATCAATATATATTGGTATAATAATATGAATTCCTATAAAAAAAAAAAAATTGTTGGAATTATGTTTTGACAAAACAACACAGCACAGGATGCAGAAAATCTGTTTTCCCAGAAATAACCCCCCCCCCCCCCCCCCCCCCCCCCCAACCACTGAAAAGCTCCTTCCTGATGGGGAAATTGTATAATATAAAGAGGATTGACTTGAAATCAGGGACTTTAATGTAGCCTTAAACCTGTCACCCGAAGAAAACATGAGTTAAAAGAAAAGCCTTGATTGTAATCTTTGGCTACAGTGAGAATATAAAACCTTAAGTTAAAAGCCTTGATAAGTGAAAAAAAAAGAGGTGACCCCAATATGGGCAAATAAAGGAACAAAAGTGGGTTTGATGTTTCGGGCACTTTGCTCATTGTTTATACCTGACATTCGACGCTGGCCGTCAAAGCTGGGAACATAGAGTGCCGAGAGGACGAAACGGTTTTCCTTTTGGCTCTGAAGGTCTTTAGGGGATTACAGATAATTGTCTCTGACCTTTCAACAGAACTGAGCTCCAACACAATAATGTCTTGATTCAATCCCTAAAAAAATGCTATTACTAAAATTCTCTTTGCACAGAGTTCTCAAACTGTGGTCCAAATATTTGTGTTGGTACTGATTGAATATTTTTGTTTCTATCATGACAATCGGGATCTATTTAACTGTGGAGCCAGACCAAAATGAATCATGTTGATTGCAAATCTAAAAACCTTTCAGATAAGATGCTATAGTTAGTTTAATACTATTAATAATAGTGACTTCTTTATTTTTCTATATATCAAACTGCAAAAGAAAGAATGACAGCAGCTTTAGCTTTGTGTCTACAATTATTGTTTGGGCAATATGAAGTTGTAATGAAACAAAAGTAACCTGCAAAACTGTTTATAGTATATTAACAGCAGAAAATTCCCCCCTTTTTTTGCTCAAACTTCCATTTTTATTCTGTTTTATCATTTTTGTACTGTAACCAGTATAATAGAAAATTGAAAGTACTATATAGTTTAATGCAAAAGTTAATGAACAATTTATAACGGTCATTACGTCACAACTCAGGATTTTAAAATGAAAGAATGAATGGATGGATTACAGAGGAATGGGAGTGTGGATAAATGGACTGTAACTATACAGTATCTTTTTTTTCATCACAATGTTTTTATCACTGCTGCTTACCTTTATCAAGGCTGCACTTTTAAAAATGAAATAGTCTACAGACACTTATCCATACCTAAAAAAAAATTACTTGATTATTCTTTTTATGTTTAAATGTATTCGTTATTTTCTTTTAACCCTGAGATAATGAATTTAAACATATACTCCAGTTCTGTCATTTGGTGGTAATTAATATAAATACATATCAATTAAATAGACTAAATGTTTAAAACATGTTTAATAAATGTAACCAACAAAAATGTACAACTCAGAAGATAAGACAGCCGTACAAAAGTCTCCTCCCTGAAATGACCTCTGTAACAAAAGCTGCCAGCTCCAAGAACAGGTGGCCCCTTATGTTCCAGATGCATAAAAAGGGACATTTGTCCGAGGCCTTGGAGTCTGGCTACTGATTTAAGCCTGCATAAATTATCTCTGGGGTTGTGGTGTAATTGTGATAGTATTCTTTGATCAGAAATAACATCTGAAATACACTGTGGTATGTGTGACAAAAAAAAAAAAAAAAAACCCTCATCCTCATGCCCAGCTCGACCTCACACTGAACCACAGCATGTGACTTCTCCTTTACCCTCGTGTTTAGAAACTAACGTGGTTTGTGGTAACAAGGCATATATGCAGAGTGGAGCTCTTAAACGGTTTGATCGCAGCAGACTTTAATGCGAATAGCTTATGGGATTTTTTGGAGGGTGCACAAAGGAGTTGGACCTCGGCGACCTGTTAAAAACACCAACTTTTGCAGACAAACCACAACATTCTGTAACCGTGTACCCGATTGGCTCGCTCAAATGAAACAACGCCTGTGATTGGTTGAGAGTGCGCTATTGACCGAAGGTGGACTCCCAGAGAGACGGGAAAACTGGAAAGAGGAAAAAAAAAAAAAAAAAGTCCGGCAGCCACTAAACTGCCCCATGCGCTTCCACTCAGTAGGTTTGGATTAATCACCGGGAAGTCGATAATATTGAAACATTATGGATATTATGAAAGCCTCGGGGAAAACACCAGCAGAAACACGATGTGTTTAGTTTGTTCTCTGGCTTTTAAAACCAACCGCCGCTGCTGGACTCCCGTTGAGACACTTCTCAGCTACACAGGTAACTTTGTTAAAAACTCTGTTAGCATGGATGCTAACGGCTAGCAGCCTGTTGCCGCAGCTGCGTTGCTTGATTCTGTTTATCCATATACATTTATACGTAGCTTCACAATACGCCGAGAAAAAAAGCTTGGACTTCTTAGACGGAATTAAACTTTTATTGGAGTTATTTCGCAAATAGTAACGAATCCAAGGCGTCTTTTGTTGAGCGTTGGAGAACAACGGCTCGACACGATGTGCTGGACTCCATCGATCTCCTGAACGGCACAAACAAAAATACACTTAAAATACAATGTAGATATGTTTTTGTAGTGTAGAAAATAACCTTACACCCAAAGATGACGTTCACTTTATACATACTAAGTCTGAAAAGTAGGTTAAAACGTCATTTAGGTTGTTTTTTTTTTATTATTGTGTTGTCCACTTGTTGCTGGCCATTCATTATGCTAACCTGACCATAACGTCTTTTTTTTAGCTTTATATATATCACTATAGTGGATGTTCAATCATGTGTTTGGTTTTGTTGGGTCAGATTACTTAGAGCCGAGATCAGTAACAGAATGCATATTTTATGAAAAGGCTCCCAATACTCACGTAATGTAAGTAGATTATAACTTATTATAAACACAGAACTTATAAGTAATCAGTTTGGATCCTGCTACTAAATGTAGTCAGTCAATTTTTTTTTTTTAATTAATAAAGTTTTTGGGCTCATTTATATCTGTCTTAACATCAGACTATCTGCCATGTATATATGTGACACATGCTGGTTGTAAAACAATAGAATTGGGTTAGTTATTATTAAATGATTAGTAACCATCAGAAATAAGACCAACTCCCATAAATTGCAGAGCATATTTTCCAGATGAAAATGGTTAAATTATAATGTCCAGACCAAACATTCAAGCAGTTTTTTTTTTGTGATTTTTCTGATTGTTTATGTAGTAATCTGATTCAAAACAGTATTTAAGCTGTTGAGCACATGTGAATGCCAAAATTAAATTGTTCTACCAGTTTACTAGTTTATTGTATGACTATTTCTTTTTTAACTAAGAACTGGTGCAATTAGCTGTCCAGTATATCAGTTATTTTTTTATTTTGTCACATATCGAAGATCAGGCCTTTCCTGTAATGCTGATATATTTTTGTCCCTTTTTTTTTAGGTTTTATCAGATAAATAATAAAAAGGCTGCATGTCTCCACATATAGGTAATCTTGCAAAAAGGACATGCTAACATTTATGCACCAATATATAGATTTAACCCATATCTGATCTATTTATTTCATAAGTTACTTTCTAAATAAAGCTAATCTAAAAAGTACCTGTTGATCCTTGTGCTGGTCACATATAGATGTATAATTTTTGCAATTTAAAGCTTCATTGCCCTTTATGGGCACTACTGTTAACCTGTTTAATCAACGATCACACAGATTTTCTCTTTTGCATTTAATCTGAAAGTGAAGCTTTAAAAAGTCTTATTTCAGAGGAAATAACACCAGTATAACATTTACATAAAAAGTAGAGGTAATTGTAAAACTTGATCAGTTTATTTCTACTAAAATGCAGCTCTTTATGAAACCTCGTGAATAATAGATTGTTTATTATAATGTAGTTACAAAAAACGTTATTTATTTTGTATTTCATCAAACAAAATGAATCAGTATTCAATGACAGTAGCTTTTAACTCTGTTTGAAATGATATAATAGGTTTATGTTTTGTTCTGCTTATTATATTTTAACATAAGCTGACATTAGCTAGTAATGACATTGTTTAAAGAACTTAATAAAGAGGGAAAACGGTGATGGATGAATTTATCAGTGGCTCTGGAACTGTAACTTTAAAAAATAATGTTATACCTGTTAGGTCAAACTCAAAAAAGTGAAGCCTTTCAGGATGTATACTTGACTAATTTAAAGTTTAAGAAGTTTGACACACTTCTTAAACATGTGATATGTTTCTTTAACAGATGGACTAAGAGATCCAGCCACCATGGAGGTATAAATCCAAGTAGGACATCTTTTATTGGGTCTTGCTTTAGCAAGCTTTTCAATGTGGGCGTTCACAGCTGGCAGTAATTCCACTGACATTGAATGATGGCATCACGTTGGGTTCCAACTTTTGAAGAAGACGAGAGACAACAAGCAAGATCCTCTTTCTGTGAGGTGAGAAGAGTTCCCCATTAGAGATGTACAATAGAGGCACACCCTTAAACTAGACAGGATCAAAAGTTTGTTACCGAATAATCCTAAAGCACAGATAAACACAATGAAAACAAGTGATTAAATAATTAGATTAAAAATTTATTAAACTCATGGTTTGTGGAGGCAGACGGAGTGACAGAGCGGCTGCTTGTTTAAGCTCTGTCTTTGGGATTTTTAGGCCGAAGCCCCTGTAATACCAGACGGGGACACCATCTGCTCCTCTAAAAATGTGTCGCCTACTTTAGATCTTTATCTTGCAGTGAGTAACCTGTTCACCAGTCTAGTGAAATCAAGAGATTTTTGTAGCACATGTGTCTGTTGATAGCGATACTATTAGTGATTTGATTATACTTTGTCATTTATGCTGCCTTTAAAACAAGCTTAGATTGTTTAGTAAAAACACATAGATGGTCCTTAACTTTTTTTTTTTTAAATAAATGAATTCCTGCGTATCGTATTGGATTTTGCCCCTTGTGATCTATGACAGAGGATGCCAAGGGTCTTTTTCTCTATGACCTCTTTGTCCAACTTTCTACTGGCCAACAAATGGTCCCAAAGTCAGAAACTGAGAATTTTGCCAGATTGTGAGACTGCATGTGTTTGAAGCAAAGGTCAGAAAAATGGAAATGTATATTTGATTTCATTCACTTTAAGATGCCTAGCTATATAACAACTGTCCTAGTCTGAAAAACAAATGAAAGGGGCAAGGTTTGCTCTTCATTTTCATTAGAAGACACCATATTCTTATACATGATTGCCGATGAGAAGCATGTATCCATGAGGTGAAGATATTACCTTTCATAATAGAAGATCAAACAATAAATAAGGTACAGATAAACATAATTTAGACCCACTGAGTTCACCTCTATGAAGGGAAAGCCTTAGTTCAGTTGTTGAGGTCCTCATTTTAGTCATCCCTCCAATCCGACTCCTGACTAACCAGTTCATGTGATTTTTAATCTGGAATCACCCTGTTCTAAAAAAATAAAATAGATGTATGTATTAAAATCCGAATTTTGTAAGGCAGATAATCTTATGTTTATGTATTTTATAAGCAAGCTATGATGGCTTTGGTGTATAGAAAGTAGTGCAAAAGTTTCAATCAGACCTTTTTTCATAGCAACATTTTTTATGCCTGTAGTGTAAACAAAGAGACATGCTGTCTCAGACAGAGTAATGCTCAGTTCGGCGGCTCTCATGAGCTAACTTTGTTAACCATAATGGCATAAAGGTCCTTAAAAAAATAGAAAAAAAAAATCACAACTTTATTATGTTGGCTCACAGAGAAATGCTTGACTAGGCTTTATATATCTGTGTGTTATAGAAAGGCACATTAAGGTTGACATTTTCTCAGCTCCTATAACTTTCTAAAGTTAAGAGAATTTTGTGTGCTATTTAGGTGATTTTATTTAATTTAAAATCAGACATTGAAAGTGCTGTCTTGGATTTACATCAGAAACATCTGAGGAATTTTTGCTTGTTTACATCCCTTATCCCTGAAAAAAAATCCCCTGACACTGGATTGTCTGTGTGCTTTATCAGCTGAATCTGAGTAGTGCTTGGTATTTAAAAGAGGCACAAAGATTTTTAGATTGCCTGCCGATAAAACTGCTTCTGTTTAAATATCTCCCATTTTTCTATGCTGATATGGTATTATACTTTTTTTTATATCTGAATTTTACTATTCAACAAGAACTTCTTCTAGTTCTTTAGTGGCTTTTTCTTTTAAAGTTTTTACCTTTTATTTTATTTTCCTGTCCAAACAATTGAAATATGTTATGAGTTATACTGAATCTTACAGATGGGGAAACCTAAGTCCATATTTAGAACTGTAGGAGGTTTATTGAACTCCCCCCGCCCCGATCTCTATCCAGCAATCTTATTGTTTGTCTCATTTAGGATGGCTGCCTTTTACAGAAGCCTCCGCGCAGGAATCGTATGGCTAACTGATGGCAATCGGAAGGGCAAATTGACCCTCAATTGAATAGAAGTCAGTTACTTCCTGTTGTGTTATGGTTGTGTCTGCAGCGTCTCAGGAGAAAACAGAAGAGATGGGCTGCGTGATTCAGTTTTTCCTCATTGTGCCAACTCTTTGAAGTGAAACACTTGCCTTTGATGTTTTTTCTTTTCTTGTTTAGATAAGTCATGAAATCTAGAATCATGAGTCATTGGTGACAAGCCAAGCAGACAGAGCAAAATCTAATCTTCTGTTTGAACAGATACTAAATCACATTCACAGCCAATTATGTTGGTTGCAGAGATTTTTTTAAAGACAAAAATAACAGTTTTAGAATATAAGTGAGTTTTTAGGTAGTTTAAGTGAGTTTATGAGTCATTTAAAATGCATTAGTAAATATTCAAATTCCTTTGCAGAAGTATGAGTATCTGTTGAAGTTGTGTTAGTTTGTCGTACTACAATTACAAGCATGGTGTATGCTTTAATTTTCCTTTTGGGATCAAGGAAGTATTTTATTTTTTATGAATTTGACTTAAAATGCATTGGATTATAGAATAAAATAGAAATAGCCTTTAATGTCCTCACAGGCTTTTAGCTAGGAATCGCATCTTTAGGCTTCGTCCAGTGAGCATTATATGGGGGTCCGGGGGTATCTTCCCCTCTGTAATGCTAGTTCCTATATTTTAAGGTGGAATGCAGCTAATTATTTTTTTCTATGTTACAATACTTTTTTTGTCCTGATTCTGGGAAGCATATGTGCTTGAATAGAGGTGGAAATTTCCTAAGGAAGAAATTAGATCATTTTGAGGTACAATATTATGTTTCATAGGTTAATTCAAACATTCAGAAAGTGTAACATAAACTTACTGCTAAAGGTGAAACTTGATTGTTACATATACAACAAGTCGAACATTGACAAACTGAAGAACAATCTAAAAATACCACAACACATTCTGCAAACCAGCAGAGGTGAAGGTGTTAGGACTGCTTTTATTTCTGTTTCTACTCTATTAAGAATACAGCTGAAACTGACTCCGAAACTTGGTTGTATCATTTTCTTATGTCTTAGCACGTCTTGTAAATGTAAGCCGATGTGTTACACAAGCAGGGCTGTTGCACTGAAGTGTAGTTATGCTAGTTGTAAATGTCCAAATGGAAAAATAATCACACTGTTATCCACAAACCACATCTATTTATCGATCTTTTGGAAATCCAATTACCTTGAAGAACAATAAAAAAAAAATTTGTGGCATCTTTTCGACATTTGCTACTGATTTAGTACCGGTTGCGCCCCCCTCCCTAGTTGTCATTTACATTAGCTGTTGTTTTTCCCCGATTCCACTGACAGTATTTTCCCAAAGAACAACAAACCCTCCAAAATTATCTTATATTTATCAGGCATTCGATGAGTCTTCGTAAACCTTTTAGGGTTCGAAGCTTATAAGCAGTGCACTGCTTGTAAGCAGTGCAGCATTGTTGTTCCCGCAAATGAAGTTGTCCGTAGGGACATTAGATATTTCACCATATTCTACGGGAAAATTGGGGCACATCAAAGCCATATATCCCAAAAACGGGGTGCACCAATTCTGATATTTTTAGTAAAGAGTGTACAATGTACGCCCGTACAAATTTCTATTTAAATGCATGGTCCGATATATTTGAAATATAATGTTATATTTGAAAACTAAGCTGCCACTACATTGTGCAAATGTTACTCGTTTTGTCAATGTTTGCTGTGTCCAGTTAGAGAAAAAAAATAGGGCTGGGATGTGTTTGGTTTCTAATGGAGATGAGGAGAAAATAAAACTTACTTTTATTAAAAAACAGAACACTACAAGACTAGAGCTATGACAGGGGTGCAAGGGATCCTAATAGGATGATTAAAAAAAACAACAGAAGAAGCTACTTATTGTGAAGTTATGCCTACATAATCAGTAAGTGTTTATCAAAAGTTAGATTTTTGTGAATTAACTGGGAAACTTTACTCTCTTATTTTTTTTGTGTGTGTGCTAGCTATGAGTTCTTAGTTGTTTTGCTAGTTTATTATAGTGATTGGTTAGTTTTGTCTTTCAGGACTGAATGTGTTAAATAAATGTCTTTTTGACTATATAAAGGTTATCTATAAAAATGATAAATAAAGAAGGCAATGACGGAGAAACAGAACAAAGCAAGAAGCCATGAAATGAGGAACATAAGAAAGGAGGGGTAACCCCTTAAAGCTGCATTTCATGAGGCTTTTATATATAATGTTTTTGTTTATATTGATATCTGAATTACATTGTATGGACCAAAATTAAGAAATATATTATAATATTTAAGTTTTTGTAAGCTTTGGCTATATTGTCCAGCTCTAATACAGTGGTGTCAACATTTTGCAATACAAATCTAAAGAAAGGTGCAGTGCATTAAACTTGCGGTGCACTTGCGGTGCAGTGCAACTTTTTGAATTCTGCTACCCTTAAATAAAATCCAGAGCAACCAATTTCCCTTAAAAGACCATTGAAAGTCAAGTAGTGGCTGCTTTATTTTTAGTCCCCTTTTTATTTTATTTCAGATGTGTGGCATGTAATCATGATCATCATAATTTGCCTGCTAAACAATAATGTATGAAATATTGACACCGGTGTCAGCCAGTTAGTCATTTTTTTTAAATTTGTGCAACAGTTATCATAATTCAATCAACTCATAATTAAAACCGGGGGGCTATTGCTAACTGATATTAATGTCCTAAATGTTGCAATTTGTGTATATATTTAAGGAGGTGCTTGGCCATGTGGTGTTTGTCTGTTTGGACATGTGATAGTTATGCAGTGCAGGATTATGGGTCATTTAAGTGAACCTGAGAAGAAAAAATAAACGGAATCCTATTTATTACCGGTATTTATTTCTCTGTGTGAAAGGGGTAGAGAAATGTAAGTTATAAAATCACATTTTCGTTAATGGCCATTAAAACAGTAATAATATTGAATAAAAAAATGTGCCCAAATTTTTCATAGAGATTAATCTATTTTAATTGGAATACCCTGCTAGAATGACCACTCTGGCTATATGCTTATAGGCAATAAGAAGACAAAGCTTACAAAGCAGGATGGCCCAAAAAAATACAAAAGGTGAGGAAATCATTGTGATGACAGTCATTTCAAACTGATATTGTGACGACAGTATTTAACAGAATCACAATGATGCAGGGTTTGTTTTTTGAAACAGTGAAGCTCTAAGGAAAACCAAGGAATATACCAGATAGTGCAGAGAAAAAGAAGACATGTTCTAAAGCAGCGTTAGGTGATAAAACTTTATGATTAATCTTTTTGTGAACATATTTTAAGTAATACACATGACAGTAGAAATGTAGGCCCATTTCACACTGGGCAACACATCATCTTTGTATAGTAATTAAAATGTACATGACACCATAGAGAAATTGTGGATCTTGATATTTTTACCTAGAGAATCTAAAACATGCCATTTGTTGAACGAATAACCTACTTACAGCTGATATAAACAATAAATATTTATGAACATAAAATATATACAAATTATTCCATTAGAGATCAAATTTCCTTATATATATATATATATATATATATATATATATATATATATATATATATATATATATATATATAAATAAATAAATTGGTGTTGCGCCGAGACCAGTACCAACTATTGTCACCCATTGTATTAGTCTTTTTCCTGCTTCACATTAATTGCCAATTATTTTATGCCAATTAGTATGCAGTTCTTCATATATACACACACCATACCGTATCGGTATTGTATCAGTATCGACCAATACTGCTCAGTCAGGTATCAGTAATTACTGGCAACAACCATTCAGACAGCAACTCTACCATAAAAAAGACATATGCAGTTTATGAAGCTGGAACAGGGACAAATATGAAAGGAGACACCAAAACAGTGTGAAGGAACTGCTAACAGCCACACTGAGAGATGCGGGAGCTGATGGCCCTGAACAGATAAGGAGAGCAGAGCTTTACAGGGCATTGCGTAGCAGATCTTCTTTGGATTTCTACCCCTCTCTAACACTAATGTTTATATTTGTTGAATGTTTTTAACCTTTATATACCAACCTATGCTGGCTGTATTTTTTATTTTTTTTTTCTTTGATTTTGCCATTATCCAACCTGTTTTGAAAGGGTTCATCTACATTTGGCATCTGTTTGTGCAGAAAGTCTCCCACATAATGATCTTCCCTTTGATCTGCTTTATGTACATACTTGATCTGAAAATACACAAAAAACATCAGATCAGAATAAGAAAAACTATTTATTTTAATAAAAGCACTATACAAGTATTTAATAAAATACTAATAAATCATTGATTAGAGTAAAAATAACTAGCAAATCTGAATAGATTAAATGAAGAATGAAATACACAAACATGTAAAAATGTTTCCCTCTAAACCATTTCAGGCATATTGAGTACAGCAAAATATATTTTTTGTTTTTTTTAGAAGCTTAAAGGAGAAGTTCACTTTTTAACACTTTAAGCCCATTTTCTGTAGTGTCCAGGATGAAATCGAATGATCGACACCAAAATTTTGACAATTGGTCCTGTCTCTGCTTTTTGGCTCATGCAGAATCACCCCCTGGCTGCTTTAGAATGGCTTCCATTGTGCATGTCCGATAATGTCCTTAAAACAACCTTAAACGTTCTTTTTTTAAAATATGCTACTCACCGGGTTGTCAGCGCTGTTCAATGACGTTCCAAAAAAAGTTTCGTAAAGAAAAAACGTTCCTGTAGTGTTTTATTTAGCATTTTGTAAATCCCATTGAGTTCTGTTGGAATAGTCAATATTCCCCTGCCACCGGAAACGGAAATGGGGCCTGTTTACACAGTTGTAGTCTTTTCGCTTCCCTCTGTGTACTCCGACGTCGAGGTGCTAACGTCTCTGTTAAACACTTTAAAAAACTCTGAAAATGGAATACGAAAGGTGGATTCTTGATTCTCGACGTCGGAGTACACAGAGTGAAGCGAAAAGACTACAACTGTGTAAACAGGCCCCATTTCCGTTTCCGGTGGCAGGGGAATATTGACTATTCCTACAGAACTCAATGGGATTTACAAAATGCTAAATAAAACACTACAGGAACGTTTTTTTCTTTACGAAACCTTTTTTGGAACGTCATTGAACAGCGCTGACGACCCGGTGAGTAGCATATTTTAAAAAAAGAACGTTTAAGGTTGTTTTAAGGACATTATCGGACATGCACAATGGAAGCCATTCTGAAGCAGCCAGGGGGTGATTCTGCATGAGCCAAAAAGCAGAGACAGGACCAATTGTCAAAATTTTTGTGTCGATCATTCGATTTCATCCTGGACACTACAGAAAATGGGCTTAAAGTGTTAAAAAGTGAACTTCTCCTTTAATTCATAAAGTAAAAATGTTTGACCTATATATATATATATATATATATATATAAAGGACATTATCATTGCATAAACATAAAAATATATGAAGACAGGCCTAAATGTTGTTTATTGGCCTTATTGTAGCATTTATTCCAATTTACTGTATATAACTTTTTTCTTGAAAGTTATAACTCTTTAAAACAAAATGCCCCAAATTGTAAAGGTAAGCCACTGGGTTTTATTTTCAAACTTTTTGGTACTGCCAGAGTGTAAATGTTTATGAATTACTAAGATAACATATAATTACATTACTGTATATAACTCTTATTATTTCAACTCACAATAACATAAAAATATATCCTCCCAATAAATAATTATCCTTACCTCTTTGGACTGGGTTTACTAGTCTGTGTTTAGATAAAAAGACAGAATATGACAGATCACTTTATCATTTCCTGTAGCTGACTTCCCCTTTCCCATTTTTTAAAATACTCTTAGTTGGTCCATGCAAATCAGTTCAGCTGAGTTGACCTTTTTTCTATTTAAAAACAAAAAGTGTATGTTTAAAAAAGGAAACATCAAATGGCCAAATTTAACAACTGAGGTTAAATTAAAAACAAAAAGATCATCAAAAACTATGAGAGTTTTAACCGCTATTTTGAGTAAAGTTGATGGCAGCATACTGAGTGATCTTGTTTTTCTGTGAGATGTGATTAGATGTAACCATTCTCTAATAACCATTCTTTCCTATGGGTTTAATAAGTGTGAAGAATACATTTGCACACATGTAAAATAAAAAGTTTAACATTTGTGCAATTAAGTTCTGTTGCAAATGTATGTCAAGATGTGAGAATGTTGTATTTACTAATGTTTTCTTTATAGTTAATGGTTTTAAACAAGCTGCAGTAGACTGTGTTTTTAAATAGAAGTGTGAAATATTTCCAAAATTGTTTACCTTAAGGTAATCATAAACATTTGTGATGCTGTACATGACATGTAGCGTGATTAATGATGCTTCTAGTCTTATCTGGAGCAGCAGGCCTGGACGGCCAGGACTCCCCTCTTGCCCTGTGGATCATTATCCTTGGCTTTTCACAGCGTAGTGTTCGGTTGTGGCGTAGAATTTAGCAGCCCAAGGAGAACAAGGTTTTCTCACAACTTTGGAATTGAGGCATTTTCACAGCTAGTCATGTGATGCATATAGCTATGGCAAGCATTATGGGGTTTGAATAAAAAAAGGAAAAGAGAAATTGCATGTGCTGTTTTACAGTGTAGCCAGTAGTGAGGTATACCAAAGTTTGGTGTTTAAACAGCTTTATGTTCAGCAAATCTTCCCACTCTCTTAGGAGTGGTTAAGGCATAGTAAGTTTCACTCAATCTCCTGGGACGTCCAACCTAACCCCTCAATCACTATATAGATTTGATACTACATAGTGGACCTTATAGTGCACTCAGGTTACTGACGTTTAAGATAGATGATCACTAATGTTCGTTAGTCATGGTACTCCAGCTCCCTGCATGCTGCTTGTGCCATTTTTGTTATCTTTTGCCCCTAAAACAAATCCCATGACGCTTTGAGAGGAGAGCTCTTGCAAAGCATTCTGGGATGTATCTGCTCGTTTACTGACCATGGATGTAAACTACTGTTCTAGGTGACCTATGGGAAATTTTGATTCCAATACTTGTTCCGCAACTAGACATTCGGATAGTCATAAAATGACATAACCCCTATACAGTGCTTTATAGGGTTTTAGGATGGACACTTGAATGCAGACCTTTCTTTAAATGGTCGCACATGGAGGAATATGTTTGCAACTTCAAACATTAAGCTTTTAACTGTTAACCCCAAGTATATATTGTAATGCTGAAGAAGTCCCTAAAAAAATAATTTAAACCCGGAAATATTTGGCTTTGATTGGCAGTGGGAATGAATGACTGACCCTTGCCGACCCGTGTCAAACGACTCAGCAAGCGACCTGGGTTAAAATTGCTCTGCTCTGATCAGCATTCATTGAGAAAATCAGACCCGAGTTGACCAGCAAATTAACATGATGGCATAGAGCACTACATCCGTCAACACACCGTGCCAGTTAGGTCGGATCTAACAAGCCAAGACAACTCTGCTAACATGCGATAAACATGGGGCAGCAGTGTCGAGAGATTCTGAAGGACAAAATAAGAAAAACAATAAAGCACATTTACTAAATGTTGGCTCACTACAATGTTGCTCTCTGTTGTTTACTTTCCTGATTCTTGTTGCACTGGTGCTGCTTACCCAGTGTGATGGCGTGAGCCCACACGCAGCAGTTGGGGCACAGATTCCACACAGCTTGCCTGTGGGGGTCAGATCCCGAATTTTTGCCAAAGGGGAGCCAAATGCTGATTGTTAGTGGTTCCACCCATGTTTGAAAACCTGTGTTAACTGTGGGAAAGAAGCTTTAGAGACATTTAAGAACTGTTGATTCTTCAGTTAGCAATAGAATTCACTTAAACTGAAATAGTTTCATCTGAGGCTTTTCTAGAAGTATAAAGAATAGTTTCACCAGGCGGTATGTTTATTGTGAAGTGGCAACCGGATGACCCTGGCATAGACTAGATCACTTTTCATTTCCAAGAGACATCCAGCCGAAGGACAAATGTATTCTTCCTCAACTGCCTCGCCCTGCACAAATATCATTCTGGCATTCTAGTGATTCATGAAGTGGTGAGAGGCATTCACTTGTGGCCAGGAAAGGAGAGGTGTGTCTTTTGATGTGGGAGTTCCTTTTAGTCCTTTCTGTGGCAAGTTAGTTGTCTTCTTTTTGTCAGTTTTTCCTTTGACCTTTTGTCATACCATCTCAGCCCGCTCTTTTAGATTTTCCTAGGAGTCCTGTCTGTTCTCTGGCTAGAGCTGTTGTGCTTCATTTCATTTAAAGCACAACAGAAACCATGGGAGAAATGCAGGTCTGGAATTTATTGACCTGGAATGTCACAACAGTATTAACTCTGCAAGTGGCAATGCTAACACTGCAAGGCATGTGTCTGCAAGGAGGCCCACTCCCCCTGTCTGTCCACATCTAAAGATCAGAGGAGGGGAAATTGCCCTCTGCACTGCCTTCTAAATCAGATGCAGTATGTAGGTCTGACTTACCCTGGAAACATGTAGAGCATCTGTGCAGGCATTTCTGACATTCTGCCGATTTATAGCCCACCAGAAGCACTACTTTAGGTATACATTTCAGTGTTTGTCTACTGTTTTAAAGGCACTTGGGGATCCAACAGCCATAAGCTTAAATATGAAAGTGCCAGAGTTGCTGAATAGACAAAGCTTAGTTATACATAGTTAAACCTGTTTGGCTAGTTTCATTAAAACACATAGGCGGCAGCTGCACCTGCAGGACTTTTTCCCAGCGACTTAGCAGTACAGTGAGTTCTTATTCTGTGGTATACACATTTGAAGTCATTTATGCTTTATAGCTGAAGTCACAACTCTGTGTGCTTTTGGTTTTGGGGGTTGTTTCTTTCAAAACTGTGATGTTTAAATACAGAAAGCTTTGAGATCGGATTTGGGCTATGACAATAAAACATGCTTTGACACGGCACAAACCTCTAGGCACAAACTACATTTGCATTGCCTCTCCGAGGGTGAGAATTTTTTTATTTTTTTATGAAGTGTTTTCACGCAAACCGTTTCTTAATCTGTTTGACCTTTTCTTTGCTTTTGATTTATCTGGAACAGGTGGGTGACATGTTTAGACTTATTTGTTTAAAACATGTTCATGCAAATGTTATATGTTGATTGGCAGAGAAATCTGTCGCTAAATCTTTGGTTGTGTTACACGCACAGCGTTATCTTAACATTCATGTAAAAAAAAATTGGGTTTGACATTTTACCCAATGTATCAGCATGGGCAGAGATATTGCTAATGCAAGCTCATCAAATTCCTCACATTGTGGGGAAAAGTCTGCTCCTCTGGGGGATGGGAGAATGGTTGAAACTTGTTGGGGGTAGAGGGAGGTTCAGCTTGTTTGTTTTTGTTGAAAACAGTAAAAGATATTTCTGATATATTGTTGCAGTGAACGTGACATAGTGAAATGTGAGTCAAGTTGTTGCTGTTGCTGCACATATGAAACAACAAAGGTGAGAGGCTATAAATAGTCTGTAGACACAGGAGTGTGTGTCCTAAGCCCTCAGGGCTGACATGCTCTGCTCCAGCTGGGAACTGACTGTAAACATCGCAGTAGCCTCTTTTTATTGTTCCAAACTCATTTTGGTCCTACAATACGTCCAACTTCAGAAAAATGACTTGTAATGTAATATTTTTCCTTCCCACAATTGCATTGTCAACAATTAAAACAAAGCTCAGTCTTTAAAGTGTAGATTTCATATTTACCACTTAAAACCCAAAGTGTTTAAAAAAAACCTTGTTGCTTTGCACGATTTGGATGACATTTTTATGACACCACAAGAGGCACAAGTTTCAGTGCTTTGGCACCAAACCTGTAACAGAGACTTGTTTCTGAGGCTTTCATGTCTCTATGAACCCATCCCAGACCCTGAAGTGAACTAGAGGGTTGTACACTGACAATTCCTGTTGTCAGGGCAGTTCATTCTAACTCTGGTACAGATCGCTTTTAGTTTGATTAGATGCAGGGTTCCAATGAACCTAAAGCAAGAAAGGGGGATTTGAGTTAAGGGAATGGCAAAGACTACATTTTGTTTGATTCAGTCTCTCCACAAAAACAATCGGGTGGTAAGATTTATTTATTTATAGAGAGGATGACAGAGCGAGGATAGAGTTGGTAGCTGGAACAATGTGACTCAAAGCTTTCATTGTCAATATGATGGCAGTAAAGGATGGATGATTTACTTTTGGTTCTGACTAATCTATGAGAAGGACATTCTTTTTTTTTGTTTTTTTGTTTTTGTTTTGTGTTGTTTTCTTCTTAGTCGGCTTAATACTAGAGCCAAACTGCCACCAATAATTAATTGCAATTGCATCATGTTTTGCCAGTTCTAAAAAATGTCTGTAAGAAAATAAACCAGGGGAACTGAAGGTGTGAATTTTCTGATCCCTGGACCAGAACTGCAGTGTGAATGAGCCCATTAGGTGCAGTCAAAGCAGTTTTTTGGGAGCTCCACTCCCACAGACACTCTGGGTCCCTGAGCAAAATCCCCTTAACCCCACACTGCTGCTCCCCAGGCACCGCACAGTGGCAGCTCACTGCTCCCCAAAGGGGATGGGTTAAATGCAGAGAGTTCAGTTTGTTGATCTGTACTTGTGACAGTGTAATGACAATAAAATGGAAAAAATGTAGATGCGCTGCCAGGCAAAATGCATGTTTTTGACGAATAAAGCGAAACAAGATGAACCCTGTACTGGCCAAGTGCACATAACCAAGTTAGCAGAAGTTTTAAGATTTGAACTTATGTCGTTAAAACCAATAAGGAACTTGATGTGACTGTTTCATGGGTGAAGCAGAGACAAGCTTTTTAGAATCAAACTGGATTATGGAGAGAATAATTTTAAGAAAGGATGAAGTAGAGAATGCTCCTAATTGGTTTTTAGATGGCTTTTACATTAGCCCCAAAGGACTGTTGGTCCTCTTTTCTTTTGCTATGTTCAGACCGCATGGTGCTAAAGCAGCAGAAGTAGCTGGTTTACATGTTAAGTCAATGGTTTAGGTGCATCAAAATGTGCTTTCTGCAGCTCATCTTGACGCACCAAACCAGCGGAAGCAGCACCTCATGACCTTCTGAGCATCTGATGCGTGCAGCATGCTTGACAAACAGCAGCTGCTGGAGTTGGAAAAATTTTACTTTTGCTGCATGATGCGCCACATCAACCAATTAGAGAAGCTGATTTGGGAGCTGGCAGGGAGACAGACATAGCACTGCTGATGCAGATTGCTATGATCACTCCCCTGAAACAGTTTATTAACGCCTAACTTAAAATTAGAATACCTGCTGGCAAAATATGTTTGTTTTTATTATTCTGGTGCCTGCAGTTTGGATTCCGTTCATGAGAACCACTAACATCTCCTTCTAGCCGTCACAAACCATGACAGAAACTCCCCAAGAGGCGACTGGGCCAGAGGCTGCCTTTGAAGGGGATTTCCAGCGACCGAGCACTGCTGGTGTATGGAGGTTTCGTGCTGGTCCAACAGTGAAATAATATTTGATGGCAGGATCGTTATCTTGATGAACTGACTGCACAGATTAAGTTTTGAGGTGGAATTTCTCACTTAAAAACATATTAAAACAACTTTTTACCCACTTATAACAGCAAATATAGCAAAGCCAACCTCTGCCATTGAACGCAGGAGCAGCAGGAGCATCAGATGCATCTGTACACACTTTACTGGATGTGCTTCAGGAGCATTTTTGGTCTTTCGGACCTTCATGCGTACAAGCATCAAAAATGAAGCAGCAGAAGCTTTTTTGCTGCTTCTGTTGCATGGGGTCTGAATGTAGCATTAGCTTCATTGCAGAAACCATCCAGCTGCCGCTGCCTCTCCCTTCTCAGGCGTTCTCTACCTGGCAGACTTCTCCCATCTACCTCCTTCAATCTCCTGGTGATTGTCTCCAGAGCTAGCGCTAGCCAGCCAGCCGCCTCTGCTCCCCAGCTCTGGCCATCTAACTTTTCTTTAAGCTCTACAGAAAACAGACTTGATTCAGCTGTAGCCCCTGGACTCCTCAACCTGAAGCATTTCTGGAGGATCTACTCGACCCCGGGCCCCAGCAGCTTTATTTGAATTTTCAAAGTATCAGGACAGTGACTCGCTCCCTAAAATCCAGTGCCATCATGCTGAGGTGAAACAGAGAACAAGAAAAATGTAGGGAAGCCTTTTTTAAAAATATAAATGTTGATGAAATCACTAAGGAGCAAAATTGGGTTCATAAAGTTTGTTTAAAAAATATTTTAAACAAGAAATAATTGAAATAGAAAAATTATTTTAAACTTGATTTGAAAACACAAATTATTTTTTAAAACAAAAGTTTAAAACAGAATTATTTTCAGAACTATAGAGCTAACCTTGGACCACACATGATGCTTCTGGATTCACTCTTTCCTATAATGTTTCCAATAATACTTTTGCATAATATTAACATATTAATTAAATTTCTTCCTGGATAAAGTGCCAAAAAACTATAATACAAAAATTTTTTTTAACTTGTCAAATCCCTTCTCATGACGCGTTGACAGGAATGGAAAAGTTAAAGGAAAGGCAATAAAAATGGAAGATGACTGTCTTTTAGGCTTAAACTGGTATAAACATGTTTATGTACCTACTTAAAATTTCCCTTAAAATATTTCCTGATCCATTTAGATCTTATAAAACCTGTTGCTTCATATTGCTTGTATCTGCTTCACTGATCCACCAGTACAGTACAGGCTCTGGAATGCTGAACTGCTTTTTTCATTTCATTAGTTCTCAGTTATGGGAATTTTATTCTTGCTTCTTTAATCCGACAGCAAACAATGTGAGAGAAGTTATTTTAATGTGAAAAATTAAACATACTTAGGGCCGGGTGATATTGACTTAACAACTTGTCATGATACTTTGTGGTACTACGGCAATAAAAATGTCAATGGCCTTATTACAGTTTTTTTTAAGAGCCTTGTTTTAATCTTGATTAGATAACCATTTATAACAAGGTTTTTAATTTAGAAACAAATCCGGCTTCTGGCTTTAAAATGTAACAAATAAAATAGAAATTATGTTAATCTTCAAAAGTTCAAAATCTGTTTTTTGGGTGATTTTTTTGTCAAGCTTTTACATTTTTATGGATTTTATTTTACAAAGAAAGTTATTATATTATGAGGATCAGAAAGATTCTATTTCTAATAGTTTTTCTTGGATTTTTCTGGATCTTTCTTTATGAACAGAATGACTCTCCAGAAGTACGAGGCTTGGCCGATTTTCCAGCAATGCAGTACTCTACAGAAGAGGAGCCATTCGCTTGGCCGAGGCCCAAAACGGTCAGATTGTGTCGCACATCCCAGGGGTTCGGCTTCACTTTGCGGCACTTCATTGTGTACCCACCGGAGTCGAGCCTACACTGCTTCCCGGTAAATTTTTCTTTGATTTATTACTGTGAGTCAACAAAAATCCTGATGATCCACTTTATGCTACCATAATCAAAACAGTCATGCTGAGTCTCTTTGTGTATTTCCAGGAAGAAGATCGGGGCCGCAGAGGTAAGCAGAAAAACCCAAGAACTTTCAGTTCTGATATACTGCTTTGACCTGGAATGGCTCCACAACCATTCAGGCTATTTGGCTTTTTTTTTTTTTTTTTACCTTCTTCTTTATTGAAAATGTTGTAAAGCCCTACATGTCACTGACCTTCTGTGGCACCATGGAAGGATTCACCCCTTAGCTTCCACCCTCTGGACTCGTGTGGGTTTGACGTCACATTTTTTGCCGCATCGAACAGTATGCTTGCTTCTAAACAAAACCCAACAGGTTGTACCTTTTAGAATCAAGTGATCCTAAAGAAAACAGACATTGACTGAATTGTAAGGCAACTATACCCCACAGAAAAAACTAACTAATATGTCATCAAATTAAAACTTAGAATTTCCCCTATTACCTTGTTTTTGTCTTCTGTTCTCCAAAACAAAATAAAGTGTCATCATAATCAACCAATGTTACATTTTTTCCCATTAAAGATAAAAATATAAGAATAGAAACATACATATCCTGTTTCAATGAGGTATGGCCTTTTAGATTATCTTCTGGGGAAAAAAAAAAAATAAAAAAAAAAAAATATATATATATATATATATATATATATATATATATATATATATATATATATATATATATATATATATATATATATATATATATATATATATGTGTGTGTGTGTGTGTATTGGTCGATATGTAGTATTTTTTAGCCAATAAGATAACCTTTGGAGTGCAATGTTTTAAAGATTGGGGGGGTGGGTGAAACGCTAGTGTTTATTAATGTGAAAGGAGAGTAGAGATAATTGGATACGCATAGAAAAATCATTGATAAAATTCTGAAAGCTGAAAATATTAAATATTATAAAGAACAAGTTCTTGAATGAAAATGTGCATAAAGGTACATACAGAAATATGTTTTTATGATCAAATTAGTCATAAAATTCAAATTAATCCAATTGGGATCAGTTGTGCTGAATATACCTTTTGCATAGAAAAAGGGTCACAGTTTCACAATGCTTTCGACTAGAGATTGGAAATTAAAACAGCCGCTGTCCATAACTTGAACAAGTCTAGAGTTGGAGAAGTCGACTAGGAATTATACACAGGATATAGGAGAATTGCATTTTATATTAAAATTTGCATTTTTATGCAAAATGAAGAAAATATCATTGTAGGAATTGTTTAAAGCTGAAGTCTGTAAGTTTTTAAAAATCACTTTTTTGTCATATTGGCTAAAACTGTCCCTATGCCCAGACAGCAGTACATGTGATATGTAACCTGTGAAAAAAACTGCTTCAATTGGTACCGCCTACTGCCTGTATTTCAATCTGGAAAGAATAATTCGGGACGAGTCAAAACAACCAATCACAGCCAGAGGAGCGTCTGATGGAGTGGCAATCACAGCTCACACACGCTGAATTCCCCCCCCCCCCCCCCCCCCCAATATAATAATATTGGATATTATTATGTGTTTGACTGTTTTTCATCATATGGGACAATGATCAATCAACTGTTTTGTTCTAAGCATAGAAAAGGCCTTCCCTAAAAAGGCTGGGCTAAAGGGGACCACTTAGAAAATATGTTTTGCATATCTTTCACTACAGATTACTCCAACTTTATGACAATACAAAAGATCTGTTACTAGAAAGGAAGGGTTGTTAAATAATATCTGTTTAGGCTGCAATAACAGTCAATTATACATGGGGCAGCTACAGGCAGCAGTATTTACCTCAGTTTTAAAAATAAATGGTCAAAAAGAATAGTGTCTATTTCATTGTCGAAGGGTCCATTTTTGGTAAAATGTAAGAGAAAGCCCATCTTTCAAATAAATACTGTTATAAGTATTTGTTTAGTTCTATTGTTTTCACTCATTCTCACGCCATGAGGGTCTCATAGCAGCCGCAACAGAGAGAAATCGCACACTTGTCACCCGTGTTTGAAGAAATGCAGAAAATAGCATTGGATTATATCTCAGAAAAACAGTTATTATATCTTTAGGTAAAGTAAACGACTGATTACAAAACAGTAAAGCAAAGTATAGTAAAGAGTTCTGTTTTTTTTTTCACATTCTAAGATGCAAATTAGTATGATTTGACTTTAAAATCAAGGATTGAGGGAGAGACCTAGTGGCTGGAAAATCTGCTCCATGACTCATTTTTCCACAGGAAATCTGAACAACTCCATTGATGTCATTTTTTGAAACTTTGCCCAATCAAAGTGTTACAGTTGTGGGTGTTTTTTTTTTGTTTTTGTTTTTTTATATGATGCCCCTTTACCCGACATCTCTGTTTAGATGTCCATGAATCATGAATATAAACCAGCCTGTTAGGCAACAGGTTTAAAAGTCTTTCATAGGGGATCTTTTAAACAGGAAACAGGATTATTAACAAGATGTGGAAATCCGGCAAACCCCTTTTTAGGTTGGTTAATATTTGTTTATTAAGGTGTTAACATTCTGGTTTCTTCTTTACCTTGGGAATTTTTTTTTACAGATAAACTTTATTTATGAATGAAATCTTCAGCATATAGGTCAAAACACACATTTTTTCATACACTTTTGAAGATAATTTATTCAAGCATAACTTCTTTCAAGCATAAGTAATTAAAGTTTTTGTATCACCTCTAAGAGGAAAGAAGCTTAATTTTCTAAAAAACAAAACGGTTTTGAAAACATTACCGCTTAGGTGTTTGGAATGAAATATGAAAAAAATAATAAATGCATATGTACATAATGCTTTTTTTTTCTAAACAAAGAATTTAGTTAATAGATGGTGGTTTTCTAGGAAAAGCTTTTTCCTTATCACAATGGTCAGGTCTAGATGCCCTTGGTTAGACTTTAGGTTTACTTGTGAGCTTTATACTTTTTTTTTTTTTTTTTTTACCAAGGAAATATTTGGTCTTACATCTGCTTTTATTTTGTTGTGCAGATTGAGGTAATTTGGTCGAGTCAGTGTCAACTCCTGCAGGATTAGTTCTTTTCATGCTTCTTTTTTTGACCATCTGATAAGTCTCTAGAGGTCAGTCTAATCTCTATCTGCGTTAAACTCAGTGAAGGCATTTTGGATAACTTCAGAATTTACTCCCATTTTTATTTTCAGTACAAAAAGCTGATATCAAGAAAAACTATAATTTCTCATATTGGTTGGATTTTTACCTTTTCCTTTTACTTTTTTACCTTTTCCCTAAACCAACAAAAAGAGTGTGGAAGTCTGATCTGCACACCTGAACTGTAAAAAAATATATAGGTATTATTTTGTCTGTGCTGACTCATACTGATAATGTATGAATCATTTTTTTCTTTTTTACAAATTCCTTCTGTTTCATGTGATTTCTGTGTGCAAAGAGGAAAGAGTCCTCTCATAGTTGGGTTTATGAATAGATGCCTTGAAGAAATACAGCTCCATAGGACACCACCAGAGGGAGTATGTCTCTCCCAGCTGTCCTTCTGAGGGACTTTTCTGTTATATTATGCAATGCAAAATTCATTGCTATGATTTTGTTTGATTTTTTTTTTTTATCTGTTGTGTTCATAAAGTAACAAAACTAGGTCACAAGTTATCAGTCTGATCGATTCTTAACTTAAAAAAAAGCTTGGGCCTTTAAGCTTAAAGGTGAAATTATTTGGTCAGTTTATAGCAGTCTAGTACAGTGGTTTTTATAACATGATAACAGGTTTCTAAGTTTGCTCTAATCTGACGTTATTTGAATGAATACCTTCAGTACAATAGCACGTTAAGTCACAAACTGTCACATGTGATCTCATGCTGGACTTCCCGTCTGCTGGACTTAGCAAGGTAGTGTGTCCTGACTCACCACCAGAATGTTAACTACTGGGGAAGTATTTTAGCCACTCTCTGGCTGTGCCCACAGCTATTTCTCAGTTTACACGAAAAGAGTAGGAGGTGTACAGCTGAGTACTCTGTCACTCTTCCTCCTTAGTTTCTTTTGCCCCACTCCTCCTCTCTTTCTTCTCTTCTTTTATTTCCGCAGCCACGCAGCTGCTAGGAGACACGGGCTGCATGAGCAAACAGGTTTTCCTGTGTTTGGTCATTCTGATCCATGTCCTTTTAAACCCATACAGATTGACTCTATGAATGACTCTGTCTGATTTGTCATCATTTTCCAACCAAACTGCCACAGATTTTTTTTTTCTGTTCTCACACAGGAACTCTTTTCACAGTTTGTTTTTAGTGTGAAGCTTGTATTTTAATTTTAGATTATACAAAATAGGAGCCTTTAAAAACACTACTAAACATTTGAGGCAGCTTGAATAATTTATTTTCTGTGTTTTTTTCCAGGGAGGCAGAGAAACAGGTTGGAACCCATGGACACTATTTTTGTGAAACAAGTCAAGGAAGGAGGTCCCGCTCATGAAGCTGGGCTTTGTACAGGTAATAGGCATCCAGCATTTACTATTTTCATTTCTTTTTTTCCCCCAAAAGTCCTGGAAAAACTTTCAAAGGCAGAAAGTCTGTTAGTAGAGCAGATCTTTTACTTTTTTTTTTCCTGCTCCCCTTTTATCATTTAATTTTTTATTTTTTGCTGGATTTGTCAGATGTTTGATCTGTGTGGCAGGCCTTTTACAAACTGCGGCCTGGTTGATGATACTTCTGTGTTTGATTAGGTGATCGAATAGTGAAGGTGAATGGGGCCAGCATAATCGGAAAAGCTTATTCTGAGGTGATAACATTGATTCAAGACAGGTAAGATTATGAGAGTTGGATATATTTATGCTTCATTCGACTGTGCTCTAAACCTTTTTTTTTTTTTTTTTTTTTTTTTTTTCCTACCCGAAGTGGCGACTTTCTAGAGCTGTGTGTGATGCCAAAAGATGAAGATATACTGCAGCTGGTAAGATTGACCTTTTATTTTTTTTTATAGAAACTCCTCTAAAGGACATTTTTTTATTTAATAACTTTTGTTCTCTAAGAGCTGCTCTAGTTTTAAAGAGTTTAAGTTGGGACGGTAGTCATGAGATGTAGACATCCAGGCTGTCCCATCAGTGTGCTCTATCTGGGCCTCCTAATCAGGCCATGGGATACTTTCTGTCCTCTAGAACTGCAGCCAACATCACTGTGGAAATGCAAATGCCCTAAATTCACTGCAGAAAGAAGCTCCACAAAATTACACTTTGATGACATTAATGTAAAATAAAATGTCCAAGCTTTAGAAGTCTTTGATTTTATGTTGTGGATGTTGTTTTTTTTTTTAAATCTTATTTATTCATTAGATCTCTGCAGAAAGCAATAAGACATGACACAAGCAATCCTCCCCCATTCTTCACCTTAGTTAATAGGCTGCAACATGTTAAAATATTTTGGTTTTATCAAAGAATTGAATGCTACCAGCATACTGGTCTAGTATGATCAAATAGTTACTGTATGCTAGTAGCATACTTTTTTTTTGCTGGGTTCCTCTTTGGTTTTCAAGAAAGTGTCCCAATGAAATAAACTACAATCGCAAAACTACCACTTTAATTTTTAACTACTAATTTTAATTTTTAACTGTTGACTGTGCATCATTGGTATCAGTACAATACTGTGGAGGATTTTCCCTGCCAAAAACCAAGAGCAAACATTTTCAAGTTGACAGCAGGATTTTCTCTACTTGAACTCAAAACTTATAATGCTCGCATTCAAAACTTCTGTTTTCCGCCAAATATATTATCTTCTCCATCAAATCTTTGTTTCTGCTCTCTGATCAAATGCTTCTAGCACAGATATTTTCTCCTCTCGAATATTTCCTCCTCCGCACGCGCAAACCAGTCTCTGCTCGAGTCAGAAATACAGTCGCAAGCCCGTTGACTCTGCATGTGGATTGTTTTTGCTCTCTCTCTCCTACCGGAGTCAGATTGTTGCCTAGCAACCTTTCCAGCCAATAGAACGACAACCTCAGAAAAGGGTGTCCTTTTTTTCTTCTGCTCAGTTTGCCTGTTACTGCATACTGATAAAATTGCTTTTCAGTGTAAATTCTAATAAGATAAGAAGCTGAAAACACGATTAGGAAAAAATAATAAAAACCTAATTAATTAAAGGGATGATAACAAAACCACCAATGAAAAGTCAGCTAATTTTCTGTTGTAGGTAGAATTAGCATTTGCCCTGACTAGCATACTCTTAAGTGGGGCTTTTGTGTTCACCTCAGGCGTGCAGATTGATTGACTCCAAGATTCCCAAGAAAGTAGCCTACTTTTATAGAAGCTAAAATGGTTCATGAATCTGTTCACTTTTTTAACAGTTTATATTTTTGTTTTGGCATATCAAAGACCATTCAAAATAATTGGGTTTGAAGAAAACCTTTGAAAAGAAATTTTATGATCGATAAGCAGTAACCAGCAAACTCAGTAGAAGAAAACAAGCACACCCTTTCTGAGGCAGTCGTTCTATTGGCTGGAAAGGTCGCTAGGTGACGATCCAACTCCAGTCTGTGAGAGAGCAAAAAAAATAATCCACAAGCAGAGCCAGCAGGTTTACGAGCATATCACTGAGTTAATCTTAGATTATTGGATTCCGTAGTGATAAAAAAACTCAAATTTGTTTCTTTTGTAGTCATTCTTGGATTTAATTAATTCTTATATAAAACAATAATATATATTTTTCTCAAAAAGAATAACATAGACTAAATAAAGATGGATATTTTTTGCATGGTGGCCCTCTGTGCTTAGATAATATACATTTAGAGAAACAGAAAAAGCAAATGTTGTTTGTTTTTTACAAGTGTGTTAAAGTTGCATTTAACAGAATAAAATGCTATTTACACTTTTACCTGCTGTCTCTTAAGCATCACAGGAAAAACATTCACCTTAACAGGTGGGAATTTTCCTCATTAATCTTTAATGCATGCAGCAAGGAGCTGTAGGGAGCTGCTATTGATTCTGCTAAATCAAGGTGTTCTCTTCTGTTCCATATCTTGAGCGAATCTATTGTGTGAACTATAACAGGAAGTCCCTTCCTTAGAGGTTTATAGTCTGCCAATGTGTTTACAAATTTAAACATTACATTAAAACCACTAATATATTTGCCTGATGGGCATTTCTCATGGGGGATCCTAAAAGGCCCCATTAAATCCTTACAATTATTGATCACTATACTCACTTTTATTATATATATTTAGCAGGTATAATGGTTGATTTTTATTAGGATATGCAGCACAAGTAAGACTCTGCTAATCATTATTCTAAGATAGTAAATGATAGGAAATAAATATTGATGTAATTAGATAATCTCTACATCTATTAAAATGAAATGGTTTAATCCCTTAATTTGAATTACTTTCTTTAAGTAGTCATTATATAATTCTGATTCTGATATAGTGTTAATATTTTATTTAGTTGTTAATAGATGAACACTCAAATATCAGCCTTGATTCTCACGTCCTAACTCTCTCATTAATGCTATTTGCTCAGTCTCTAATGATTCTGAAACAGAAATAAAAACATCAAAACTACTTTATTGATCCCAAAGGGGGATTAAATGTAGTTTTAACTCCAACATATTCAGTAAGTCTTCAATGAGTTACTGTAGATGTTAATAGCTGTAGGTAGGAAGGATCTCCTGTAGCAGTCTACCCTGCAGCAGATTTGAGGAAGCCTCTGACTGAAGACCCTGCTGTAGTAAGACAGTCTAATGAAGAGGATGTCCACTATTGTCCGTCATATTCTTAATTTTACAAACAATTCTTCTTTGTGAAATCATCCCCAGAGGTTCTGGAGGAGTTTCCTAGAACAAAGTCTAATGTATCAGCTTGTCATTTCCTCTGAATCTGTTATCCCTGCAGACAATAGCAGATCACACTCCCTGCGACACACTTATGGATAGGGATGTTGGAGAAAATCGATTTGGGGAATTATTGTGATTTTCGACTGCCCAATACAATATCGATCTTTCAGTTCCTAATATGGATAATAAAAAAATAAAAATAAAATTTTTTTTTTTACCTCAAAACAATGAGTGAAAATGGGCTACCTCTGCACTGCCACTCTGGCAGATAGCGCTGTGGAGCCCTTTTGCTGTGCGGCGCAGCACCATATCTGTAGTTGAGGCAGTCACAGTAGAGGACGTGGACTGATTCAAACCCCAAACAACATCAATACCAAAATAATATAGGGTAATATTGCAATATTGTGATAATATTGTAATGTGACATGTATTGTATTGCAACACATTGCCATTACTTTACTTCTACAAGATCCCCAGCATTTAGCTGCAAACACTGAAGGACTTAAGCTTCTTTAGGAGTATAGTCTGCCCACTTTCCTTTCTTTTAGATGGCCGAACAGTTGTCTCCCTTATCTGTTGTCCTTGTGAACACTGAGGGTTTTATGCGCCTCTACCACCTCCATTTCTTCCCCCATGGCCGTAGTAATGTTGGACCTTTTTCTATGTCTCCTAAAATCTAAAATAATCTCCTGTGTTCAAAGTGGGATGATTGTTTCGACCCCATGGTAGCTCCACTTTCTCCCTGTACTCAGCTGCTTGTCCATCTCTGATGCCCCCAACAACTGCATAATCATCAAGTATTTCTGCAGATGACAGAAGTCCGTCTTGAACGGGAAGTCTATATATATCATACTGATCTCAACTGTTTTAAGTGATGACTTCTGTGGTTTAGATGTGTTGAATTCTTTATGACCTCCTGGATGAGACAGAGCATTCTTTCTCCATTTGTAAATAGAGGCATTCATTTTGGTAAGCTGGAACCCCAGAGCCTGAGGAAATTTCTTTGTAACCCTTACCAGACTGAGATACCTCAAGACATCTAACATCTGTTTTCATATACATCTTTAAAGCTTAGGACAGGACAACTTTCTTTTTAAGATCTTTTACCCTACTTCATGTTTTTTTTTTTTTAAAGTTATCAGTCCGGGAGGTGTGTCTTTTGAACTTTAAGTTATTTTCCCTCAAAATGTATTAAATTAGTAAATTAATGAATAAATAAGGGGAGGCACTTGGATTCCCCTCCCCCCATATTGTCTGTAGATTTATTTGATGATCTTAAACTTGCGTGTCAAAAAAAGCAAAAGGAAAGAAGGTAGAAGGACTTCTTCCCAGGACTGCAGGTGTTAGATAATTTTTTCTTTTTTTTTATATTAAGCAAGCTCTGATACTCCGGTCACAGCTATTCCACCTGCTTCCCTAAAAGTCTTCAATGAAAGTCTTCCCCTGGCTCCATTTGTTTTCTGTCTGTAGTCATTTATGCAGTTCCCTCTCCTATGCGTGTGTTGTGTTTCCTCTCACCACATTGTTACTTAACCGACAAGAAAACGGAAACACAGAAATATCCATAGTGTACACAAGCAAACTATGATCTTTCTGCAAAAATCAGGGGATTATCACAGATGCTAGCAGAGAGAAATGACACTGTAGGCGGCAACAAGCACTGAGAGCTTGGAGACAGGCAGCAGTTGCTTAGCAAAGGGAGAGAGACTAGAACATTTATGAAGCAGGAAAGGGAGGGAACCTTACAGCACTAAAGCAGAGGAAATGGTGAGCAGGAAAACGGGAGGGAAAAGCGTAAATGATGAGCCTAAACCACAGGGTGAAATCAGCTGCTCCGTGTTTCAAACAGGTTGACGCTTAGTGAAAAGGAGGGAGGAGGAAGATGTGGGAGGGGTGAGCTGTACCATCACAGCTGAATGTATAATCAGCAGCTGCTGCCTCTGTCATGTGAGCGGTAGCAGGGAGGGAAAAAGAGAGAGGGAGAGAGAGAGGGGACAGAGACTGGAGACACCTTGTTCAGTTAGCGTAATATTCTGTTTGAAGATGGATGGAGCCATGGAGACCTAACAGCAGAATGGAAACCAAGCCTCTGTTCCTGTCACCTCATCCAGGACAGTGTGTCACAGGCAGGTTGTAACGTGGCAACCCTTGTTACCTCTTTGCTGTTTCATCCTTGTGTACTGCTGCTGCAACTCCAGTGTATTTTTAGCATGTCAATTCCAGGCTTTGCTATGGCTGATTCATCTTTCATGCTCTTGGAATTGGTTATTTTGTGTTACAATACATGCCTTCTACTCTGCTGTCAGCTTTTTTCTCATTCAGCCTCTTTCCCATCATTTATCAATGCTCATGCTTTCATTTGCTAAGACGGCAGTCTTTTTCTAGAGAAACAACTAATCTGGTTTAAAAAACAACAACAAACAAACGGTACACTGGGTACCTGTCACATGGTGTACCTGTTTTGTCATTTTGCATGTGTCGTGCATGTCATCAACAGCACAGGATTTCTGTCGAGGGTGGCTGCCACACAGCTGTCTGGGACATGTGGTTAATGATCAGATGTGTGCTTATGACTCAAATATTTAGACTGCAGACATGGCCGATGCCTGCAGTACCTGTTAGAGTTAGAGCTTGGGAAGCCTCGCCCTCCTCCTCATCTTTTATGTCAGATGTCATCAATCTCATAAAGGCTGCTGACCTCTGAACTCATGTTTACAGTCATGCTTTTAAAGGGGAGGAACTGATTGCTGTGGCTCACAGTTTTATTATAAGGCTGAGCTGTAACACCACACTGTTAAAGGGACAAAGTCCTTGCACCTTTACTCATCTAGGGCTTGTTGTATAGGTGTGTGTGTTATGAGAAGCAAAAAATTTATATTCTAGGCCTTTAAAGTTTGAAGTATAACTTTTTGTATTATATAGTATTGCCAAGGAAATGCAATAGGCTCATTACTAATGGATGAAAATAAGACAGGCTATTTATAGCACATTCTGTATGAGACATTAGGCACTTGCTGTCAATAAGAGGTTACGGTCTTGCAGTCTGAGGTACGTTACAATAATTTGTCTTCCTATTCATTTTATGTTTTATTTTGTTGTATTTTTTTTTTTTAATATGATGAGGTTCAGAGTACTTGTTTTTATTGTATTTCTTTACTTTGTGTTTGTTAACGGTCAGAGAGATTCTCATCTTTTTTATTCTAAAAATGTTTTTTTATTCTAAAAATAGTAAACGTAATGTTTTTCTTTAGTTTATAAAGCATGTTGTCCACTAGTATAACCAAGTAAATTCTAAATAAGGAGCAGATGAAGAGCTTTGACACTGCTCAGCTGTTTGAAACGCCTCCACTCACTCACTGAAACAGGCGCTGCCTACACATGCATCCAGTAACATTTTCAATATCACACTTGACTTGTCTTTAAGCATCTAGCGTCCCACTGTTTAATCTCGCACCCACTTGCTGTTTGTACTCCTCTCTTGTAACATGGCTTTCTTGCTCTGTTTTCAGGCCTATTCTCAGGATGCCTACCTGCGTGGCTACACTAGCTACAGAGGAAATGCTAGTCACATCCCTAATCCGCCCCCAGTATGCTACCCCAGAGTAGACTGTAAGCCCACGGGCATGGCCCAAGCGACAGACTCG
Source organism: Cyprinodon tularosa (assembly GCF_016077235.1). Lineage (NCBI taxonomy): Eukaryota > Metazoa > Chordata > Actinopteri > Cyprinodontiformes > Cyprinodontidae > Cyprinodon > Cyprinodon tularosa. Next base: position 42,764 of record NW_024038971.1, on the reverse strand, counting down.
TCGGGCCAGGTCTGCCGGGGCACTGCATCTCTTGATTATGGGTATCGTAAAGAAATCACCGTGCCCCCATCTCCTCCTCGTCAATCATATTCTAAAAGCCAAACAGCTGTGTGCATGCGCAACGATAGCGTTAGGACTGTGGTGGTTCCTCCTAACTCTGCACACATGGGACGCGTGGTTTCGGCTCATAGGGTTGATTTCATGGACCCTGCCTACGTCAGGGGAAGACCTGGGTCGCTGGCTCAGTATCCTTTCCCTCGAAAGGCTGATGTCTATCCCAGTGGTCCAGGAATGGGTCCCTTTGCAGGTCAAGCACCTAATTACCCAGGCAACCATCAGAACATTGATTGGCGCACTTACCAGACATATAGAGAGTACATTGACAACAAAGGCATCCATTCCCATGGAAGTAGGACAATTCAGGAGAGATTGGACAATTTGCGAACTGCAGGTCAGGCCTCGTTTTCCGCTGCTCCTCACATTCCCAGGGGAGACTGGGCTCCTAAAGGGATACGGCGCAGGAGCACCTCCCACGAACGGTCATACCACGGACCTCCACCCCACTTCCAGGTTGCCCCTCGTAGTGCTTCACAAGACCGAACAAAAAATTCGGAGAGAATGAGTAATGCAAGGAACTGGCCCCCTCGAAGCGTATCCCAAGATGCCCTCATGTTGAAAGCTCGGGCTCATTCCATAGACTATGTTGAACCTGTAGAGCTGGCTCGACCCACTGATAGGAGAGCAGGTTATCCAAGGGCAGACCAAGGTACAAGGCCGAGCAGGCAGCCCATGCCAAGTAATGCTATGCCCTACAGACCATCAACTGGACACCCAGGTGGCATAAGAGGACCACCAAACCCTTCTTTATACTCTAAAGGACCAGATTCTCTTCAGACTCGCTCCTCACCCATTCTGTCCGCCACGCTTTATGGGAAGAGTGCTGAACATTCAATTACTGACCAAAAAGTTTCAGTGAAAGGACACTATATAGGCCAAATTATCCAACAATCTCAGAACAGGATGCGGTCTGAAACCATGCCACCCTCTGAGGCAGGCAGAGATGCAGCAGTAGGAGGAGTCGGGTCTTCACCATTCTCTGCTAGGAGAGAGAAGCCTCAGAGGCCTGGCATCCTTAAAACAGCCCAACAAGAATCCCCAAGTCAGGTCAATGGTCAAACCCCTACAGAGAGTGGGGTGGTTCTGAGGGAGAAACCTCACGGTGGAAAGAACCCCAGCCCTCTGCGGCACCCCTCCTACATCTTGGCCGTAAATGAAGAAGGAGCGGACTCCACACCAGACGTCTCGGTTTGCTGGCTCCCTAATGATGCTCGTCGAGAGATGCACATGCGCCGCCTTGAGGAACAGCGCCACACCTCTTGCTCAAGCAACTTGGATGAGTCCCTGGACTCCATTCCATTCATTGGTGAGTAATCAGTAGATGGCCATGCTGGCCAGGTTGTCTTGGCAACAGGGACTGTTGCTACATGTAAAGCAAAGATACCTTAGGCTTTAATATAAACATTTTGGATAGATGTGTGTTAAGCCAATCTGTGAGATATGTTCAGAGGTAAGCTAACCTCTGTAGTGAGATGTTACTGATGATTAGGTGGAGAGTCTGTCATGTTTTGTTTAAGCTGGTTTAAGATGAACCACAACAAAGTGGTAAAGTGATGTTTGCAATGCTGTGGTTTCCCTCTGCTTATGTAATGTTTTCCTAGATGTTTTCTCTTCACCGTGAATGCATTATGGTCCAGTTGCACCGTAATGGATGCTGTGGTGATTAAATTGCTGGCATTTAAGAAATTGCGGTCTGACTCTTCCAGGGTTTAGGGGTTCACTGTGCACATTCAAATATTGACCGAGTTGTACTGATAGTTTTGTTTTACCATAAGCCTTCCTCATTTGAGGAATGATATAAACATGGGTGCTTACATGAATGTGACAGTGAAGTACTGAATAATATTTAACACATTAAATACTGATTTAGTCACTCTCCTTAAGAAATATATTAACAAAAATTAAAAACAATGATAAACAAGATAGCAGAATTCATCTTTATTTAAACTATGAAATAATAATTCTTAGTGGATGTTTGATGAGTATAGCGGTACCCATATGTACCCAAAGTAGTAGATTTTTCTTGCGCCATTGAATAAATTAACAATATAACTTTCTGCTTGAGTGAAGGCTTTAGCCTTGACATAAACATTGTTTAAAAACTTAACAAAATTAGAACTGATAACAAATGTGCTTTATATTATTTACTAACAAACAAGCAGCAAAAATAAGGAATAACAGATCAATCAATCAAATGACCAATATCCGATCCAGCTAATTACTCGATATTGGACCCAATATCCGATCCAGGTATCGGATTGCTGCATCTCTAATTCTTTCTAACTAAAACATTTTTGAAAATGTAATGGTTTTTATTAACGCCTTGACGGTGGTGTTGACTTGATGCCGTGCGGCTCAGATTTAGATGTCAGCCCTTTAGCCTCTATGCCTCTCCTCATCTGTTGGGTTCCTGTTTTCTGTGATGGTTTCATAGACATCCAGTCACTCTGCTAAATCTCTTTATCTGAATCCGGCTTACAGTTTCCTGGCTGATAGTTCACCACATTACACAGTCGAATTTATCAGATGTTTTTGCAAAGGCTACTTTGTAGTGAATCATCTTTTACTCCTGCTCACATTTCTTGCTCAGGAAAAATGCAAGACTTGCAGTCTGTTACCCCCCTGGAGTTTCTCAGTGATAGATGTAACCTTTAAAAATAGGCATGATAAAAGCCTTGTTAAAGAGACACAGGCACATCTTTTTTTCCTTTGCCCAGTTTCAGAGTTGGGTTCAGGCTGGAACTAGGGCAGTAGCTTTTAAATTTAGCTCCAAAAGCCCCTTGGCTGCAGAGAACAGCTTTGTGCTTTACTGGCTTACAGTTCCAGCAACATCTAATAGTTGTGAAAACTTTTTTCCCCCCACACTTTTCTCCCCTGTGGTCAGTCAAAGTGTAGAAATCAATTATTACGGACAACAGGGAGGTATGAGTAAATTTTCCTGTCTGAATATTTTAGATGAGCCAGTCAGCCCCAGTGTTGACCGAGAGGCTGCTCCCATTCCCCCCTCTGCTGTGATATCTGTTGCACCATCCATAGCCACAGCACCCTCCAGTCAAGGCTCACCATGTCCTACTATTCGTCGACAATTGTCACATGACCAAGGTAAAAGGCTTTGGGTTGGCTAATGTCACCTCATTGAAAAAAAATGCCATTCTTTTTTTTCCATTATAATACGTTATTGTTTTGTCTTTATAAAGAAAATGAACATTGGATTTAATTGAACTTGGAATATCATTTGGGTTGGAAAATTTTAAACAGCATCGTAAATACTACTAATAATATTTGTACCATATATTTTTAGAGTCTCTGCGGAGTGCTTTGTTGGACTCGGACACTGCTAGTAAAACAGAGCGGTCCAAGTCTTACGACGAGGGTCTGGATACTTACCAGGAGGAGAGAAGAGGGTAAGTGCACGCACCGGATTATGGATTTTTTTGTCTGTAATAATTAGTGTTAGTCTGTCTGACCTTACCTTTTTTTCCTCACTATGCAAAAGTTCTTCAAGCAAGCATATGTCAAGTTTCAGAGGCCTGAGAAAGGTGAGGAAATACAAAGATTTGCTGCTCCTGGCAAAGCTGAGAAATGTTATGTTCTCTGTTCTATTTTTGCAATCTTTAATTTTCGATTTCAGTAGTTAACAGTTAATGGAATCAGAACAAATCAAAGCTGCGAAAGTTCTGATTTCTTTACTGTTTTAACTTTTAAGTTCACAAATGTGAAATAAATTGCCTTTTTTACTTACAATAATGTATTTAAAACTGAAAGATAAGATAGATGTCCATAATTTTTTGATCGGCTGGAATCTTTAACTTTCTTTTTGTAGTGCAAAGGGATTACAGTGGTAATGAGAAAATGACTATTTGTGTTATTTTCATTACTGCCATGATGATCAAAACTAATGAAGATAAATACACTGGGTTTCCTGCTAATCTGCCTTAATATGCTGCTATTATAGTGGTGTTCCACTGTAATGCTAGCATTTATGAGAAGTTAAAAAGGATCAGAAATAAACTAATAACTAAGAAATATCCTGTCAAAGCATCTTGCAATTTTGTGATTATAGTAAATCTGATGTACATAAAGTAGAGTTCAGCCCTTATTGTCCAATTTTTATTTCTTTTTTTTTATTACATTTACGGTATTACTTATTTGTGTAATTTAGCTTAAGCCTATAGCTTATAAAGAATCTATAAAGGTCTTTCAGCATTTTCAGTGGCATACAGAATTACGCTGGTCAAATAGATAAAACAGAGAATCTTTGCTGCTATAAGTTTGTTCTGATAGCTGATTCGGCCAAAGAAAATGGAAAAAAAAGTTTTGTTTTCTCTGAATTTATTGGTACCATTGTCCTCAGACTTTACTTTTAGTACAAGCACAATGTTTCTAAAAATGTGAACATTTAGTCACAGATTTTGTAAATATGATTCAAAACTGTTTTTTATTTACCTTTTTTATTGTTTTTTTGTTTACACTTAAGCTTTTGCCCTCAGAGACCTATGGAAGTAAAAGGATGGGATGAAAATCGACACTATCGCTCTGTTATCTTTAAAACCAGTCACACAGAAATGAAACCTGTTGTACCAAGTTGAATGTTAACACCTACATGTCCAAAAATATGTTTTTTTACTCTTTAGATGATCATAACTATTATGCTGGGATATCCTCAGTCTGCTGTGTTCTGTGTCATCCTCCTTTCTGACTCTCACAACATGCTCTATTATGTAATAATGCTAGAAAAAATGTCTTATTTTGACTTGTGCAGACTCTGGATGGACATAGACCCGATTCTGGATCTCGTAGGGACTCCTCTTTAGATGTATTTGCCGATTCCTCCAAAGAAGGTTTTCTTAACTTCAGGCAACTTGGCACAGAAAAGAACAAGGTAATCTTTGATCCCCAAACTCTCCTTACCAAGCCGCGTTCATCACAGATGGGATGTTTAGGCATTGTTTTACATTTTGCAGCGAGTCGGTGGGGGAATGAGATCCTGGAAACAAATGTATGCTGTTTTACAAGGCCATACCCTGACCCTCTACAAGGACAAGAAGGAAGCTCTTTCTCAGGCTGCATCGCAGCCTTACGAGGACCCACTCCGAATTAGCATCAAGGCCTGTCTGATTGACATCTCCTACAGCGAAACAAGACGCAAGAATGTGTTCAGACTAACCACCTCAGACTGCGAGTATCTGTTCCAGGCAGAGGGGAGGGAAGACATGCTTGCATGGATCCGATTCATCCAGGAAAACAGTAACCCGGATGAGGAGGTGTGTGTACGTGTTTGTGTGTTCCTCTTTTGGGATTAGAGTGAGGACAAGTTTTCAGATTTCCCCATCAAAATGCAGACCGTTTTTGCGGTTGCTCACTTTTTGCTAACAAGCTTAGGACCAATCTTAAGGTTAGGGTTAGGCAAGCACTGGTAATGGTAAGATTAAATGTTGATGTCATGGTTAGGTCATATAAATGGTTGAAAATGACTGAAAATCAAATGGAGCCAACACACTGAACTGTTTCCTCCAGTTTTCCTCCAATAAAATCCTCAGTACAGAGCCTAGTAGCTCTTTAATAAGGAAAGGGAAAGGAAATAAGCAAACCACCCAACTACATTTCAGATCAAATTCATACCTATATGCCTGTAACTGAATCACAGGTTAACCTAAGGATAGGATGAAAAACTTCATTTATAAACTGGTTAACAATAACTTCAGAAAGAGGTGCCTTCAAACCTGTTTTACCTGAGAGGAACAATAAAGGTTGGCGTGTGAAGAGAGAACCTGACAATGGTCAGAACTGATTACAAAGACTTCTTTTAACAAGACTCTTGGTGTCGTCTTTGTTCATCTGTGGCCAAAAAGGATGTTGGTTCGTTTATTCGTTCATTTTGAATCATTCATTCATTACACAGGAACCAAGATGTTTGTACAATTCATATGGCCTGCATTAACTTTCAGACGAGGCTTTTGACTTTCAGACCTTCTCAATCATTTCTGTGGCTCTGCAAGGCTCTGAAGTCTTAGGTCTCATAAAATTCTTTTTTAAGCCCTTAAAAAAGAAATAAGTGCAGTTTTGATAAGTCTTAAATATTAATCTAATAACTGTTTCTTTTTAATACATATTCTCTCAGGAATGCTCATTTATTTTTTGAATTTGTTCTGAAGTTAGCTAAGGAATTCATGCTCTCTTGAAAGACATCCGCTCTTAAAAAATGCTATGTAGTATTTTGTTCAAGGAAATAAGTACTTAAGGTCTGTGTTGTTTGTTGAAATGATTAAGGCCTTAGATGTAGATTATGAAGCTCTTAAAAAAGCTCCCAAAATGTCCACAGTAAATAGAATATGCAAAAAAAAAAAAAGAAGCTCATTTAGCTTTTAAATACTTAGAACTAGTTGTTAAAGAATTAATATTGAGGGTTGATTCTGTGAGTCTCCTGATATGATGATACCATCAGATATCGGTCTGATATTAGCCAAAAAAATGGCCAGTAAAATCTGCAATATTGACATGCTGGTCAAAACTGCTTCGGTTTAAAAGTTTTTATAGATCATTGGTTAACACATCAGCCAGTTGTTCTCCTACCATTGTTGTTTAATTATTTCTCTGTTTTAGTAATATTACTTGATCAAGCCTTTTCTGACATTACTCTGTACAAAATAAGTATTATCGGTATTGGTCAATTTTCATAGCTGCAAAATTGGTATCGTATTGGAAATGAAAAGTTTGTATCAGGATTCTACCTGGTTGACACCAAGTTAGTGTTATGTAATATGAGATTTTTTTATTGTGTCTTCTGATTCGAAGTGTTTGGTGTCTTTATTGGTTATTGCCATTTAGTTTTTAGTAATATGTTTTTCTTCTGTCCATATCTTTATATATATATAAACATTTGCTTATTTATTTATTTTCTTTTTTTACAGAATGCCTCTGTCACCAGCCAGGATTTGATTAGTAGAAAGATCAAAGAATACAACATGATGAGGTATTGAAGGAACTGCATTGCCCCCTGGTGGCTACCTGAAGCAATTACTCTTTAAGTTAAAGGGATAGTTCGGTATTTTTGACATGAATCTGTATGGCATCCCGATCACCAGCGGCATGCAATCACACTGACTTACCCCTGGCAGCGTCCTGTGAGCAGAGTTATCGTCCAGTTTTGGTCAAGCCGAAAGTAGTCCTGCAGGTTTTTAGGTACAGCGAAATAAAACTTTTCTCTTCCCAAAACATTATGTGTCCAAAAGAGTGATATTTTCGCATCCCAAAAACATTGTAGTGGAAAAAGTCACACGTCGTTATTAATTGGTCCTATTTTCTCTCTGTTCGTATCAGTGCGCGCCGTCATTCAGACAGCGAGCCCAACAACAGCCATGTCTCCTTCCGCGGCGGAGGGAGACATGGCTGTTGTTGGGCTCGCTGTCTGAATGACGGCGCGCACTGATACGAACAGAGAGAAAATAGGACCAATTAATAACGACGTGTGACTTTTTCCACTACAATGTTTTTGGGATGCGAAAATATCACTCTTTTGGACACATAATGTTTTGGGAAGAGAAAAGTTTTATTTCGCTGTACCTAAAAACCTGCAGGACTACTTTCGGCTTGACCAAAACTGGACGATAACTCTGCTCACAGGACGCTGCCAGGGGTAAGTCAGTGTGAGTGCATGCCGCTGGTGATCGGGATGCCATACAGATTCATGTCAAAAATACCGAACTATCCCTTTAAACATCCAAACAAAAAACCTCTTTATTTTAATCTGTCTAACTTTTTCTGTTGCTCAGCGCTCCCAGCAGCAGATCAGAACCCTCCCCGAAATCCTCTCGCCAGTCACTCAGCATCAAGCAAGCCTTCCTGGGAGGTAAAGCAGAGGGCCGGAGCCACAGCTCCCATTCGCCCAGAACGGGAGATGAGCGAAGGGCGCTGAAAGGTAACATCGTCACAATCATTTATGGTGGTCACAACATCTTTCATCATCGGGTGGCTCATTTATTTCTTGGCTTGTTTACAGAGGATTCAAGTCCACCTCGAGACAGGGGAGCTTGGAAAATCGGCATAGCTGGGATTATGAAAAAACCATTTGAAAAAAAGCAAGCTGGCATCACTTTTGGTGTCAGGCTTGAAGATTGTCCACCTGCTCAAATTAACAGGGTGGGTTTTTTAAAATGTTTTCTTTGTTTTAATGTCGTCATGAAGCATTTATATTTTTTCTCTTTGTAAGAGAAATCCCCAAGTTATGTTCAGCTCATCAGTGTGAGCTGGGGTTTCTTTACAGCATAGTTGTTGAATCAATGGAATGATGTGGTGTTTGTTGCTGTGTAGTTTGTTCCTCTGCTGGTGGAGGTGTGCTGTAAGGTCGTTGAGGAGCGTGGACTTGAATACACGGGAATCTACCGAGTTCCTGGAAACAACGCAGCAATCTCTAGCATGCAGGAGGAACTCGACACCAAAGGCATGGGTGACATTGACATCCAGGAAGATGTGAGTAGCTGTCAAACCATTTTCACTGTAAGTGCTGCCTCCATGATTCTCCCTAACATTTAGAAATCTCTGCAGAAATGGAGGGACCTCAATGTCATCAGCAGTCTGTTAAAATCATTCTTCCGAAAACTTCCAGATCCTCTGTTTACAAATGGTAAGATTATATTTTGAAATCCAAATAGGGCAGCAGCCTTGTGTCCGTGTTTGTACTAATGTACATTTTTTTGCCCCGTTCTCAGAAAAATATGATAAATTTATTGAAGCCAGCAGGACAGAAGACTCAGTGGAGAGACTAAAGGAGCTCAAGAGGCTGGTGAGTAGATTCTGAAATGCAAGGCGTTTAATTGAATGCAATTATTAAATTCTAAGGTGCTAATAATGGTTTTGTTTTGCAGATCTATGAATTACCCACTCATCACTTTGAAACTCTGAAATTCCTTTGCGCTCACCTAAAAAGAGTTTCTGACAACTGTGAACAGAACAAGGTGTGACCTGCCGGCAACAAGTCCTGAGTTTACCAATTTCAGGAATTTGTCCAGGAATCTAATTCGTCTTTTTCTGACATTGTGTCTAGATGGAGCCTCGCAACTTGGCAATCGTATTCGGCCCGACATTGGTCAAAACGACAGAGGACAACATGACCAACATGGTCAATCACATGCCCGACCAGTGCAAGATTGTGGAGAACCTCATTCTGCAGTTCGACTGGTTCTTTATGGAAGATAGCAATGAGGACCCTGTTGTAAGTAGTGTGTGGAAAAAAATAAATAACTGAAACTTTTTACAGATGAAAACTTCCATAGATTTTGTGGTTCAACTCAAATAAAATGTTTGAGAATAGGGGTGTGCTTCCATGGCACAGTGGTTAGCACGCACAAACCCATGTACAAATTGTGGTCCTTTCTACATATCACCCCCTCATTAAACATTAAACTTTTAATAAGTTTAATGTTTGGGAATAGGAAAAGTCACTCACTAATAATTATTTGCAAAATAACGGAAAAGTTTGTATTCATCCCCAGCAGATTCAGCTCTTGACACACGTGAAACATTTGAACCTAATACATCTAGATTTTTAAATTTTTTTGTCCTTTTCAGTTTTACAAATATAGAGTAAACCTCATCAGTCAGATTAAATCAGGGGTGAGCAATTCCACTTCCTAGTTGCCAGTAACCTGCAACTTTAAGACCCATGCTTGGTCCAACACACCTGAATCAAATAGCTGAGTTACCTCCTCAGTATGCAGTCAGTTCCTCCAGAGTCCTCTCGATCATCTAGTTGCTTGATTCAGATGTGTTGAACCAAAGGCACATCTAAAAGATGCAGGATACAAAACTGGAATTGCCCACCCCTGGAATAAATCGAGTGGGGCTTTCAACATCAGCTTTCATATATGGCCACACTTTTACCAGTAGATTTAAATCAGGACTTTGACAGGAAACCAAACGTCTCCATCATAATCCAGGCTGTCTGGTTAGCTGTTTCCCCCCCCCCCAAACTCCGGGTTTTGCAGAATCTAACATATATTCCTTGTACAATTGCATTGCATTCAGGTTCATCGATCTTCTGATCTGTAACCACCTTCTCTGTCCTTGTCAAAGAAGGGCACCCCAGAACGTGATGCTGCCACTGCCATGTTTCCATTAAATGTTGGTTCAGGGTGATATGCAGTGCCTTGCAATTCATTTACAGCTATCTTGAGTTAAAGGAAGCACATTTTATTCTTATTTTTATATGTAAGCAACCGTGTAATAATATATGATTGTCCCTCTTCTTTACAAATATGTATTATTTGACTATGTTCATGCCTGCATCGTGACAAAAAGTGCTAAATGTGAGAATGCTTTCATGCAAGATTGGTCCCAATTCTATCCACTATTTAGAAAACTGCATTTGGAGTTTTTGTGTTTATTTACATGTACTGAACCCATTGTAATTAGTCTAAAATATAATTTTGTTCTTTTATTCTTCTCCTGTCTACCTTATTGATGCTTCAGACGGCCTCTGAGCAGGAAAACACAGTGCAGTCTCAACCTGTGCCCAATATTGGCCACCTGCTCACTAACATTAGCCGAGTTCCTGCCTCCCCTGGTGAAGTTTCAGGTAACTCAGAAGCTCTATTTCTTTTACCTCAACAGCCATATTCCATAATGTTATGTTATATGAGAATATGTTAAATATGGTAGATAAGTTACAAAATGCAATAAAACGTATTTTAATTGTTTTACATACTTTTAGCCAGAACAAAAACATCAGCTTTGTTTTTGTGAGTATTTTTACAGCAAGCTTTTTCAGTGGTTTTTCAGTGTGTATCATGGAGTGGCTGAATCACTGGAAAATTGCTGAGAAACCCCTTGCAGCAGAGCTTTTTTTATTATTGGTTTATTTATTTTTTTGTCTGAATTTGTTTTGTCATTATTTGTTTCTTGATTTCTTTGGTTTTGTTATTTCTGCCCAAATGTAGATTTGTCCAGTTTTTATTTCCATTAATTTCTTTGCTTTACTTTTTATTTTCCGTGCTTAAGTCCTTTTTTTTTCCTTCCCTGTGCTTTTTCTATGTTGAATGACGACTCCTTTTCTTTCAGTTCTTTTCTTCCCCTCCTCATCATCTCTCACATAATCCCGGCATGTTCTTTCCCAAAGAAAATCTTAAACCAAACAAAAACATAAACGATGGAAGTTGTAACCCTTTCTGACCTGTGCCCTTCTGTGTATAGTGTGTTCTTTCTCCTCCCTTATCCCTGTCCAGCACTCACTCATTACCCAATCTTGACACAGGCCAAGTGGGCGGCGTCTATCACTCGATGGTGTCCCTGATGGACTCTGTTTTGTCAGTGATGGACAGCTGGGACTGTAGGAAGAAGGACGAGTGTTGTGCCCAGTGTAGCTGCCTAGTCTGCAGAAACCCGCAGCTCTTTTAAATTTGGCCGAAAGGAGGAAAAAAAGATAAAGAAAGAAAGAGAAGTCGATGTTTGTCATTGTTCCTGTGCTGTGCACATCTCATATTTAAACCCTAAACTGAGGGGATACAGAGCCACGCTGCTGCACTTTCTCTGAAAGCCCTTCTGCTGTCTCTTGTTGTCTTTTAAGCTGATCCCAAGGACAAGTAGCATGGTATGGACAACCTCAGGTTCTCTTCCGGTTATGTGGCATAATCTGTCATGATGTCCGAGGGTGGGGTTCATAGGGTTAGGACGGAGCTGGATGCCCCCTCCCTTTGGCACACACAAAAACTCCACTCATACAGCCACATCCCAGCCCGATCAGAACTAACTGATGCAGAGGTGTGCAGGCTTCCAGGTTGCACATTAAACAACTGTGAGCATGTAGATGGAGGCAAATTTGTGTCTGTGTAGATTTTTTCTTTTACTTTTTTTTTCAGGTTTCAGGTGCTGCCTTTTTTTGTCTTTTATTTTCTGTGATGTAAACATTTTTTGTCTCTGTAGAATTTTTCACACCATCGACTACAGACACACACATAGCTTCTCATCTCCCTCTGTTACATAACTATTGACACCGCATCAATCACTCACTGTATTCCTACATCATAGTAAACACAGAAACAGTGTCAATCTGGTCTGTTAGTCCAGTCATTGTTTAGTGACTCTTACCTGAAATTTCAATAGTAGATGTTGGTTTTTAGAGCTCAGTGGAACTGGTCAGGAAAGTCACTGCAGAATGTCACATAGGCTACGATCACATTGAAGCCTGAAGTGACTCAAATTAGATTTTGTTTTTTCTTTTTTTGCCCATATGCGACCTGTATCTGATTTTTTTATGGCAGTCTGAACAACACAGATCAGTTTTTTTTTCCCAATGCAAACCAGAGCACTTGACTATGAGGTCCTGAATCCAATATGAATCTGATCTTTTCAAATGCGACCTGTGTCTGAACAGCCAGGTCGCATTCATCCCACCTGAACGTCATTAATTCTCAACAAAGGTCACTATTCTGCATCTTGCTACGTGGAAGCGGGAAGAAAAACATCCATGCTGGACAATAATGTGTAGAGCAGTTTATTTTTTTTTTTACCATCTTAAAAAGATTGAATATTTAAGGTTGGGAAAGATTGCTAGTTGAGTGATCACCAACCATGTACTTCCGTAAACACAGAGCACACTTGCTTGTGCTGTCAATGTGTCCTCAATAGCGCATGCTGGACACTTAAGTTGTATGAATGCAGTTCACACAGGAGATCACATTCAAGTCGCATTTATTTGGAAATGTGAACAGCAATGCAAACAAAATCGGATTTTACAAAAAAATCTGAATTGAGCATTAAGGCCTGCTATATGAACGTAGCCTTACCCCAACCTGCAACTTCTTTTTCTGTGTTCAGATTAGAGGAATACACCATCCCATCAGTGGCTATGTTGGGCTAGAATTTTGTAAGGGTTTCTGTTTGGTTGTAGTGGAAACACTTTTCATTATAAATATGCAGTGAGGTCCTATATATCGAGCATCGATTTGTCGATTAGTCTGAAATCTTCCAGTTTTGATTCCCTAAACTAGAAACCAAAAAAAGTTATTCTAAAAAAAAAAACAAACAAAGGAAAAGTAAAAATATGCAGATACGTTCTTTCATATTTTCAGACTTTCTATTGCTGCTCACGCTGTCTTAATCTAGTGAGCTTCTTTCTGTTTTCCTTCCCTTTTCAATGTCGTCTCTTTCATCATCTCTCCATATTCCTTCCTTCTGTCCTCAGAACCTCATCCCTCGTTACGTTTTTCCTTCCTTCCAATCTTTGCTTATATTTGTTCTTCCTAATGTCCTTTTTTATTCTGTTTATTTCTGTCTTTCTGCTGTTCTCTCCTTTTTGCTGTTTCTTACTCTCATACCCTTCATTCTTTCTCACACTGCCTTTCCTTCTATGACTTTATTTCTTTCTCTTTTCTTCTCTCCTCCACCTTTTCACTCTGCTCTCTTTCTTCCGTTCACTCTTCTGTCATTCTTTTTCTATCCATCCCTATAAATATCTGTATTGTATATCATGTAATATGCTGTGAAGGGCTGAGTAACATGGAAATGTTAGTCTGGAATTTAGACCTGGAAGATTAGTAGGAACCCTCATTACAGCATTTCTACCAAATTAATCTGCAGTGCAGCAATTGTGTTGCATTCAATGATCAGAATTTTTGAGTTTCAAACCCTCTAGTCACAAAGCTTAGAGAGCTTTAGGTGGAAAATTTATTTTAGGTACATGTATAGCAACAATGAAAAGTAAAGAACCGTTGATATGAACAAAGCATTTGAAGTGAATCTCAGAACGTGCTGGTGGGAGTTTTTAGTTTTGAAACATTTAATTAAAATTGCTGGTCACCTGTCAGAGTTGGTTTTGATCCCTGACCAATAGATTGGTGGCACCAATAATTTACTATGGATTTCCTTATTGTGGTTTAGGTGATCATGTGACCCTCGAGTACAAATATAAATTTAGCATGCTATGAAATAAAACGAAAGCCTTAGAAATGTCCTCACTGATTTTTAGACCCTTTTGTTTGCAGCCTTTTTTTGTTGCTCTTTTGAATCTAGGCAGGAGTTACTTTTGTTTCTTTGACCTCAAAAGTTTCTGTAAGTATTTGTTTAGAAAGGCCGATTGATCTGCTTCTTATCATTAGTTTCAGTCTAAAGTTTAGCTGCGCACTGTTTTACCTTTTGCCTTTTGTTTTTTTGTTTTTAGTGACCGGGTCCATGTTTTAATTTCAATACAGCAGGTTTCTGAGTGAGAAAAATCTGTAGCAATGAAGCCTGCCTGCTCCAGCTTACGATCACACACACCCTCACCGATCCAACACACTCAGGGCCACCTCAAATTTCTGTTAGGGAAATCTCATTGACTCACCCTCCTCTGTGACGTCTTGAGTTGGGAAAGAATGCCCTCAGCTGGTTGGTGGCTCCATGTAATGCTCTGTGACTGCCGTGTTTGTCCCCGATGTGCCGTCGTTCCATTGATACATGAGCATGAGCTGCTTTTTGTGTCCTTTACTGCCGGGTTTTCACCTCTTCTCCTTCATCTCAGGCACCTTCTGCTGCTCTGTTCACCCTTTTGCATTAACGCTGACTGTTACTTCTCTTCCTGTCTTTCTTACGGGAAATGCGTCATCCGCTTTTGTCAAGCTGCTCTCATTATATCCATTCTGTCTATTTTAGCAAAGTGTCATTTTCTAAAACTCCTCCATGTACTGATAAGTCTCTTGTTCTAATGCAGACCCAGCATGTCCTGACTCCAATAAATCCAAGGTAAGATACTTTTTAAACACCTTGTTGTTGTGCTTATTTATAGAGCAGCTTCTCATTACCTAAGATTTTTATCCAGTTAATTTTTCTTATAATCATTTAATTCAAAACGGGAAACCTGTGTATTTGAAGTGTTTCTGTTTGTTAAGTTAAATGATTAGTTTTTCAGAAAATACACTTTTCAGTGTGCTGTTTCCAAGCATGTCATTAGAAAGTTGTAACCTGACAACAGCCAGATGCATGTCTCGCTCCGCCCAGCTTCACTCGCATACATCTGGGAACCCGCTCATTGAAAGTGATTTCCCCAACCGAATTTATGGTCTGTCCAATCAGGACGCAGGTGTGTCCTGGAGTGGAGAAGCGACAGTGAGATTCCAACAACAACGGCGGCTCGCATTGAGGAAGCAAGCGTTAGCATTGATGCTGCTATTTCTTCTGTGTTGTCCAATCTATCTGATATTGTTTCATTAAAAGAACATCAGAGAACGGCTTTGAAGGCTTTTGTTGGTGGAAACGATGTTTTCGCCCTTCTCCCGACCGGATTTGGCAAGAGCTTGATCTACCAAATGGCTCCTCCTCTCACAGCGTCACGGGTTAGCTTCGGTGTGAGTGGTTGAAATAGCATGTCAAAAAAGATGACAGACAAGTGGCTTATCCAATCATATGCAAGGAGTTTTGATAAGGCCCAGCCTTCAGTAAAGGCAATTCCTATGGCGGGTTCCCAGATGTATGTGAGTGGAGCTAGGCGGAGCGAGACATGCATCTGGCTGTTGTCAGGTTAAGAAAGTTGTAAGGAAAAACTTAAAATTTTCTTAAAACAAGTATTTTGAAATAAAAAAACAACTGCATTGTCTTATTTCAAGTCCATAATATCTCATTTTATTATTTTTAAGTGTAAAAGCACTCATTGCACTGGCAAATAATCTTATTTAGCTACACAAATTAAGGGTGAATACACTTATTTTAAGAATTGTCTACTTATTTTCAGATAGTATTTGAAGTGAACAAAAAATTAGGAGTAATGATAGCAATGAGAGAGTTGGAAAGCAAAGCTGTTTGAAGAGTAGATTCCTAATGTTTAAAAGGCATAAATTTCACTGTTTTGTTGTTTGTGCGCGTCAAATAACACTTTGATTAGTCTTTAATACTGTTTTGGTTTATGTCTTCAGGGCTTGTGGATTTCAGGGAATCAGTGTAGCAAGGAAATGCTGCGCTCCTCCATCTTTGCCAACCGGAAACGCAAGAAAAATAAAGAAAAACCTCAACTTAGCAGTTCAGATGATGACCTGGATTCTGGTTTTAACAAAAAGGAGCTTGCAAAGGAGGGGCAGCAGCCTCTGTGGTCCCAGGACAGCCAGACGGAGGACGACGGCCTGACGGATGAAGCCGGGGATAAAGACAAGCACAAGAAGAGCTCAGAGGACCTGCTGGACGAACCTGTCGGGAAACAATCAGAAGCGTCTGCCTCCCTCCATTCAGAGCACATTTCTTCCAGCCTTCAGGGGCCGCCGTACGCCTCTCCTTCCAGTTCCCCAAACCTCAACTACCGCATGCCGACGACTCATCAGTCATCCCTGTCAGACCCGCCTTCCAACTACGATGACACAGTGTCGGACCTCGGTACGATGAACAGCACCAGCTCTCAGGCTTCGGTGCCCAGAGTGAGGCGCAACAAAAATGCACCTGTGGGTGCAGATGGATGTCCTGGAGGACTGGGAGCAGAGGTCTGCTCCATCACCTCAGATTACTCCACCACCTCCTCCATGACATTCCTGACCGGAGCTGAGACCAGTACGCTCAGTCCTGAAGTGCAGTCTGTGTCGGAGAGCAGAGGGGGGGAAGATGCAGATGACGAGAGGAGCGAGCTCATCAGCGAGGGGCGGGCTATGGAGACGGACAGCGAGAGCGACCTGTCGGTGTTCACCATTGGGAAAGCTGAAATGAGGGAACCTTTAGAGGCTCCCAGACTGCTCCCATCGCAGAGGCTCATTGAATGCGACACGCTGTCCAGAAAGAAAGCTAGCAAACAGAAAACTGAAAGTGAGTCCTCATTGGACGGCGCTCGTGGCGAAAAAGACCCCAACAGATTATCCCAGGTGGTGGGTTCAGCTAAAGGTCGCTCCACTGGGAGTCTTAGCTCGTCGTCGAGGAGCGAACTGGATAAAATGGAGCCAGCGTGGAAACTGAAGATCACAGATCGACTAAAGGTGCGTCTGCGAACGTCTGTGGACGACATGTTCGGCGTGGGCAGCCAGAGGAGCCGCTCCCCGGAGGGTCGCAGTAAGAAAAAGAACATCAGACGCAGGCATACCATGGGCGGGCAGAGGGACTTTGCCGAGTTGTCTGTTCTGGGGGATTGGTCACAGCCTGTCGGCGCACGCTCTGAACTGTCAGCCGTAGACCGGCTTAAACCAAAGTGCAGCTCTCAGGACTTTTCCATCGGCGACTGGATTGCCCGCGAGCGCCACCGCACCAGCAACCCAGAGGTCAGCCTGGACCTCTCAGAGCAGCTCGGGGCGACATGCAGCACGAACTCCCAGAACTCCGAGGCCTCGTCATCCTCCGAAATGGTGCGTCATCCTGTCGAGGCGTTAAACGGTGAACTCTCACAGAGTAAAAATCTGAGCCTGTCAGCCACCGCTCACCCTCATAAACTCACGAGCTCCCAGGTGGTCCATTCGCGCTTCTACCAATACCTGTGACAGGTGTGTGTGTGTGTGGGATGTATTTCTGTCTCTATATCCTCTGTCATGTGACCAATGTCGGCGAATGAGCATGTTTACAAACGGTGTCCGGAGTGTGTCTTTTACCTGGTGTGAGTGCGTTATGAAAACAGATGAATCTTTTATCTACCCCCTGAACAAGGCATGAAACAAACGTTTATAACTTTTTTTAATAAGTCAAAGTAAAGGACCTGTTGCTGATGAAATGTTGACCTGGGGAAGCGGGTTTAAGGAAGTTTAAAAGCTCTAATGTCCAGCTGAGCCTATAGGGAGGATCTGACCTAGAATAATAGGAGGTACTTGAATAAAAGTACAGATTTTAGTATTGCAGAGGAACTATTTTTGTGTTGAGAAAGTTACGTTTAAAGTCAGCGAGGCTGTCGGTAACCAAATGAAGAATGTACAGACATGCTTGCTGTAATACTGACTAAAAGCTTTACATGCTTGTTTTCATTCGAAAGTGTACATATTCTTATTTTTCTGTGTACTTGAAGTGTGTTTTTTGGTACAGCCTGTGTGCGACTGACTGCCTACAAGCTCTCTGCTGTTAACGGGGCCTTTCAGAAGGTATAAAAGTGACTGGATTTATGCAAACAGTTGATACGGTTTATCTTCATCCTGCTGTGTGGTTTAGAAAAAAAAAAAACAAGGCGGCGCCCGTCATTCCATTGATGTACGTGTTAAGTTGTGTTTTTAGACTTGATGGTTTCTTCATCTCTGAACGGAAGTGAAATAAAATGAAAAGGGTTGTTCAGGAATAGAGACGTTTAATTATAATAAGAAAGTGCCTCACATAGAAATGTAAAGGGTGCCATACTGTCTTTGTTAAACATGTTGCTGTGAATGACGCTTTATTTTTTTTAAATCGTCCACTCAGTCTTTCTGCTGGTAACGAAAAAAACAAAAAATGCAGAGCTTCCGTTCTTTAGGCATTCCACTCTGGTCTTAATGTTTTATACATCTTTATCTTGTTTTTCATCTCTTTGTTTTAACAGAACTTGAATTTTAAATATTCATCGGGAGATTTAAAAAAAACAAAAAAAAAAACAAGAGTAATTTAAATGTACATATAAATGCCATGTTTTTAGCTGCTTTACTTTGCATCTCCCATCAAATCGCAGGATCCAAGTACAGTATTGTGAAAAAACGATGATGATGGTGAGTGTTGTGGGCAGTTTGGTACTTCTCTGTGGGGAGGAGTGGATTTTTCAGGTGGATTATTTGTATGATTACAATGTTCCTCAGATTGTGAAGGATGTGCACAGATCCCTGAAACACTGGAAATAAATTTTCTCAATGGTAGAAACTCATTTGTGTTTGTGTGGTATCTTTTGTATTTCCTCTTTATAACAATTAAGATGGAAACATTTTTTATGAGGAATCCTTCTTTCCCAACTCAATCCATACTCTTCTGCTTTTGAGACTTGGGGGTAGCAGCTTCTGTAGGGAGGCCCAGACATTGCTCTCCCCAGCCACTTGGGCTAGCTCCTCCGGTGGAATCCCAAGGCGTTCCCAGGCCAGCTGAGAAACATTGTCCCTTCAGGGTGTCCTGGGTCTCTTCCCGGTGGGACGTGCCAAGAACACATAACTAAGGAAGCGTCCAGGTGGCATCCTGATGCCCGAGCCACCTCAACTGGCTCCTCTCAACATCGAAGAGCAGCAGCTCTATTCTGAGTTGGATGACTGAGCTCCTCACCCTACCTCTAAGGGAGAGCCCAGACCCTCTACGGAGAAAACTCATTTTGGCCGCTCGTATCTGGGATCTGGTGCTTCGGTCATGACCGAAAGCTTATGACCATAGATGTGGGTAGGAACGTAGATCGACCGGTAAATCGAGAGCTTTGCCTTTTGGCTTAGCTCTCTCAGCACCACAATGGACTGGTACAGTGCCCGCTTCACAGCAGACACCACACCAATCCGCCTGTCAATCTGCCACTGTATTTAAAAATTGCCTCAGATTGAGATTGAAACACAATCCTTTGGAGATTGCAGCTGCTGATCTGCTGTCAGGCATGGCGGCGGTAGCATCCTGCTGTGTTGCTCTTGTTCTCTGACAGCTAAATGGTTTAACCTTGGGCATAATTGTCTGCTCTACGCGTGGTGTTAGTGTATGAGGCTTGTGAAATAACTTAAATCACTGAACCTCAGAAAATGTCTGGACTTTGCTGAAAACAATTCAGTTCCTGAAACCTCTAATCAAGGCAAACTACATAGAAGTGATTAAATATAAAGTCTTAAATATGGCAGATTTTATGTAGTTTTTGTTTCAAAACTTTCTGTTAAGATTTTATGTTTATATCACTGTTTTACATGTGAAATGAAATGTATGTGCTGTTATAGATCAAAAGCTTCTACATTGGTAGAAATAGGTAGTTTTCATAAACCTGTAAATGCTTTATTGCTAGATCTCTCTAAGATGTCCTCAAGGTCGGATGTTTCAAAAGCTTCTCCCAACATGCAATCAGGTTGACGAAAACAAACTCCAATTATTTTATGTTTTGATCTGACCTTCTAACTTTTCTGATATTATGGTGCTATTTACCACCTTTCACCAGGAGGGCATTTTGAAAGTAGTATTTAAATATTTGTGGTGCTTTTTAGGAATGATTGTAAAGCTTGGACCTCTCAGATTAATAATCTAAGGATGTTTCACTATTCACATGTCATATGAGCCATTTCACGTTTTTTTTTCTTCAGATTTCCCATTATAACCTAAAGGGGTTCCCTCTGTAAATATGACCAGCCTTCTGCATTCAAACCCTGGTTCTTGGTGTTTTGTTTGGAGAGAATTGGCTTCTTTACTGCCCTTTATGATATCTGGTCATCATCTAAAGTTTCCACCTCACTCTGTATGATAAATATCTGCCTGCTGCCCTTCCAGATGCATCGGTGGCTGACCCATTTCTTAGGTGCATCATCTACAGGCAGAGATTTGGCTTTATTAGGCTTAAAAGCTCTTACCTTTTAAATCTGTGATTATTCAATAAATTGTTTATTTGGGAGGATGGGACGGTGGTGTGGTGATTAGCACCATTTCCTCACAGCAAGAGGGTTCTGGGTTCAAAACTGTGTGGAGTTTGCATTTTCTCGCTGTCTTTTTCACCAGGTTCTCTGGCTTCCTACCGCAGTTCGAAAACATGTTAGGTTGGTGGGACATCACAAATTGCCCTAAGGAGTGAGTGCGTTCTTCTTTGCATGTCTCTGTGTGGCCCTACGATGGACTCGAACAGTCCAGGGTGTACCCCGCCTGTTGCCTTTTGACTACTAGGATAGAGATTCCCATTAGGGAATAGGCGGTGCGATAAAGGAAGGATGGATGTTTATCTGGGTTAGATTGTACTGGCACCATTGCACTAATAATTAAAGGTAATTGTCATTACCTGTAACACTGCTTTGGTGCAAAACAAAATTGAGTTCCTCAACAGGAAGGATTTTAGGCGCTCTTTAAAGTAGTCCCTATCAGCTGCTCTGTCCTCATTAAAACTGCTGCCTGCATGTTTAACAGTCATATCTTTATCAGCAGTTAGTGGAAAATGCCCTTTAAGCTTTATTAATAAGGTTGTTTATTTACTTTTCAACTAACTCAATGCAAACACTGCCATAAAAAAGTTAATAACAATCAGGTTGAAAAGTATGGAAGTAGATCCACATATCTAAGACCAATAACGTTAGTTTAATGAAGACATTAAATTGTCATATTTAAGGCGGATTTACCAACCCAGTGAAAAACTGCTCACACAAAAATCAGGTAAGGGCAACTTTATTGCATTTATGATGCATCCTTTCCATGTAGATCTTAGAAACCAAATTCAGAGGCTGCCTTTTTTCTGGTGACTTACAGACTAAATAAAGGTTTAGAAACTCTTAACAAGATTTCTTGATTTCTTTATTTGCAATTGAAGTATTACAGATTGTAGACTAAAGCTAAAATAACTATCATTGTTTAATTTCAGAATTTATGGATCATATAAACAGGATAAAACTATGAAAAGTTACAGTTTAAGAATTTCAAAAGTTTAAAAATTATTGTGCATTTACTCTGTTTATGGGTAAGAGTATATGTCTTAACATGTTGTTTTTTTTTTGCCTTTATTATTACCTTTAGAGGGAGTAGATAACTCTTGATAACTGTTCGCTTAAATTAAAAAATATGACTTTTTATGCATAAAATGCATGATGTCCTGCTGCACTGTTAGTCTGTTGCTTTAGAGTCAGGAAATCGAAGACAAAATACATTTCAAAATGCTTTATGTACAAGTTGCACATACAACATAGAGACCTCATGTCAGGTTTATACACTTTTTACAGCAGCTGACTGGAATCCACGCACGGTACAAACAGAAATGACACAGTGAGGAAAGGCTCTTTAGGACATCAGCAAACAATTGTTCAAATAATAAAATGACTTTAAATATCAGGAAACTGCAAACTAACTAATGGTTACATGTGTTGGTAGGTAATATAAGATGATGTCTGTTTATTTTATATGAAGCTCTGTCCAATGTGCTGCGAGGAAAAAAATACAACAAATACTTTGTTCTAAATCATAAATGTCTTTGTTGCTCTGTTCGGACCATGTTGCTTGTTTTATAGTGTGGTGTGGGCTCCTAACGTGAACATCCCCCCACAGTAAGGCACAGTGACTAAAACAAGAGCTATATAAAGAAAAGTGGGCACAAAGAAACTATTAAAACCTCATTATTTATACAATCTTTGAGCGTTACATTGTGCCTTCAACTTCTAAAGCCACTATGGACTGATGCTTTCACTGACACACAGTAAGACATTAAACAGAGAATTTGGAAAAAACAACTCTGATTAAACCAAGAACACAATAATCAAGTTAATTGGCAAGGTTATCACAAACTGGCAGCATTAAAAAAAATGATTTCTCTTCTCTTCATGGGAATAACCTGCAAAGAACTTGCTTAGCCTGCCTGATAGGGTTTGGAGGATCCTCTGTCTGTCCACCAGAGGGCGCACTGGTCCAGCTAGTTGGAGATATATCTGTTCTTATCTGAGTTTTATTCAGCCTCTGTCTGACTGGTTTTCTCAACAGCAGCCAGTGTGAGTCGAACTGCAGGGATCACACATGCAGGTGCTTCAGATTAGAGCTAAAATCAGATTGGACGGCAGGTGGTGTAGACTTTAGGTTGGAAAGATTTGTTGCATATTGTGCTGTGATACAGGAGCAGGCCAGGGTTGCCTGGGTTTAACTGTTTTCCTCTGGCTCATCCGACTCATCGTCCTTGGGTGCCTCCGGCTTCCGGAAACATTCCTCAAAAAAGTTGAGGAGGGATTGACTCAGGTGCTGCTGTGTGCCCTCGCTGTGCAGGAAGTGGCCCTCATCCGGGTAAATCTGTAAAATAGTAACAGATACAACTACTTTCATGATTAAGTTCAAAGGTCTCTCTGCAGGTGAAATTTATTTGTACCTACAGAGAGAGACCACCCTCTTATAAAAGTCTGAAAGAAACCCAAACTAATAAATGGAATTCAGGAATAATTAGGACTAAGCCTGCCACAAGGAAGCCACTTTAAAGGCCTGAACACATGATAGTCGCCATGGACTAAGGAGGATCTGGTAGAAAACTGCAGATGCATTTTCTTCAGAATACTGTACTGTTAAAAAATAACTGACGCAGAATAAAATATAAGAATGTCCAAATATGATAAATTCATGTCCCATTTCATCAGTTAAAAGCACAATTACAAACACCTGAATTTTACCTGGAAAAATTTGCTAATAGAATTAGTGTTTTTGCTCTTAAAATAAGAAAATGCTATTGTTTCTTCCTATTTTAGATGTAAATTGTATTGTCCCATTGGCAAAGTGTCTCACTTACCTCCTCAATTCAAGAAAAAATTCCCTTATTTTAAGAAAAAAAAATACTTATTTAGTTCACTAAGTTTTGTCTGTTGTTTGACTTGACATTTATAAATGTTTCAGTGAAAACCAAGAATCTCTTTGACAGCATGTGAAGCTCACCTGTAGAGTGTAATTGGCCTTCTCGCTGATTAAATGGTTGATAAATTTGGCTGTGTGCTGGAAGTGAACCTTTTCTGTGTTTGTAGAGAATAAGAGCAAAGACACAGAGAAACACAGATTCTTATTACTTCTTTCATGGTGATTTAAAATCATAAACAACTGTGTACGTGTGATACCATCAGCTGTCGGGTGAATTATTAAGTACTGTTTCTCCAGCAGACGACCCGCCCTCTGAGATAAATTTGCCGTCTGAAGAAGGGAAAAAGAAAAATCTATCACAACTTCATTCGATATGTTTTCCTCAAACTTTAAAATCTTGATCTTAAATCTGAAGACGGCTTACCATATAAACTCGGGAGTCCCTCTTCGGTCCAAGGTATCTCTCTGAAAATGCAGATGCTAGAATTTTGGTGAAAAAAAAGGAAAATAAAGTTAAACGACAAACATCTTGTCTTTGAAAATATACCCACACCCCTTAAGCTTTTTCCATGTTCTAAAACATTACAACCAGAAACGTAGTATATTTTATTTTACTAATCTATTTTATTGTAATTTTATTGGACAGACTAATAAATGTAGGGTATATATAAGAAGCAAAATGAAAGGAGAATGATTTTCCAATTTTTACCAAAATCCAGATTTCCAAACCATGATCATATTTGAAAAGCAGCTCTCTTTTACAGGACAAACCTTTGTTGTTGTTTTTTTTTTTTTTTACCTCAAACTTCCAAAAGAGTAAATGAATTTTCCTGGGCTTTAGGTTTCACAAATCATGAAACAATGCTGAATTTGGCTTCTAATTTTAAATTCCCAGCATAAAGAGCAGCATTGCTTTAAAACTGAACCGAAGGTCTGACTGAATCTGAATTTAAAGTTGTCAGTTTGTTCAGTAATAGTGCATTCAGTCCACCAGCCAAAAGCCTAACATTATAAAATTGGGTTGTGGTTTTTCTAAACAAAAATAAAAGATACCATTTAAATATAACAGAATATAAAAGCTGCTGCAATTGTTCAGTATTATTAGATTTCGTATTTACATTTTGTACAGAGAAAAAGGTAAAAAGAAAAGAGTGAGGAAAATCTAACATTTTTTCCAAACACTAAACCTATTATTAACTTATTTATTTTTGCACCAATAATTATCCAACCCTGGAAAAAGCTAAAAGCAAATTTTAGACTTTTTAAGAATGTGCACAAATCATTCTGAAAGAAACATTTGAAACATCTTGTATGCGTTAGTGTTGAGCCTGCCTTTGTAGAACCAAATTTTCTTGCTGAGACGACATCCTTCTGCGGTATATGTCAAACCAGCTTGCATATCCAGATACTGGAATCAGTGCTTATTCAGATAAAATAACCAAGGCTTTTTCAGGTAGGAAAGGAGACCATTCGGGACCATGAATTTGCTGTGCTGTGTCTTCTTCCTATCATAAATTAGCTCCCAAAACATGATGCTCCCCTTACTATGCTTCCCATCTGGAACTGTGACGTGCTCTCTATGTTTTTAACAACAAATGTGCTCTGAGAGGGTTGTAAGTATCCGGTTGGATCCCCACAGCCTGCACTCCGGGTCCCTGAGCAAGACTCTTAACCCCACAATGCTCCCCGGGCGCCGCACAGTGGCAGCCCAATGCTCCCCAAGGGGATGCGTTAAATGCAGAGATACAATAAAGTTCAGTTATTACTATTATTAAATCATTTTCTAGTGTTATAAAGAAAAGGGTTTTTTACACAAATGCATAGCACACTGTAAAATCATACGTTTTGCCCTCCATTTTATAATTACTCTGTAAATTGAGTTGTGCTACACAGAATTTTAACTGGTTATAAAGTATCAAAGGTTTTGCACGGGGATGTTAACTGTTGACACACTAGAGAGAAAGTTAATTAAAAACCTCTGGAAATTATACCATAAAGCTCAAAATCTGTTATAGGCGAGACGGCTGCTCCACATTTCAGCTGAGTAAACTCTTCAGAGCTCAATAGCATTGTGGCTAAGTATCCCCCGTAGGCCTGCAAGCAGTGAGAGAAACATAAATCCTCTCAGCTTTAGTTCAGTGAAGGCAGAAGCAAACTGAGTTAATGATTATTTTTAACATTAATAATATTCCAGTCTTACCTTCCCATAAACTCCCATTCGATCCTTATCAATGTACCCTTCTTTTGATATGAACCTAAAATAAAAGAAGAAAAATGAATAGAGTAAGAAATCTATCTTTCCTTTAGTTTCAGTCGGCCTCACAGCCAGAGTAAAGGTTTTACCTGAGTGCCTGCAGCTGGTCCCTCTCCTCCAGCTTCCCCAGCTTCCTGTGGACCTTATGGAGCAGGTTGGTTCCCTGGAAGCCGCTACCGTGGCCGTCAAAGCGGATAACGATTGTGCTGTAACTGCTGACGAGAACATAGGCCCAGTCCACCCAGAACTGCTCCGTCACCATCTGCCCACCAGGTGTGCCGTCTCTGCACAGGAAGAGTTTAAATCCCTTCAAACTAATATACCAGCTGGATTGTGCATGACTTATAATTACAGAGCATCCATGTTTAGGTCTCTTTATCTTTTATTCAGCCTTGTTGGTCAGGTGTGTTTTAGGATGAGTTATCTGGCACCTGTGTATGGTGGCATAATATGAGAAAACAGGTAATGCAACCCTCGAGATTAGGATTTTAACCAGATTTTATCCCCCCCAAAAATCTAATTACGTCCCATCAGCAAAGGATGTGTGTTTGTTCTAGTTTAATTTCTGTGACTTGCAGCATATTATCATGGTGGGGCCTGTTACTATAACAAATTCCGATTCATTTTCCCAAAATATATTGCGATAAACAATATTTCTGTTTTTCATTTTGAATCCAAAGCATTTCCACACCGTAGCTGTTGTATTAGTCTTTTCCATCTCTATTTTTCCAATTCTCAACTAGCAAGGGAGGAATGGAAACAGATGCACCAGAGTGAAACCTTTTGTTATCCATATTCTTTAGTTAAAAGGTAGGGAGACACAAGGTAAACCAATAAACAAACCCATGTAAATTGCTGAGCTCATTTAAGTGTCATGTGATTCATTTTTATCATGCTATAATTGATTTATTGTTGCTTTTTTTCTTTTTTTAATGACAGGCCTAATCTTATAAATCCAGACAAAATTGTGGAGGAAGGTGAAGCTGTAGAAAAGTCGAGAGGGTAAAGACCAAAATGAACCCTCAGCTGTCACCAGTTATTTTTTGAAACCTAGATTCTAAATGTTACCATGGCTGACGGGATCATAAACTGAGTTTGTATGAAAAGTCGTGAACTGTTTAAGATGCAGGGACATTAGAAATTCGATGTGGTCTTGGGAAGCTTGGACTAGCCAGAAACCCGAGCCTCTGAGATCAATTTGTCTAGATTTACACTAAATAGGCGCTATTTGAGCGATATGTTAGAACAGAACTAAATTTTAGATACTCTAAGCAATCCATTTTTACGTTTTGTGTGACTCCTGAACATGACAGCCTGCATTTTTTTTGTTTTTTCACATTCCATAATATTTAGGCGCTTTCCCTTACCTCGTTAAACTTGCTATGTGATCAAATTCAGGATGTTATATCTGCCTTTGTGTTCTTACCTCCACATATAATTATAAAAAAAAAAAAAAATTAACAAAGTTATCTCAGAGTGGGAATTGAGTTACCATTGAGCAGTATATCATAATGTTTTAACATTTTTTTTGTCTATTTCATTTTGGCAATCTACATTTACATGGTTTTAAAAATCATGATTTGTCCCACCCAGCTGCACAGTTTTCTATAGCTTTCATCCCTATGGGATGATACTAAGACCATTTTCTTCACATGTGGAGTTCAACTCCTTTCAGTTAAACAGGCACATCTCAGTATTAGAGGTGTTGCAAGAGAAAGTTGCTTAATTAAAATGAAAGAGAATAACCATGGTCAAGAAGAAGTTTTACACAGTTTAGTCTCTTTTATAAAGACCTTCTACATGCATTGAGGGTGAGAGAACGCAAATAATGAACATTGCTATTATATACAAATGTGTTCCACAAATGTTGCCTAAACATGAGTTAAAATTGTGTTTGACTGAACAGTGATGTGTAACTCTAAGGGCTTCAGGTACAAAGAAAATAACAACAGTCAGACTCACACTATCAGCAACAGTGGGTATTTGTCTGTTTCTACAAATCCTGCTGGCTTCAAAATCTGCATGGTCAGAGCTGCAGAAATAAAGAACATGATCAACAGATATCCCAATAACTGACTGGAGACAGATGATTAGGAACGTAGTTACATACTGTAATCCTCTATGGTGATGGTTTTGTTCTCCACTTTGGGCATCTGCATGTTGTTATATGTGTAGTTTACTCTCTTATTTGTCTCCACATCGAACACTTCTGCAGAACAGGAAAAGGATAAATTAGAAGCTCTCAGTGAAACGCAGCCAGCATGTGTGCGGTTCTTGTATGAATTTTACTGGAGCCGATGACTGCCGCATGAACTTTGCCTCAAATGGATGTTTTCTAAGAAGCCAGCCTGGCTGGCAGAGACCCTAGAGTGTATTTTAAGTGAGATCAGTTAAAATTGTAACCATAATATATAACGAGATGAATAAAAAGTAGTGAATAATAGTAGCCTAGTAAACTAGCCCCACCTGCCAGTGGTCAAAATAAATTTTTGCCTGCGAGTTTAAATTACACATTTAATCTCACGTCTAGTCTCGTTTATCAGGCTAGCATAATAGTAAAGTGGAAGGAAAAACCTTTTTAACAAATATAAATCCCCAAAACAATATTGTGCATTTGTTTTGTAGCCTCCTTTTCTTTGATACACCTAAAATATGTCTAACGCAACCAACTGCTTCCAGAACTCAACTAATTTCACTCAACAAAAATATCAGAAAACCAGTCAGTATCTGGTGTGACCACTATGAGTTAAAAAAGTTTTAGAGTTGAACGGGTTGTCAAATATGGCCTGTGGAATGTTGATCCATTCCTCTTCAATGGCTGTGCAAAGTAGCTGATATTGGCAGGAACATTGGGTATTATTTATGTGGAAAAAGTTTTAGATTGTTGAGTTCATCTCATAGAAAGTCAGAGAAAAAACAAAAATTTTGCGTTTATATGTTTGTCGAGTGTAGCAAAAAAATCTCACAGATTATTGTTGAATTAGGATTTAATCTGGCTGCATAATGGAACAGTGTGTAGCACTGCTGCCTTGCAGCAAGAATGTTTAAGGTTTGATTCCTGGCTTGGGTTCTTTCTGCATGGAGTTTGCATGTTCTCCCTGAGCAAGCGTGGGTTCTCTCCGGATACTCCGGCTTCCTCCCACAGTCAAAAAAGTGATGACGTCATACACACTCGACTTAAAAAAAAAAAAATTATATAAATATATGTTATGAATGCTGGCGTACCATAAATAATAAATTATGAACAGTTTGTGCCTTCAACTCGTTGCCCATAGGAAGATGTTACTTGGATATAACAAAAACCAAATATCTTCAGAACAGCTCCAAATGACTCAAAACTTGAAAATAAGTCAAGTTATTTTTTGTGTGAAAATCCAAAACTCACTTTGTTTGTCTCCTGTTCTATAAACTGCCACACTTGGTATATCTGGACCTGAATAACAAGTAGAGGTAAGACAATTGGTTAACAGAGCTGAAATCACTTAAATAACTATTTAACAACCTGTTTAACAAGCAAAGGTCAATTTTAACATTTCAGTTTATGTTAATCCTTAGTCTGACATAAAATATGAATTATGAAATTTTCCACTAAACTCAGGATAACACTGATTTTTAACACAAATCTTGCAGGGTGGAAGTTTAATGTAGATGTTTCCCACCTTTGCAGCTGAGCAAGAAGTATTCCATGTTGTGGCTGAATGAAACATCCACAAAACCACACTTGAAGTCACAGGAGAGGCAGCAGCGGTTGAACGGAGCGATTGTGTCAGCGCTGTTGGACAACGCAGTGTTAATATCGTCAAAAAACCCCCAACTAAAAATCATCCAGACGACTTTTTAAGAATCCTACCTGTACAAATGCCGTCTCTTTGGGTCGTCTTCTGTGCTCAGAAAGTATCTGTAAATCATCCAGATGTCCAAGTAACTGATTTAAAGCACTGCCAGGTGTACTGTGTGGAGGAGTATAACTTACATAAGGTTCTTCTCATGACTGTACGCCAAGATGCTGGTGACGTCCCAGTCTCCAGATGTCAGAGACTGAAGGATGTCTGTGCTGGTGTTGGGCTAAATGACAAAAAGCCGTTAAAAATTAATTCTTCTCTAACATCAGACATTTTTATGGTAGCAAGCTATGCCCATACTAACCAGTGTGGTGGACATAGAGATGTGGAAAAACTTCCCTCTACCCCCCTGAGGGATCGCCCTAGTAAAGAAAAACTTGTGTCCATCTTTAGAAAACAGTGGAGGTTCATTCTGCATGGACAAACACAAGTCAAGGAAAATATTTTTTCTACTATAAAGCTGCTCTAGATTTAAGCTCATTATGTAATTGTTCAGTTTTAACAGAGTAAGCCTTTTCTAACACTTTTACACTTAACAGGACAGGATTTTAATCTTTGCCTACAGTACCTGCCGATGAAGCCAGCTTTCACTCTCATCTTCATGTTTCTGGAAAGAAACATGACAATATCAGCAAAAAAAGACACAAATACAACCCTGTTTACAACAAAGAAAAAAAAAGACTGTTTAAAAATGTTAATTAAAATTAGACCACTCTGTAAATATCAAGAGAAAAATACAGTCACATCGAAGAACAGTGTGGTTCTACTGTCTGGATTATGTCCCACTACATGCAATGGTTTTCTCAATACTCAAGGACCCTCTAACACAGTGTTTCCCAACTGTTTTCTGACTTAGATTAGATTAGATTAGATGAGCTTTATTGATCTCACAGCGGAGAAATTCACTGGTCGCATATTGGCATAGTAATTAAAGAAGAAGGTGCATTAAGAATAAACAATATATATACAGTATTTCAAAGGTATATACAGTATATCAAGATAAATAAGGATTAAGGTGCAAGTGTACATGTATCACACACAATGAAAAACAAAATAAAAATAAAAAAAATACAACAGAGTAGCACAGAGATTTGATGTGTACTTGTGTACACCTTTGGGCATTTTGTCTTACCATGAATACCCCCTCAATCAAAATGGCAGGTGATTGTCCAAAAGTGGAACGTAGAACAGATGATTATAAAATTAAAGCTATTTTACTCAATCTTTAATTTGCGCATTTAATTCCTAGGCATTTTATGCTTTCCATTGCAAATAAAATAAAAACAACATAAATATGTTGCCTGGAAGTTAGTGACTATTCAAAATCAATACAAAATAAAATTATATTATAAACCTGTATTTTTAAAACTGGACCTCCTCTGAGTAACTCCCTTATAATCATATTTTAATTTGATGAATTGGGAACAAAGTACACAACAAAAACTATAGTCAGACTGACTTAATTAGTTTGATTTCATCAAGACACCTGAGCTGCTTTGGTGAGCTCCGATAGCTCAGTGTGAAAAAGGGCGGATACCAGGCTGTTCTTTACATCCAGTCTGTTCCTCTGCTTGGTTTTTATTGGTGTCACAGCTAAAGGGGAACTCAAACATGTAAGAAAAAAACTATTTTTTGGTTGATAAAAGCTTTTTTTTATTTTTCAATTGGGTCGTCACAAAGCAAAACAGATCCCAGCTCTATCTTACTCTACTGCCTAAGAAGTTAAGTAGTTTCATGCCCCCTTGCAATGCACTTGCAGACCACGAGGGGTAAGAGTACCCCAGGTTGGGAATCACTGCTCTAACAGACCCAAAATATGCATACAAGGTGAAGACTACCACTAAAATGTCTTAGAGTAATAACATATATTCATCTCCTTTAATATGTTTATAAATGTTTTCAAACACATGACTGTTTATTTAATTTAAGAAATTCAAGTAATATGACTGGCATGTTGAAGAATGGAGGATCTGTCTAAGGCATTAGCGAAGAAACTGCAGCAACTTCTAAATCTGGAATCTGGTTTATAAAGAGTCTATAACCTAAAATCAATAATGAAAATAAATATGTAAATACAGTAGAAAATAAATCACATTTTAACATTTGATACATAACCTTAACAATATTTGCAACTAAACTTGATTTTTAGGTTTCGCAAAACATAGCTTTCTCTTTTCATTGGTATTTCAGACGCTCTCATTTGTCATTTAAACATAAATATACTTTCTAACATAAAATGATGTACTTTCAAGTTACGACAACCTTAAAATTAAAAATAATAACGATCTAATTTTGGAGTGTTTTTAGAGGTTATTGTTTGAGAGATAGGAACATATTTCACTCATTTTCAAGCCCAAATGGTAAAAAGGTGCACACAATAAAAACAATAGTCAATTTTCTGTGGACCTAATTCCAGCTTTGGTTTTTGCAGGTCAAATGGCAGAATGGGGTGGAAAGTTTTCACTCAAAATAAACTACAGAAGCAAAAGAGAAGAATTCACATAAAGGAAGAGAAATTGTGAATACAAGCACCAAAATGCTTTGACAAAGACATCGGTCACAGATTGTGTCACCTTAATGCAGACTCCAGTGGTGACTTCACACAGTGTGAGGATCGAGTTGTTCTGGGCTCTGTTTAGCCAGTTAACAGCCAGTTTTGTATTGGTAGCCCATTTCACCATAGTGATATAATATTCCCTCCTGGGGAAAAAAAAGGAAAAGAATACATCACACATTGGATAGCCGCTGTCTGACCTAACAAAATACTTCAGGGCTAGTTTTGGCACTTGCCGCCTCCTAAACATAAATGCGCTGCTCTTCTGTCACTCACCCTATCCGAGGATCATCAGGTTTCCTCATCACCACTGTGTGCAGGAGACCGTGGAGGCCCACCACAGACAGATGGACCACAGGGTTCTCCTCTCCGGCCTGCAAAGGAAACAAAATCCCAAAGATGAGATTTGCTTTACAATCTGAGACGAGCTCAAACAAAAGCTTGATATTCTGAATTAATTTATAAGGGGCATCGTTGTAAAATTATGCACACAAAAACCCACAGCAATATTTTGTCACGGTAAGATTATACACTGAGATATTTTGAAAACATAATGCAACCGCTTTGGGCATTTACTTAAGCATATTTAGTTACTTTAACACAATCGTTTTATGTCCTACCCTGCTAAAATGAAAAAAAAAAATTGTTAAAGTAACTAAATATGATTAAGTAAATGCCAAAAACGGTTGCATTACTTTTTTCAGGGTATTGTAACTGTGGCATTTTCCAAGCAATATTTAATATAGCTAAAGATTTAAGAGTAGGCAAGGCAAGGCAAATTTATCTGTATAGCACAATTCAGTACAAAGACAATGCAAAGCGCTTTACATGATCAAAATATAGGAAAATAAAACAGACTCAAAGCAAGTAGGAAAGAAAAATGCAGAAACAAAAAACAACATTAAAAACAGTTGGAATAAAGAAAATAAAAAAGTTGAACTAATGATGTTTCAGTTGAACTTTTTAACTAGAACAGTCGAAGGCAATCCTAAACAAATGTGTTTTTAGTCTTGATTTAAAGGAACTCAGGCTTTCCTCCCTTTTACATTTTTCTGGAAGTTTGTTCTAGATAAGTAGAGCATAGGAACTAAATGCTGCTTCTCCATGTTTAGTTCTGGTTCTAGGTATGCAGAGCAGGCTGGAGCCAGAAGACCTGAGTGGTCTGGAGGGTTGATACACTGATAGCAAGTCTGTGATGTGTTTAGGTGCTAAGCCATTCAGAGATTTATAGACTAACAGATTAATTTTAAAGTGTATTCTCTGAGATACAGGGAGCCAGTGTAAGGACTTTAGAACTGGGGTGACGAGTTCTACTTTCTTAGTCTTAGTGAGGACATGGGCAGTAAGCCCGAAATGCACACAGATTGGCTTGTCATAAGTCAAAAAAGCTGAATGAAAGTCTGAAAATGAAATTATGGGTATAATAGTTTGCTATCATAACTATTTTATCTTTGTCTTTTTATGTAGATATGCTGTTGATGTCTTCATTATGCATATTTAGGTGTTTGGTTCTTATGTTCAATGCCAGTTTCAGCCTCTCTGCTAAAGTAAGGAATTCGGTCCAACTTCTAAGGAGAAAATGTCTAAAACATTCCTGTGCTGTGATCAGCATTTATAGATCTGATTAAATGCTTTTTCTACTTTCCTCATAATGGTTAACCCTGTGTATAACATCTTAATGTTGTTTCTGGTCAGAGGGCCTGGTGGCGCTGATATATGGCAGCCTTGTTTCTGTAAAGGCTGCTTGAGGGCAGCTGTGGCCACAGTATGATGGCATATTAGGGTCACTTTGGAAGTAATAATCTTTTTGTTTCTCACCTGTTCATAAAATAAAAAAGAGCAAAAAAAATAGCAAGACGCGGATTTAAAAATGAAGGTGCTACACTTTTAATTCGGCTGTATTGAACCAGGACCAGAGTTACCATATGATAAATGGGAGCTTGAGAGCTGCAAGAGGCTCTTTGTTTCTGTGGCTCACTAAATGAATCAAACTATGTTCTGGTTCCCTGTTGTTGTTCTTCATTTATTTGTTCTGCTCCTCCGAAGAGAATTAGGTTAACAGCCGTAACTGATTGGAAGCAGAGGATGACAGCATAGCACTTTCACTTCCTAAACAAAAGGTATTCAAAATTACAACTTTCATTGCAGAGTAAACGCGTACTGCACTGGCAAAAGTATGCTCAAAAGAAAAGCTGTGCTTATGTGCTGTTGATGAAACTCATGCAGGAGATTCTGGTCTCTGGGGTGATTCTCACTAAAGCAACATGTTGCTCCCGTTCACTTCATGCGTTTAGTCAAACTAAATCAATTAATTCCATCCTCAGCTTCCTGAACTGTACAACAGTTAGGGTGGCTTGTGCTCCAGTCTGACCTTTGGGTAACGATAGACCTGGCTTCCAGGATATGGTGTACCAGTGAAATATGGAACCTCCATTTCTGGCACCAGCGTATCATTGATGGTCATGTAGGCCAAACGCAGTCCGTCTGGAGACCACCAGTGGGCAATGTGGGTCTGCAGGATCTCCTCTGTTAAAACAAGAACAGGGAGTGTCAAAAAATTTACTTTTGTAGGATATTGTGAAGGTTCAGTAAAAGTTAAATAAGACATAGATCTAAGTAGGAGTTCAGATGTTTGCCATTTGTTAAAATCTTGTTAACAAAATCTTATACATCCAAAGTGCTTTCCATGTGTGAAGCTAAAGCTCCAGAATGAATATAATCAAAGTTATCAGAAAATCAATTAGGTATTAAAATTTTTTTTATCATTATCTAACTCTTTAAGCAAGACAGCCGAATAGACATTTTTTTGGGAATTATCTTGCTTTCAATTAAATAAACTCTTGCATGTCAAAAGCTAGATCTGACATCCACATTTTAATATTAAAATATGTATTCATTCCACAACCAGGCCTGTTCAGTTTACACATAAACCCTAAGTAATGTAAATTAATTGCAAGAATGTTTTTCTTTCCAAAATGCATTTTTCTATAGAATTCTCCGAATTGTGGTATCTCGTCCAACAGGGGGCAGAAGAGATCTACTACAATAAAAGCATTTAAAATCCAGAACACACAACTGTAGTTACATGGAGGACCAAATAGCAACTTTATCACTGTACAGCTGATTGGCTCAACCTTAGTGAGCAGAATGTGGTCATGTTTGTCATTAGACTAATCATTTCTGACACTGCTGCATATGCAGAGTGATGGAGGACTCAGGAAAACATTGAGCACTGAATATGCTCGATTGGGTCTAACTGTAAGGTTGAGTGGACCATGTTTTAGTGCAGGAGGAATTTCAAGGCTGGTGGTCAAAATAAACTCTTAGAAAAAAAATCTGAGCGCAACATAGTGCATGAATAATGGGATTGATGCAATTCATTATGCTTTGGAGGTCTTTGAAAAAGCCTGGCATGCTGTAACACACATGCTCAGTTAATGATGATGTACATCTGAGGTGTTACATGTCCTGCTTCATATGAAAGCTGCAGACTACAGAGAAAAAAAATTGCTTTTTAAAATTTACTTTTTAAAAGAACAGCCATTTAGATATTTAAAGGCAGTCAGAGGATAAACAGATGCACCATATCCTTATGATGGCATCATCTCTTCAACCTCAGAGACGTGATGAACCTTGCCAGCTTCAATCCTATGAATTTAGAGTTTTTGTTTTTCAAACAAAAGTGGAGGTCATGTTTATATTATTTTAGGTTTGACACCTTGAGGAATAATTATGAAAACTAATCACATCAAAGACATGAATGGTTGCTATAACAGTACATGTAAATTATTTAATTAAAGGCAAGAGTTTAGGAAAAATAAATAAGCTGACATGACAAAGGCGTCAAACATTAAAGAGCAAGCATCAATAGCTCTTTCTCAGTATTGCATTTCATTTCAGCATGATGTTGTGTAACTTCTAAATGAGTTACAACAAACGTATATGGTGGATGTACACAATTCACAAAAAAGTACTCCTGCAAGTATGGATTTAAAAAAGGCATTGCAAAAGCAAGACTTTAAAAAAATCTGCACATACGTCCCTGATTAACCTCCACTTTGGTAACCTGTGAGAGATGCAATGTCTGGATTTTTTTTTATTTACTGTCTGAAACCATTTTTCTCTTACTGACAATGATGTTCAGAGAAAGAGAGATGGCTTTGGCTGCTGCAGACCTCTGCATGTTTTTATACCCTGCTTTGTACTCTGAGCTTAAATATATCTAGACAGTGGAACCTGGAAGAAAGAGCCGCACAGAGAGCTGCTGAAACTCTACTATGTTTAATTATGTTTAAAGCACAGTTCATAGTTTATAAATAAAATATGGTGTATTTTACACACCAAATTATTAAAGAGTTGTGTCAAAATGGGGAGTAAACAATATAATGTAATGTTTATACACCATCTTAAACTTATCTAAACTTCTCTACAGTACATGAAAGAATTACCAGCAGGGGTAAGAAGTGAGTTTACTGAACATTAGCTGTAAACATCTCCCCATTTTAACATGATCCAAAGTTCCTTCTGGTTATTTAATTCCATTTTAAGCCTTTGTTTCCTTACTATGGACACAAAACCTGAATAAATACATAAGTAATAAAGTCTGCAATAAAAAAGTCTAATTATCTATCCATAGAGTATATAAAATTATTAAGGCAGGACAAAGTGCTTAACAAAGCACTCCAAATACATAAAAAAGCAAAGCAAATAAGAATCTAGCTTGTTTTATAAACATAAATACAATTATCAATAAACTTGGTAAGCTTTCCATGACTACACCCAGAGTGGCCTGATCTTAACAGCTTTTGCCAAAACTTGGCTGACATAAATAAAGATGAAATTTGTGCAAAGTACAATTAATTTAGCTGTTTTCCATTGAAAAATCCTCATATAAACCAGCAGAAAAAAATATAAGAAGCTAAATGCTTCTTTAGCTCAGAAAATAGATTACATCTGCCATATTTTTTTGTTTGAAACAAAGACATAATCCAATGAAAGGGAAATCAACTCCCTGAAGTTTCCCTCAAATAACCAGAACTACATTATCTTTACAGTTATTATCCCAAACTGTTTCAACCTCATCTACAAGCTAATAATCGAGAACCTTAACAAAAGCTTTATGAGGTTTATTGGAAATGAATAAAGCGGGATTACTATTCTCAGTATATTTGTAAGGAAAATCCCATCAAAGGGGTTTGTAATTAGAACGTCTGTCCCACATATGCCATAATCAGAAAATGTCTCACATTAAATTAAAACTTTCCTGGCTTTTGAACATCTGCTGCATGAGATTGCAGCACTCTGCATGTGAATTAATTAAAAGTGCTTGAACACAAAGACAAGTGATGGGAGGTGAAGGAAAGGAGGGGCACTGAAATGTAGCCAGCTGTGTGGCTCCAGATCAAAACATGCGCTGAAAGATACAGCACACCTCAGGGAGAGGCTGCTGCTGCGGGGGGTATAGGCGCATATCCAAAACTCAATTAAAAATTTGTTTCAAATGTTGTTGGATAAATACAGCATATGTCAACAAGGATAAGGGTTATAGACAAATTGTTTCTGCTTCCATTGAAACAGTTCCAGTGATCTCAAGCATCCAGTACTGGAAGACGAAGATGGTTGGTGACAAAGCAGCAAGAAGGATATGGATGGAAACAGTTCAAAATACTTACATTTGTAATTTTAAGTTTAAGTGGGATTGATGTAAAGGTACACAGTACCATCACCTACCACAAAACAGTCTTAAATGGGAGGCAACCAGACTTTTTCTCTGTTTTTTTATGAAGACCAAAGAATTTAGACAGGCAGTACTATCACTATGAAGTTTTACCCATCAGTGCATCGGGGCACGGCCCCTTGTCCCCCTGACCTATATACAGTTTACAGCTTATGGAGAAATTGTGGATAAAAAATTGTGTCAAAAGAAACCCGTTGCTTTGACACAAAGCACTTCCTGTAGGTGTTTCAGAGGAGTGAGAAACAGCAGAGTTGAATTATTAATTAAGATAGTGGACAGATTTTAAGATGGCTTAAAATAAGAAAATACATAAAGTAGAATGAATAAATGAATGATTTAATACCGAACTTGGGCTTCTCCTATAAATACTGATACAATACAGTCCTATTTGCAGAGGTCAAGCTTTATGTAATGTAATGAATGTAATGAGTAAATTGGTTACCTGTGGAGTACCACAGGGATCAGTGCTAGGACGAATTCTCTTTACTTTATACATGCTCCCAATTGGTAGAATTATTAGACAGCATGGGATTAATTTCCACTGTTATGCTGATGATACCCAGCTATATCTGTCTATAAATCCAGATGAAGCTAACCCATTACATAGATTACAGGCATGTCTTGAAGACATAAAAACCTGGATGACTCTTAACTTTCTGCTTCTGAATGCAGACAAAACAGAAGTTATAGTCTTTGGACCAGAGTCTCTGAAAAAGAAACTGATTAGCCAGTCACTTCATTTGGATGGGATTAAACTGATTTCAGATAATAAAGTAAAAAATCTTGGTGTTATTTTTGATCAGGACCTGTCATTTAAATCCCATATCAAAGAGGTTTCTAGAATTTCCTTCTTTCATCTGAGGAACATTGCAAAAATTAGAAATATCCTGTCCAGGGGTGATGCTGAGAAACTAGTCCATGCATTTGTTACTTCAAGGCTGGACTATTGTAATTCTTTACTATCAGGAAGTCCACAAACTGTAGTTAAAAGCCTTCAGCTGATCCAAAATGCTGCAGCCAGAGTTCTAATGAAAATGAAAAAGAGAGATCATATCTCTCCTATCCTGGCTTCTCTTCATTGGCTTCCTGTTAAATCAAGAATAGAATTTAAAATCCTCCTTCTCACATATAAAGCCTTAAATGGCCAAGCTCCATCTTATATCAGAGATCTGATTGTTCCTTATGTTCCTAACAGAGCACTTCGCTCTCAATCTGCAGGTTTACTAGTGGTTCCTAGAATTTCTAAAAGTAGAATGGGAGGCAGATCTTTTAGTTATCAGGCTCCTCTCCTGTGGAACCAACTACCAGTTTTAGTCCGTGAGGCAGACACCCTGTCTACTTTTAAGGCTAGGCTTAAAACTTTCATTTTTGATAAAGCTTATAGTTAGGGTGGCTCAGGTTATCCTGAGCTATCTCTATAGTTATGCTGCTATAGGCTTAGACTTTTGGAGGACATAGGGACCCCCATTTCATCATTCTGCTTCATTCTCTCTCTGTTCTCCTATTCTGCAGAATCTGTTAGTTCAATCTCTAACCTTCTGCTCTCTCTGCTTTTCCTCAGAGTAGCTTTGCCTCGTCTGTTCCTGTTTGGCTGTGACGTCATCCTGGAAAAAAACATCAGCTGTGCTGCTTCTATCAACACCCTTGTTAATAGATGTTGGAGATCGGCCTGTTTTCCAGTGTGGTCCTGTTTCTCTGACCGTGACTGAGTGGATGTGCTCTCTTCGTCCTCTGGCATGGGAGCTGCCTTGGAGCTCGTCTGCCTGGCTGTGTGTTTCCTGGACGGGGCCGCCTTTTACAGCTGCTTTTTGTATCTCTGCTTCTGTCTCCTTGAACCCCAGTCGGCCTCGGCAGATGGCCGCTCACGCTGAGCCTGGTTCTGCTGGAGGTTTCTTCCTGTTAAAAGGGAGTTTTTCCTCTCCACTGTCGCTACAAGCATGCTTAGTGTGGGGGATTGTATTTGAGTCAATGAGTCAATGCAATCAACTGGTTTTCCTTAGATAGAAAACTTTGTATCAATTTGACTGTATGATCTGGTTGAACTGTAAAGTGCCTTGAGATGACATGTGTTGTGAATTTGGCGCTATATAAATAAACTGAATTGAATTGAATTGAATGAATAAATCACTTCTCTATGTCTGCTTGTTATGTAGTGCACTGGTGAAGGATGTGAAATTGTGCGTTTTTATTTTATTTTTTTCTCTGCAAGGGTTTAAAAAAAAAGAGAGCGGAGGTCTAGTGGTTAGGGCATAGAGCTTGGAATCCTGAGGTTGTGAGTTCAAAACCCACTGCCACTCTGGGTCTCTGAGCAAGATCCTTAACCCCCGATTGTTCCCCTGGAGCCCCACGATGGCAGCCCACCGCTCCTCAAGGGGATGGGTTAAATGCTGAGGTAAAATTCTCCAAGGTGAGATCAATAAAGTTCAATTGTTATTAAATCCAAACACTATTTTTGATTCTCTTTCTTAGCAGAAGGTGAGAACGAGGGGAGCTGTTTCAAGAAACAACTGCAGCAAAAGAAAAAATAATCTTCAAACTAAAGCCCATATAACATCCAAAATGGGTGTTTATTAAAATTTGGCTACAATTAAGATTTGCATTAATTTGCATTCACATAACTTTGACAATCGAAATTGCAAGTTTTTATTTTGTATTTGTATCATAATTTAACCAGGAAGTCCCATTGAGATGCAGAATCTCTTTTACAAGAGAAACCTGGCCAATTATTTTAAAATTCCTGTTGCTAAGCTGTTTTTATATTCATCAATCATGCAATCATGCTTATATCTAACAAAATGCTTATTTCAAATTTTAAATACTGCTATAATTACAATAGAACTTGCTTGTTCCTTTTTAATTTCTCGATAAATAGATCTGTATTTGTATAGTCTCAAAGTATATATGAGTGTACAAGGATTTATTCTTTTGCACTTGAAGCAGAGGAAGAAAGATGATCAGCACATTTTTCAGATTTCTATTTGTAAATCAGATTTCCTTCAAATACTATCTCCTTCACTTCGCATCACATCTTACAAAATGGGCAAAAATTATTATTAGGGGGGCCACATGCCGAAGGCATGGCCCACCTATTACTATTGCACATATTTATTAGGGGGGCCACATGCCGAAGGCATGGCCCACCTATTACTATTGCACATATTTATTCCGCGTATTATTAGGGGGGCCACATGCCGAAGGCATGGCCCACCTACTACTATTGCACATATTTATTCCGCGTATTATTTTTATAGCTTATAGTTCTCCTCGCCACCGAAACTTCGGCACGTAACTAGTCCCGCACGGTTTGGCGGATCGGGCCCAAAGTTGGCACACGCGTCGGGACCAATGGTGCGATGCGTGCTTGTATAAAACTTTCTCATTAGTCTGACGGTTTGCGAATTATTAGCGAAAACGTCGCAAATAAAATCCCATAGGAAATGAATGGGGAGAGGTAAAAAAAAGCATAAAAAACAGCGGTTCACTGTGTCGCCATACCTTCACCTAGAAAAACTGTTTAAAGCTCAGTTTGTAGATAAATCCTTCGTCTGTTTAAAACTGAAGACGGCATGTTGATAACATTTTTAATTTCATCACTGCAATGGCTCTGAGCATGCGGGCGGAGCCCGCCATTGGTGATTTCATCACTGCAATGGCTCTTAGAAGGCGGGCGAAGCCCGCCAATGGTGATTTCATCACTGCAATGGCTCTTAGCAGGCGGGCGGAGCCCGCCATTGGTGATTTTTTTCATCGCTGCAAGGGCACCTAGCATGCGGGCAGCGCCCGCCAACTGCACTTTACCCACTGCGGTTCAATATGGACAACCCATATTACCCTTGTGCATCATATGCTGTGCACGTCTATTTCCCAGATTTCAGCACAAGTGGCACACAGCTCTCTTTGCCCATGACCTAGCCCTCTTTCCTTCCCTCAGCAGCCCTCAAAGGCGTAAGCAGTTGGTCTGGGGAGCCCCAATGTCACTTGCCAGGGCCGTATTGGCCCAGTTACCCAGACGGGCAGTAGGTGGCCCCCCTCAAAATTTCTTTAGAAATTTTCTAGTTAGGGGGGCCACATGCCGAAGGCATGGCCCACCTATTACTATTGCACATATTTATTAGGGGGGCCACATGCCGAAGGCATGGCCCACCTATTACTATTGCACATATTTATTCCGCGTATTATTATTATTAGGGGGGCCACATGCCGAAGGCATGGCCCACCTATTACTATTGCACATATTTATTAGGGGGGCCACATGCCGAAGGCATGGCCCACCTATTACTATTGCACATATTTATTCCGCGTATTATTAGGGGGGCCACATGCCGAAGGCATGGCCCACCTACTACTATCTCACATATTTATTCCGCGTATTATTAGGGGGGCCACATGCCGAAGGCATGGCCCACCTACTACTATCTCACATATTTATTCCGCGTATTATTAGGGGGGCCACATGCCGAAGGCATGGCCCACCTACTACTATCTCACATATTTATTCCGCGTATTATTAGGGGGGCCACATGCCGAAGGCATGGCCCACCTATTACTATTGCACATATTTATTCCGCGTATTATTATTATAGCTTATAGTTCTCCTCGTCCCCTAAAAACTTCGGCGCGTAACTAGTCACGCACCATTCGTCGGATCAGGCCCCAAGTTGGCACACGCGTAGGGACCAATGGGGCGATGCGTGCTTGTATAAAACTTTCTCATTAGTCCGAAGGTTTGCGAATTATTAGCGAAAACGTCGCAAAAAAATCCCATAGGAAATGAATGGGGAGAGGAAAAAAAAAGCATAAAAAACAGCATTTCACTGTGTCACCATACATTCACCTAGAAAAACAGTTTAAAGCTCAGTTTGTAGATAAATCCTTCGTCTATTTAAAACTGAAGACGGCATGTTGATAACTGCTAAAGGT